>NC_041737.1:3721290-4025808 GCF_004115215.2 Ornithorhynchus anatinus
ACCTGAAAATGGGGATTGAGACTGTGAGACCCACGTGGGACAGGTACTGTGCCCCACCCAATTTGTTTCTATCCATCTCAGTGCTTAGTACAGTGTCTGGCACATAGTAAGAGCTTTATAAATGCTACAGTTATTATTATTATTACTACTACTATTAAAATATGCCTCCCCCCATAGGGTGGAACCCTTTAGATTTAACCTGGAGAGCCACGCTAATCGATTTTAGTTCCTCCTCTGCCCAGACAAGGTTAGCATTCACTCAAATAGAGGAGCCCAGAGACGATGAAATGTGCATTTAAAGTTTGAACATGTTTCGATAACCTGCCAGCAGTAAGACTATTCATTTAGCTCAACTTCTAGAAAATCCTGAAGGCCCATTCCATCACTGACTCCCAAAGGTTAGTCCAAGTCTGAACTGTGAGCAATGAACCTTTATAGGGAAGCTATATTGAACTATAATTTGTCATTTCTCAGACAAATGTGCCCATTACAAGAAATAGATGGCTCCTTAATTGTCTCACTTCAGCTGTGTTACTGTGGCCAGCCCATCACTTGGACTCGGCGTCGGAAAGGCATGTTTTACCGCACTTCAGACTATACTTTCACTGTTCTTGATGAAGGTAGGGGCTTAATTTTCCTTACCCACAACGACTCGAAGGGAGTTCAATCAAAACCTTTAATGAATCAATCAATCCTAATTGTTGAGCCCCTAACGCTCACAGAACAGAGTCTGGATCGGGAAATCCAAGTATTGGATTCTACGACCAGCCCTGCAACCTGCTAGCCGTGTGACCTTGGGAAAGTCACTTAACCTTGCTCCGTTAAGACGGTGTCGATATGATGGTTTTGAATCAGGAAAATAAAAGACGAATAGAACATAATGTTCAACCCCCTAACGGGAGATCAATCCCAAGAATATATCTGTGGGAGCACCGTAGGTGTGTGTGAGATGAATCATGTTTCGATTATGACTTTTATCAGAACGTTCAGTGCGTAGTAATGACCTACTGGGTCTTAGGTCTTCTGTATCTATTTTCACATTTCGGCAGCGTCATCATCTTACCGTTCAGAAGGTATGATGTTATCGCTTTACAAATATTCCCCATTATGATCCGTGGAACGATGTAATAGCACTCATCTAAAGATGACATCGTTGACCTAAAAATACCATTCCAGAACCTCTTTTTCTTCTAAAATCATAGTACCGTTGAACGTCTATATGAATCTGTTGTCTATCACTGCACTCTTAAATCAACTGTATCTATGGGAACAGTGTTCAGTAGAGGGAAATTTGTATTTCTGTGCATAAATGGAGTGCTGAAGTAGCATTAATGGGATTTATTGAAGAACTACGGGATGTAATGCCCTCTCTTGGCATTTGGGAAGCTACAAAAGAAGCAGAAGATACAACCCCTCCCCACAGAGAGCTTACACTCTAGCAGAGGAGGTGAACACAGAAACATTTACAATAGGGTAATCATATGAAATGATTCAGTGCCCAATTAAAGCAGCATAGCCTAGAGGAAAGAGCATGGGTTCTAATCCTCGCTCTGCCATCCGTCTGCTGTGTGACTTTGGCCAATCACTTCACTTCTCTGTGCCTCAGTTGCCTCATCTCTAAAATAGGGATTGAGACTGTGAGCCCCACATGGTACCGGGACTGTGTCCAACTCGATTTGCTCCTATCCACTCCTGCACTTAATACAGTGCCTGGAAAATATCATTATTATTATTATTATTTAACTTCTATGTGCCTCAGTTACCTTGTCTGTAAAATGGGGGTAAAATAGTCATTCTCCTTTATCCTTAGGCTGTGAGCTCCAGGTGGGAGAGGGTCTGTCTGATCTGATTATCTTGTGCTTAGTAAAATGTTTGGTACCTCAAGAGCTTAACAAATACTCTAGTTATTGTTATTTACCCCATTACCTTAAGTGATAAAGACTAAAATCTCCATCATAAAAGTCTGCCCTAGTATCATTAATCAATGTACTAATCACTAGGGAGAAGATAATAGCATCAGGAGACACAATACCTGCCCTCAAGGAGCTTATGTTTCTACTAGGGGAGGCAGTCACTCTAATACATTTATAAGTAGGAAGAAAATGAGAGTGTGAAATTATTTTACATAAGTGCTGCTGGAGGAAATGACTGAGTGGGTTCCCAAGTGCTTATTTGATGCAGGAATGGAGAAAAAGGGATGGGAAGACGAGAATTGTTTGTTTTTCCCTTCTTCACCCTAAAATCAAACTTTGTCTTAAGTTTAGGCAGACACTAACAAAACTTTAAAAACAATGAACCCAAGGAGTGATAGACAGAAGAGAAGTAGATAAATTGGACCCCAGGAACATGATCAAGCAGAAAGAAAAGCAACTGTCAGCAAGGCCACCCTAAACCTCCGTGAACAAATGACTCACTTGAAGTCATGTATCATAGAACGGGGGCTACAGAAAGGACAGAAATAGCTTGAGGAATTTTGTTTGCCGAATCCCCGGAGTTCTCATACATCTTTTTCTTTTTGGCTTTATTTAGTGTTCATGTTGCTACCTTTCCTGTCCCAATTGTAAAATTGCAAATCTTAGCAGAACAAATCATAGTAGTTGTAAAAACCTAATAATGTTGCATTTCAAACAAGTACATTCATCACTGAAACATTATCTGGCAAATTTCAAGCTACATAAAATGCACCTGGGATAGAATCACTCAGATTTAATGAGCTGGATCCTGGAATACAACGGGAATAAGGCAAAATCTATAAAACAATAATGATAGTAACAATAATAATAACAACAATAATAGTAATAATTGTGGCATTTATTAAGTGCTCACTGTGTGCCAAACACTGTCTTAGTACTTGGGAGGATACAATAGAAGCAGAAGAGACACAGTCTCTGTCCCCTTTGGGGCTCACAGGAGTGAGAACAGGTTTCACTAACCCCTGTTTTTAAAGATGAGGAAATTGAGGCCTGGAGAAGTTAAGCGACCTGCCCCAAATCACACTACAGGCAAGGGGAAGAGCTGGGAAAAGGGTCTAATTCTCCTGATTCTCAGATCCGTGCTCCTTCTTCTAGGTATCACAGCTACAACATGCTCTCATTAGTTATTTATTTCTCTGTTTCATTGGTATTCAATAAGCAGTTACTATGTGCCAGGCACTGCTCTAAGCACTGGGCTCCATATAAGGTAATCAGGGTAGATACAGTCCATGGCCCACATGGGGCTCACGATCTTCATCCCCACTTCAGAGTTGAGGCAACTGAGGCAATGAAGAGAAGTGCTTGCCCAAGGACATGGGGCAGATTCGAACCCAGGTCCTTTTGACTCCCAGGCCTGGGCTCTGTACACTAGGCCGTAATGCTTCTCTAGAAACAGTCTATTCTCTTCCAGTTACAGTTATGGTCCAAATCCCTGGATTCAGGGAATTCTCCTAAAACGCTGGTATTTTGCACTTTGTCGATGAGAACGAATAAGTTGGGGGTGGTAGATGTTGAGAAGATAGAGAAGCGGCGTGGCTTAGTGGAAAGAGCCTGGGCTTGTGACTCAGAGATCGTGGGATCTAATCCCATCCCGTCACTTGTCTGCTCTGTGAGGTTGGACAAATTACTTAACTTCTCTGTGTCTGTTACCTCATCTGTAAAATGGGGATTGAGACTGTGAGCCCCATGTGGGACAACCTGATGACCTTTGATCTACCCCAGAGCTTAGAACAGTGCATGGCCCATAGTAAACCCTTAAAAAGTATCATTATTACTATTATTATCACCTCTATGACTGACAGAAACATACAATGACTATGTTCACTACTAACAGAATGCTTTACCCCTGCCAGTAATTGCTATTTCACTGGGTTAAATTGCATAAAATTGCAAAAACACAAAGAATCAAAGTCTTATTTAGTATATCCAATGAAGGCCGAAGCGAGGCCGGAAGGATAGCAGAAACGTATCTTGCCTGAAACGTGCATGCACTTAACCTATTTTTTTCCCACATGGAATCTACTGAAAAATAATAATAATCAGGATGATGATGATTAATGATGATAATGATCCCGGGGATAATGGTAGTTTTAACTGCTTATTATGGGTCAAGCACTGTGCGGTCAACTATTTGCACACAGTAAACGCTCAGTAAATACAACTGAATGAATGGATATATTGGGGAGGCGGGGGTAGATATATGTCAGTCAAGTAGAAAAACGGGCCCTAGTTCACATGGGGTTCACAGCTGAAGAGAAGGGAGGAGAGGTTTTTTAATTCCCATTTTACAGATGAGAAAATTGAGGCACGGTGAAATTAAGTGACTTGTCCGAGGTCATACAGCAAGCAGTTGGCACAGCCAGGATTAGAAATTAACTACTCTGATTCCAAGCTGGGTTTTTTTCCACTACAACACACTGCTTTTCCAACTTGTATGCTCTGTTGTATCAATAATAATAATAATATTTATTAAGTGCTTACTATGTGCCAGGCACTGTTCTAAGTGCTGGGGTAGATACAAGCGAATAGGGTTGGACACAGTCCCTGTCCCACATAGGGCTCACGGTCTTAATTCTCATTTTACAGATGAGGAAACTGAGGCACAGAGAAGTCAAGTGACTTGCCCCAGGTCTCACAGCAGACAAGTTAGATTAGATTAGGTTAGATTAGAACCCATGACCTTCTTACTCCCAGGCCTGTACTTGATCCACTAGGCCATGCTATTACTCAGCACAGATTCACAGCGTGGAGGTGAAATCCCTACTAATTCTATTCTGTTACTTCCAGACCATGTAATGAAAAACGCATTTTATAGCAGAACTGGGTGGTTCCGTTGAACCACGAACCCTGATGTCTTCCTCGTTTACCCATAAACTATTTGAATGGGAAAACTCTGCTACAGTAATGAATCCAGTGGGCTGCAAAGCAATCCTTGCAATCTTCGCTAAAGCTGCAGGAGAGAAATATTACTCTACCTAGCTTAGGACCGAACTCCTAAAACAGCTGGTGGTATATCATAGAAGTAATATTATAGGACCTCTTTCTGCCTACCGTTCTGCAGATATGAATTTTGCTTAGACAGCTTACCTGCACACAAGACTCGTATTTGTGAAAATATGCAACCTTGGTCTCAGGATGACGGAAATAGGGAGTCTCCTGGCAGAAAAAAACCCATCAGCCACTGTTATAGGCAGAAGGCTAGATGAACCCGCTCACACCGTCCTTTAAAGATTCTCACGTCCTCATTTGTTAATTTGCTCTGTTTCCCTAAGTAAAGTAAATTTCTGAAAATAGTACTTGTCTAAAACCCTCACAACTGTCAGTAGTATTGTGGAATGAAGTGGATGTTACCTTTGAGGTCTTCACCCACAAAAACTGAAGACTATAATGATGATAATACTTATAGCGGTTTTGGTTAAACACTTCCTATGTACCAGGCACAATACTAAGCACTGCTGTGGATTCATTCATCATTCAGTAGTATTTATTGAGCGCTTACTATGTGCAGAGCACTGTATTAAGCGCTTGGAATGTACAATTAGGCAACAGAGACAATCCCTGCCCATTGACGGGCTTACAGTCTAATCGGTGGATGTAAGCAAACTGGGTAGGACACAATCCCTGTCCCACCTGGGGGGTAATGGTTTTAATCCCCATTTTCCAGATGAGGTAATTGAGGCACTGAGAAGTGAAGTGACTTGCCTAAGGTCACACAGCAGAGAAGTGGCAGGTTCTTCTGACTTCCAGGCCCAGGCTCTATCCACTAGGTCATGCCGCTTCTGAGATTAGGCAAGTTGTTCCTGTCAACTCGGTTTTGAAAGATCAGTGATGATATGATTGCCCAAGGCAGCATATTCTAATGATTTGAATGCGCTTCTGGAAGAGGAGAGAAAACCACATTAGAGGCTCCCATGTTATTTTATACTTAAAAACCCACTCTCTAAAGAGTGTCAGCAAATGGAGTAAGCTATAGAGCAGGAATATAAATGGGTTAAAGATTTCATAGGTTGAATGATCTAGCCTATGAAATATTCATGTTTAAAATATTAAGCTTTGAAAAGATGATGAGGCGAAAGCCAAAAGAGTGTTAAGCACTGCCAAAAAAAAAGATATGATTACACAATAAAGGATAATCTTAGGGTCTGAACTGTATGGAGCAAAGTGTCAATCAGAGACTGATCTTTTCAGCTGCACAAACACTTATAAACTTAGTACTTAGGTGTTTATTTATACCATCCTTCTCTCTCTCATTTATTGCGACCACTTGTGATGTGTTTGTCTAAACTGTAACCTCGCTGTCAGCGGGGAACCCATCTACCAAGTTGATTATATTGTACTCTCCCAAGAGCTTAGTAAGTGCTCTTCTCATAGTAAGTGCTCAATAAACGTGATTGATTGTTTTAAAATATTTTCAAGTTTGTATCCCTCACCAGAATGCATGCTCCTTGGAGGGTAGGGAACACATTGCTTTTTTATTCTGTACTTCCCCAATGTCTAGCATAATGCACTGAAGTAAGTGGGTCCTCAATAAATGCGACTAACTTCAAGTCCCACGCCTTATCCAAAGATAGATGAGGCTACGGCAGGTGTGTGATTCGTCTAAGAGATGTGTGTTTGGATTATGAATGTGTCTGGGCATCCTACCAAATCTTTCAATCCCTAGTAGATGGGATTAGGCATAAACGGGATTGGAACCCAGGTCCTTCTGACTCCGGGCCTGTGCTATATTCACTGGGCCATGCTGCTTCCTTTATGAGATAATCTCATTGATTACGCACTAACTGTATAAACACAACCCATCACTGTTGAGCCTTTCTGGGATGAAGCAGCGTGGCTCAGTGAAAAGAGCCTGGGCTTGGGAATCATTGGTCATGGGTTTGAATCCCAGCTCTGCCACTTGTCAGCTGTGTGATTGTGGGCAAGTCACTTCACTTCTCTGTGCTTCAGTTCCCTCATCTGTAAAATGGGGATGAAGACTGTGAACCTCACGTGGGACAACCTGATCCCCTTGTATCTACCCTAGCGCTTAGAACAGTCCTCTGCACATAGTGAGTGTTTGACAAATACCAACATTCCAAGCACTTAGTACAGTGTTCTGCACATAGTAAGCGCTCAGTACATTCTACTGAATAAAGGGAAGGGAATGTGTCTATCAACTCTGGTAGATTTTATTCTCCTAAATCTTAGTACAGTGCTCTACATACGGTAAGTGCTCAATAAATATGATTGATTAATGCAGAGATGAAAATCATTTGTAGCAAATTTACCTATTGTTAGCAGTTTAATAAGCCAGCTATCAATTCCAGTCCATGATCCAGTCTTTTTTTTTCCCTAACATCCTGTCAGGTGGCCATAGTCCACGTTTAAGTCAGTGTTAAAAAACAAACAAAAAAAACCCTCCCCAAAATAAATCCCTAGAGTTTTTTTTTTTCCGGATTAAAAGTAGCTCCATCAGAGTGGCTTTTTATTAGATTTGTTGTTCTTCATCCAGTATTCTTTTATAACGAAAGTCAGTTATGTGAATTTTAATGCCTCATATATTCTTTAAGAGCTAATGATAAACCACTCCTTCCTGACCTTTTTATCCTCTTCAGTTTGACTCACCATTCTCACCTTCTCCTATTTACAGTCTTTAGCTCAATCTAAAGAGGGAGCACAAGTCAGGTGATAGGTAGTATATTCAAAAGCTTAAAGCATGCATTTCTAAATCTTATCAAAGTTCATAGTCTTTGCAGGTTTCCGTATTAAAATCTAATTTTCATCATATAAAATTGAATATATAAATATAACCACATCAATTTGTGCTCATGTCACTGTCAATGAACAAGAATAATAAATTATATTTAAGCAGATTTGGAAAAGCTGTTATTAAATATATGCCAATATAGAGATGAAAATCAGAATCCCGAAAAGCGATTCTTACAGAAGATGTGGCAGTCATCATAAGGAACCTAAAGCAGGAAGCTGTCAAACTGTTCATGGAAAAGAGTAAAATTCTTGTCATTCTTTGACTTAAATCTAATACTTCGAACTGAGAAGCCGCACGGTCTAGTAGACAGAGCACGGGACTGGGAGTCAGAAAGACCTGGGTTCTAATCCAGGCTGTGCCACTTGTCTGCTCTGTGGACTTGGGCAAGACACTTAACTTCTGTGTGCCTCAGTTACCTCATCTGTAAAACAGGGGTTGAGGCTGTGAGCTCCATGTAGAACAGGGACTGTGTCTGACATGATTTTCGGGCACTTTGAACATTGTCTGGCACATAATAAGTGCTGAACAAAACCATTAGATAAAAAAAGAAAAACAAATAAAAAATGCCAGGAAACAGTTTTATGAAGAGACAGTGAATATAGGTCTTTGTGGATAAATTGATCGGATGAGTAAGTTTTGCAAGACAACTAGTTGACTGAAGAAAATTTGTAGAGGAAAATTGCATTCCTTTCCGTAAATTAGATAATGTGAATGCACCCGTATCAAATATAGAAAACAAGGTCATGGAATATTGAAATATAAAGAATAGTTACATGAAAATAAATAATACACAATCTCAACATTATAAAAATGAAGGTGAGTTATAGTCCCTGAAGTATCCAGAGGACTTCACTGTGTATATTTGTACATATTTATTATTCTATTTATTTTATTAATGATGTGTATATATCTATAACTCTATTTTGATGGTACTGATGCCTCTCTCTTGCGTTTTATCTGTCTCCCCCCGCTTCTAGACTGTGAGCCCATTGTTGGGTGGGGATTGTTACTATCTGTTGCCAAATTGGACTTTCCAAGCACGTACTACAGTGCTCTGCACACCGTAAATGCTCAATAAATTCTATTGAATGAATGTGATTGATTGAACGAATGAACTTTCATGGCTCTCAGGAAGGTGATTGAGTCCTGGCCATTGGAGGCGTGAGTCTGTTTCCTAAACTGACAGAGGCCAGAATTTGGATAGGTTCCTTCCAGATATCTCAAAGAACCTTTACAGGTCTACAGTTTTCATAGCCACACTTGTTTTTAAGATCTTAGAACAGCACATTGTACCCTGTGGACAGACCATAAATCCCCTTACTCTTCTTTTGTTTTCTACTTCAGAAATGGAGGCATGACACAGTCAAGAAGCAGTGTGGTTTAGTGGAAAGAGCAGGAGCCTAAGAATCAGGGACCTGGGTTCTAATCCCTTTTTTCCTCTTACTTGATGGGTGATCTCGGAAGAGCTCACTTAACTTCTCTGTGTTTCAGTTTCCTCATCTGTAAAATGGGGATTCAACATCAGTTTTCCCTCCTATTTAGCCTGTGAGCGCCAAGTGGGAACAAATACTATGTCTGACCTGATTTTCAACTACCTATCCAGCTTGTAGTATAGTGCTCAGCAAAGAGTAAGTACTTAAAGAATACCACAATTACTATTATTAGGTTTTTCCCAATTCAAAGCATTTCGTCAGTCCTTCCCAATGAAACAAAATACTATTTTCCCAAAAATGATGGCTTGATCTAATGGAGCTTGATTTTTTGGCCAGTCAAATGATTTTAGTAGGAGGCCTTTGTTCTGTTCTGTGATCATTCTTTGTAAGTCTGAGGTATTTGTGATTTTTAAATTTGTCATCAGTTCTTGATATCAAATGAAAACAAAATGCACTCTGAATAACTAGGCAGTTAAGTAATACTAGAAATGTGTTAGAGTCCTACATGCAAACAGAAACTGGTTCTGGGCAAATGAGTTTTCTATTAATAAAACAGTAATCGTAAGCATGAGCCCTCCTTTTCTGGGGGATAGAAAATATCATTATCAAATTATTATTATCATACTTGGCACTTACTATGTGCCAAGCATTGTTCTAAATTCTGGGGAAGATAAGAAGTTAGCCATGTAGAACACAATCTCTATCCCACATGGGTTTCACCATCTAAATGGAAGGGAGTGGTATTTAATTCCCATTTTACAGATGAGGTTACTGAGGATGGAGAGGTTAAGTGATTTGCCCAAGGTCATATAGCAGACACCTGGCAGAGCCAGAATTGGAACCCAGGTCCTGTGCTCTCTCCACTAGGCCGTGCTACTTCTCAATCAATTAGCAATATTAGTATATTTTTTGAATGTTTAGTGTGTTCAGATTACTGCAATAAGAGTGTAGAAGTGTACAATAGAGGTAGAAGAAGGAATTCTTTGCCTGAAAGCAGTTTTTACTATTCCTTATGTCGAAACATGGGAATGATTAATATGTGGGGCCCTTCAGATTTCTATATAGCCAATCGTTTCAGAATTATCCACTTTCCCTACATGCTTCAAAGCTGGATTGTGGTTGTTAGCTGTGGCATAGTCTGGATAAATCACATTAGTGGTTGGATCATTTTTGCCTCAGAAATTCTAAGGGAATCTTCCAAGAATCATTCACTGGGTGTATTTTACAAACAAATGAATGAATACAAGTTACTACTATAGGGAATCAGCATGACTTAGTGGAAAGAGCCCGGGCTTGGGAGTCAGAGGAGGTGGGTTCTAATCCCAGCTTCACCACATGTCTGCTGTGTGACCTTGGACAAGCCACTTAACTTCTCTGTGCCTCAGTTACCTCATCTGAAAAAGGGGATGAAGATTGTGAGCCCCACGTGAAACAACCTGTATACCGTCTACCTACCCCAGCACTTAGAACAGTGCTTGGCACATAGTGCTTAACAAATACCATAATTATTATTAATTATTATCATCACTGAAGCAGACAATGTCCCACTTCTCATCCCGACTTCTCACATGGAGCATGATAATCATTATTATTAATGCTAAGCACTGTAAGCTCATTGTGGACAGGAAATGAGTCTACCAACTTGGTTATAGTGTACTCTCCCAAGCGCTTCATTCAGTGCTCTGCACATTTTACAGTAAGCACTCCGTAAATGCCATTGATTGAAGAGGTTGGATTTTTTTTTAGGTTTGCATCTATTTTCTTTGTTTTTAGATAACTGATTCTTTCCATTCTGTCAATTTTGTTCTCTGATTAATTGATTTACTTAATGGGATTCTGTTTCCTTGGAAACTCCAAAATAGAGACTTTCGCAAAGAATTCACAAATGTGTTTGAATCGGCATATGCTGCTACTTTTCAGTTTCGGTGAGTGTGACTTCAAATGGCTCATGATTATACATAACATATTCTTTCATGCCCCTGAGGAAATACGACCAAAATAATTTGACACATTCTGGTTTCACTCTAAGCCCTCCCCTCTAACCTTTTAACTTTTAAGTCAAGAAAAACTACTTGCAAATGTTGTGGTGTTTTTAACCTCTATGTTTGGTTAAGGGACTTATTTCTTGTCCAGTGTGTTACGTTGTGATTCCTGAAATATTAGGTGGAATTTCTCTTTGTCTGCAGTCTCGGGTTTTGTCCTACCTTTTATGAAGAGGCCAGATGAGTTTATTAGAGCTGGAAGGAATGACCCCATCCATGATTTTTGTATTTTACAGTGTGCTACAGCTCAATTATGGTTTTCCTTATTTGATAAGATTAGCAGAAAATATTGGATTGCTGGTTGAGAGGGGAAAAAAGAGTTCCTTTTCTCTTTCGTTTTTTTTTTTTTACTTTAAACTGGAGATTTTCAAGGGCTTAAGGATCTTTGACCTGTAAAGATGCATAGATAGTCATCAAAGAGAAAATCTTGAAAGGAAAGTGCCCTTCTATTAGTCTGTGCACATAATACATGCTCAGTCAATATTATTCATTGATTCATTGAAATCCAAACAAAACTGTGGAAAGTTCAGTAGAAAATGAAATTGGGTAGAAAAAATTGGTGTGTTGAATTGTTTACTAATATCTTGAGAAGTAGCCAAGATGGAAATTTTTCCTATTGATCGATTTCTCTACTAGATTTGTCTTATGGTTTGTAGGTAGGAGTCTCAACTGAGAAATTTCATCCAAGACTGAGAGGGTCTTTGAGGCAGAATCTCTTGCACATTTTGTCTTTCTAATTTGAGGTGAGCTTTGCTCAAACACCAGTAATTAAGAATCGGTATTGGCTTGGTGAAAAGAACCGGGAGGGGCCTGGGAATCACAGGACCTAGGTTCTAATATCAGTTCTGACGCTTGCCTGCTGTATGACCTAGGGCAAGTCACTTAAAGTCTCTGTATCCTTAACTAGAAAGTGGGCTCCTTTCTACCTCCTCCTTTGATTGTGAGCACTTGCTAGGGCTAGGTTTGTGTACAATCTGATTATCTTGTATCTACCTCATAATAATAATAATAATGTTGGCATTTGTTAAGTGCTTACTATGTGCAGAGCAGTGTTCTAAACGCTGGGGTAGATACAGGGTAATCAGATTGTCCCACGTGAGGCTCACAGTTAGTCCCCATTTTACAGATGAGATAACTGAGGCACCAAGAAGAGAAGTGACTTTCCCACAATCACATAGCTGACAAGTGGCAGAGCCAAGATTTGAACCCATGACCTCTGATTCCCAAGCCCTGGCTCTTTCCACAGAGCTATGCTGCTTCTCATACTTAGTATAGTGCTTGGCGCATAGTAAGTGCTTAACAAGGACCACAATTATTATTATTATTTCAGCATGATATGCACTTGAATTTTTACAGTTATTGCCACTGATGGTAGTAAACTATTCTTTCTAATCATTATCAGCAATAGTAGCGGAAACATTTATTGAGATCTACTGAAGGCAGAGGAATGTATTACGTGCTCGGGAATCATTCAATAGAAATAGCAGATTAAGTCTATGTCCTTGTGAGGTTTAACATTCTAATGGGGGAGAATGTGGAAAATAACTCACGCAAAAAGATCAAAGCAAAAGCACTTACAGTGGGATGCAACTAAAAGAGAACAATTCAGTTCATCAATGGATGAATGATTGAATTAATCCATCCGTCTGTTCCTAAGTGAGTTAGTTAATGAATTAGTAAAAGATGAGGGATTTTATAAGTGACTTTTTGAAGATGTGAAAATGCCAGACAGATTTTGGAAGATTCTGGCTCAATTTAAATATCATCATCATCATGTTTCCAAAACAAGCCCTCATAAAAATGCTGATATGCTTCATACTGTATCAATTAGTGAATCAGGCACACTTCTAACCCTTCAATCTTAAACAATGTAAAATTCAGTAGTTTTGATAGAGGAAAATATTTGAAAGACTATCCCAACAGGTTTAAAGAGACAAAATTCGTGCATCCCTATAAATTAAATGCTAAATTGCAACCATTCATTCAAGCAAGTGTTTGAAATCTACTGCGGCATACATTATGTATTATGGTAAGTGGTTAAGTCAGATTTAGCAAATTTAATAGCTAAATTTTTTAGGAGGCATCATGAGAGTTCCATGGGAAACCCACTGAATGCAAGACTATCCCAAGTGATGACATTGTATTTATTTTTCCTCATCTATGTTCCTTGGAAGGCCCATTTCCAACAAATACCATTCCCTGAAAGAATTACGGGGTTCCATGGGAAGCAGATGGACCTTGAAGAATACAAAATCCCCATCAGATGTCTCTTAAGTTTTGGTGTCTTCTCCCTTCCTTTCCGACCTCCCTTTCAAGATGCCTGTGTGGGACACCAGGCTCCTTCCACATTACTTCAACTGGTTCAGAGACATTAGGCTGCCCACTGCTACACATAGATAGGATCTGACCGACAGCAGCATTGGAAGATACACACAGACTTATCTAAGCTGTGGTAGTATTAAAGACATTCACTGAGCAACCACTGAGTGTGAGTCACTGAAATAAGATTTTAGGAAATAATAATAATAATTATTATTATAGTATGTGTTAAACACATACTATGTGCCAGCTCAGTCTTAATCGCCATTTTACAGATGACATAACTGAGGCATAGAGAAGTGAAATGACTTGTCCAAGGCCACACTGCAGACAAGTGGCGGAGGCTGGATTAGAACCCCTGACCTTCTGACTCCCAGGACCATGCTCTATCCCCTATGTCATGTTGCTTCCCCTAAGAGAAGCAGTGTGACTTAGTGGAAAGAGCATGGGCTTGGGAGTCAGAGATCATGGGTTCTAATCCCAGCTCCACCACTTGTCAGCTGTGTGACCTTGGGCAAGTCACTTAGCTTCTCTGAGTCTGTTACCTCATCTGTAAAAATGGGTATTAAAAAATGAGGGCCCCACGTGGGACAATCTGATTACCCTGTATCTACCCCAGCACTTAGAACAGTGCTCTGCACATAGTAAGTGCTTAACAAATACCATCATTACTATTATTATTATTAAAGTATGTTATGAGAGACATTTCCTACCCACAAGGAGTTTGGATTAGATAGACCCAAAATATGTGCACAAAGGGTAATTAGAATAAATTCATTGTGCAGTCAGACATATTTACAGAAGTCCTGGGAGAGCATAAAAATGAAGAAATATGTAACTGCTGTAGGGGGCTGATGGGCTTTGGGAAGCTAAGCAGGAAAACTTGTTGAAAAAGATGGGATTTTAGAAGGGCTTTGTAGGTGGGGGGAATTTTGTTCGGTCCAACTGGGGGAACGGGAGGAGGGGAGTTCTAGGGTTTATGGGAGAGGTAGGTTGCCATTTGGATCCCAGCTGGACCTGGAGGAATGAAATAATTGGGAATTGCATTCCCAGAAACACTTTTCCCAGGCTGTGAAGAGTTGTGGTAAGCAGGCAACCCACCATGTTCCATTAGCACGGATTAAATCCGCTGCGGACTCCAACACAGAAGTGATTTGAGTTCATTTAATAAGAGCCTCAATCGAAACAGTTTTGTCTTTCTGAAAGAATGATAATTCCAAATAAGCAAACACACCATCTAAAATGGGATTAGATTAAAATCAAACAGGTCCCACGCTGTGAGCTCTAACATCTTATCTCAATTAGTGCATCGCTCTGAAAGAATAGTATAGAAGGAACTGGAAAGTATTCCGTTGTAACTTAGGAAGAAGTTGAATGGCAAATTTTGATTCTGAAAAGAGTTATTTAAATAAAATCATAAGCATGTTTAAAAGCATTCCCCAACTTTTTAGCAGGTTAAGGAAACTTTCTCGGAAACGAGGAACCACAGAGTTAATTCACTCTTGAAATTTGAGCCCCATGTATGACAGGAACTGTGCCCGATCTGATTATCTTGTATCTATCTGAGTGTTTAGAGATGTGTTGTGAGGGAATTTCTGAAAACTTTTACATTAAGGTTTAAAGTTTCATGTGTGATATCTCTTACTATCCTGCCTTTTACCTGTAAGATTTTCACCTGATGCCTGATTTTCACCGATTTAGTTTTGGTATTCAACAAAATCACAAGGATCTATGGATATGGGATTGACAGATTCCTGGTTGACACCTTTCAGACAAGGTTATTTATTGAACACTTCCTATTTGTGAAACGTTGTTCAAGACTCCAATTAATTTATCTACATTTTAATGAAAATCGGGAACATTTAGATTTGCTTTTGTTATTCTGAAAATGTGTGGTATTGGAATTGTCTCACAATATTTTAGGAATTTATTCACTCACACTTTTAATATGATATTAATAATGAAAAGCTTACTACTTTGATGCATGTTAAACTAGAGATGACTGAGAGATATTGAAAACAAAGTAGCAGATTGTAGGCATAACAACTGGGAAAGGTTACGGTAAAACTGAATTACTGATTCTTATTTTGTTATGTATCGAGGGAGCAAAATTTCCTAGAAATGTTATTTGAATAGGCAGAAAACTAAGTTTTTAGCAGCCTCTCATATCATTCATGAAGTAACACTATACACTCTTATTAAATTTCCAAAATTATCTTTGTTGTTCTTTTGAAATAAATTTATGCTCATCTTCTACAAGTTGTGGATGGATTTTTCATTTCACAATGTAAGATGGATTTTTTTATCACATCATTATCAGTAACCATCAAAGTAGTTATAAAATGTTGACTTAATTGGCCCTTTAAGGTCCTTGGTTCTACACATGCAGTTTTTTGGGTTTTTTTCAGTAACAACTAATGTACTGTTCTCTGCTATTCAACAATACAGCTTAGTTGACTAGAAATTCTTCACTGGCATTTCTAACAAAAATAATCAAATAAGTCACATCATTTTCTGGAGACCAGGTTGTGTTATACTTCAGTTGGACTTATGTTATGGCTGTTTACAAGATAATAATTTAAATATTTTTAGGGTCTGAAATAACTTGATCTCTATTTTGTTTACTTGAAGAGGAATACATTATATTTTCAAAGATGCACATAATAAGAATCAATATGGTGGTATTTGTTTAAGCACTCACTATGAGCCACATATTGTACTGCGTTAGGTTAAATAGAAGATAATCAGGTAAAATACAGTCCTCCTCTCACATTTGCTCATTGAATTATCTTTAGGTAGCACTTTGCGCAGAGGACTGCACTGACCACCTGGGAGAGTACAATACAACAATAGACAGACACACTCCCACCCCACACCGAGCTTACAGTCTAGAGGGGGAGTCAAGCACTAGTATAAATAAATGAAGAAAAGAAAAAAAATAATCAAAGACTGTCCTAGATGAAATGGGTTTTCATAATTGTTTTCAAGGTGTGTGTGTGTGTGGTGGGTGTGGGCTTGCGAACTGAAGCTTGTTCTACATTTAGAGGATACTTTGGGAAAATATATCAGTCGATGGTATTTACTTAGCGATTATTCTGTGCAGATTACTTTAATAAATTCTTGAGAGAAGTCACTGCAACAGAGTTGTTAGATAGATTCCCTGCCCACAAAGAGCTCAAAGAACTGACAGCCTAAAGGAAAAGTTAGGGAAACTGGAAGTATATGTCTACTATGAGGTAAACAATAACACATTCCCTTTATGTCTCCATTTGGAGACAAAATACTGGGCTGGAGAAGTCCCTAGTCCTAACTATTTCTTTCATTCTCATTTTCATTTTGTGGAGCTCCCTTTATTCAGTCCCTCCACCCCAAGTCCCACAGCACTTATGTACATATCTGTAATTGATTTATTTATTCTAATACCAGCCTCCCCCTCTAGACTGTAAACTCACTGCAGGCAGGGAATGCATCTTTTATATAGCTCTGTTGTACTCAACTGAGCGCTTATTAGAGGACTCTGCACACAGCGAGCATGCAAAAAATGAGATGAATTGATTGATTGAAGACAGTCTGAGAAGGCTCAGTGGTAGCTTTTAAACCAAATCTGCCCCTTACGGAGAATTCCGGGTGCGGACTTCAAACGATCAATAGTATTTCTAGAGTACCTAGGCACGTTCCCTGCCCGCAAGGAATGGACATTCTAGTGGGGGAACTGTGACTCTCCCAAACGTATATTAACAAAATCAAATCCATTTTGAATTGTGAGGGAGAACTTGATCACAGGTTAAAAGGATTTAGTTTCTTCTAAGTTTAGATTTCACTTTCTCATCCTTAGTCCTTGAACTTTATGAACTATAAATTATCCTGTGTGTATTAAAAAAAAATAGATAATTAGAATATATATCACAAGCAAAAACCAACTCAAACATTTGTTTTGTGTTGAACCTGAGCCAAATCTAGCTGTCTTCTAAATGGATGTCGCTGGATTACTTCTAATTCAGAATTCTGAAAAGCTCTTTGAATATGTTAGGGTCCAATAAAAGATAATCCTTTAAACTCCAGGAGGGAAAATAAAGTTGTGGGGATAGGTGGTAGGGTGTATTGTAAAATACTTGGAACCCCTGGTGGAAAAGCAAAATATACGAGGAAAATATTATTTTTATTAGCTATGATTTATTAATGCAAGCTATTCAAGGAAATTTTAAAGTCCTATATTCATTTTATAAAGGTTATGTAGAACATTGGTGTGAGACGCCAAAGCGATGAATAAGATTCTGTCTTCTAGCATTTACGATTCATGACTTTTTATGGAGACAAAGACTTAGGAACTAAATTCTTACTTTAATAAATAAACCTCGTGCCTATTCTCAGCAATTAACACTGTCTCCATTAATTGTGATTAATACTTGCAATTACCAAGACAGTGGACAATGAATCCTTGAATCTTGGCTCTAAAATGTCACCTAAAAGAAAAACCAAAACCATACTGGAAGGCTTAGTAGTGAGAAAATAGACAATTCCTGACACAACTTAACTGAAGTATAAGAAAAAAAAAATGTCTCCATGTCTTTCAGTAATTTATTTCAGAATAGAACTTTCTTTGCTGCCAGGTTATTTGATCTTTTAAGGCAAATATTGTTTCTTGCTATTAGCAACTAGTGCTGTATCCAGGTGACTACTTTATAGCCCCTGAATTGAATATCAACTCTCGTAGAGAAACATTTTCTAGCTATTATTTTAAATGGTGCAGTTGCCGACAGGACTATTTTGATGCTCTGGGGAAATAAAACTTAATTTAACGCTGAAAATGAAAGTCCAAAGGCATCTACTGTAGAGGGACTGGATCTATATTATTTTCCATCATATCATCATGGAGCTTGGGGGACGAAATGACTCTCCAAGATGAGAGGTAGAATCTATAGATATTAATGAACCCTGGCTAGAATGTTCAGAAATTACATATGTCATTCATTCATTCAATAGTATTTATTGAGTGCTTACTATGTGCAGAGCACTGTACTAAGTGCTTGAAATGTATAAATCAGCAACAGGAAGTTTGTGGGTATAATGCTCCGTTCGTGAAGTCGGGATGAGAAGTGGGACATTGCCTGCCTCAGTTAGAATAATAATAATAATTAATAATAATTACGGTATTTGTTAAGCACTTACTCTGGGCCAAGTACTGTTCTAAGCGCTGGGGTAGATACAGGGTAAGCAGGTTGTCCCACATGAGGCTCACAGTCTTCATCCTCTTTTTACAGATGAGGTAACTGAGGCACAGCTAAGTTAAGTGGCTTGCCCAAGGTCACACAGCAGACGAGTGGCGGAGCCGGGATTAGTACCTATGTCATCTGACTCCCAAACCCGGGCTCTTTCCACTAAGCCACGCTGCTTCTCTAGAATGGCACTAATGGAGAGTAAAAAAAAGAAAGCATTAAGTGAACTCTAATGTGCTTTTACCAATTCCACTTTAAGGCCATTATCAGGCTGCTTCTGTTTCCCCACAAGTCCAGACTTCCCATTCCCTTTCCAAAACTCCCTTTCAAAAACCAACGAGCCAATCAACAAATAGTATTTATTGAGCAGCTATTGTGAGCAGAGCACTTGAAAGAGTATAATACTCTTAGAAGGCATGATCCCTGCTCTCAAGGAGTCTCTCGAGGAGAGACGGACACAAAGCAATTTATCATTTGGAGGAAGAAGAGAGTGGAAAGATGGAAATATGCATGAGTAGGTTCTGAAGCGACCAAGTGGCTATAGTGGTTCTGTGCTTCGGTAATAGTTGGGGAGGATTTAACCTGAGGAGAAGAAAAAAATTATCAGGGGAGGCCTATGGGAGGAGGTGAAATTTCAGAGATAAATAGAGCTGTTCAATTTGCTCAATAACCCACCCATTCAAAAATAAGCCAAGACACTCCATATCTGTCTATGTTTGCAAGCGTACACCAGTCTCTGCTGAGTTCACTTAGCCTTTCTAGCTACTTCAGGTCACCCCTCTTTTCCCAGTGAGAATGAAATTATTGTAAGCTTGCATTTTAACCTGAAGTGCTTCTGATATTTTGTTTCCAGTGCATGCTACAGTGAGTGTTTTCTATTCTTTATGAGTATCATAGAGTTTCCAGGGCATAGCAATTATGTTTTTCTCATCTTCCCTCTTGATTAAAAGGTTATTCATGCTTGCGCCTGTTTGTTGTTTTGATTAAACGCTGTTATTTGGGTACCAAATTGTGAAACTGATAAACACCTGATAGAATTTCAATCCCTCATACACCATGATTTTCTGGGCTCCGAGATGATTGATTACCCACGACTTGTAAAAATGTAACGCTCAAGCAAAGCTTAGAATTAATGTTTGTTTTTTTTTCCCGCCTACAAAACATTGCCAGTTGCCATCCACTGCCACAAGAAAGGAATCAAACTATGTTGAAGTGAACGGTAACTATGTGAATTCAACATGAGCAAAGTTTTGACTAAATGAAGCTCTTGTGCTTTAGTGGATGTAGGTCAGGAGCTCTTGAAATAAAAAACTGAAATATGAGATAATAGTAATAATGTTGGTATTTAAGTGCTTACTATGTGCAGAGCACTGTTCTAAGCACTCGTGTATAAAGGGTAATCAGGTTGTCCCGCATGAGGCTCACAGTCCTAATCCTCATTTTACAAATGAGGCAACTGAGGCATAGAGAGGTGAAGTGACTTGCCTACAGTCACACAGCTGACAAGTGGCAGAGCCAGGTTTCGAACACATGACCTCGGACTCCCAAGCCCAGGCTCTTTCCACTGAGCCACGCTGCTTCTCTATTAACATTAGATATCGAACATTAGATATTAACACTGACTCTTCCCCTCCACCTACTTTTCCCAGAGCAGTTGACACATGTCCTCCTACCCAGTCAATCAATCAACTAATGGTATCTATTGAGCACTCACTGCGCACAGAGCACTGTGAGAAGCTCTTGTGAGAGCATAAAACAAAAGAGTAGGAATGGAGGATCCCTGCCCGCAAAGAGTTTACAGACTAGAAAGGAAGACGACTGTGAAATAAATTACACGTAGATATGTAAATGTATGATGTGGGGCTGGGGGAAGGGTGACTGTCAAAGAGCTTAAGGGGAACAAACTCAAATATATAGCAGACAGATGAAATGGCTAAGCCAGGGAAATGAAATAAAAAATAAAATAAAAAAATGTGCTACGCATGTCTGTCTTCTCACTCCTCAGAAACTTCACATGGTCGTTCAGTCCTCTTCACACCAAAAAAAACTCCTGCCCATTTGCTTTAAGGCCCTTTATTAATTCACTACTATGATATTATCTTCATTAAGGATATTACTATGTAATAGCAGTGTTACTAAGGGTAAAAATAGTCATCAAACAATATATTCACTGAATTTCACAACTTGATTTCTCAAATGAGTTATTCATTCACCTTCCCTGATTTATTTCTCCCATTCTGTTTTCTTGTTTATCAATTCTGCTCCTGTCTTGGCTCTTTGTGAGTTTCATTCACACTGGGAAGGCTGTCTTGACTTTTGATTCATAGACATTTTAGTATTCATCTGAATCAAAGGAAAAACCTTCCATTTTCACTTGTGTTAAATAAATGATAGTATGTGAATCATTTCAGATAAAATCAATGTTGACCTGAACTTCATCTCTATATTTTAATATCATTGAGCTCTTCGCTATGTGATTGGAAACAGTTGGGAACTTCAAATTCAAAATAATTTTCCCATAATACAATCTGAAGAGAATTACATGTTCCCAAAAACACGCCCTATAAAAACAAACAAACAAAACAACTCCATCAAATCAGGCCTTATGCTATCTGGAGAGTAAATAGACATTTTAAGTAACTGGAATTTGTGATGAAGATCTTCACATTTTAATAGTAAATACGCATAGGACTATACTGTGAAATTACAACACAACTTTGGTATATACTACTGCATTTCAATGTCATGAGAGAGAAGCAGGCTTCCCTGGAGGAAAGAGCATGGGGCTGGGAGTCAGAAGAACTGGGTTCTAATCCCACATGTGCCTATTGCTTGCTGAGTGGCCTTGGACAAGTCACTTTTTTATGATATTTGTTAAGCCAAGCACTCTTCTAGGTGGCTCAGTTTCCACTGGTGGAGTCAGTGGAGGAGCGGTGTTGCCTGGTGAAAAGAACACGGGCCATGGAGTCAGAGGACCCACTTTCTAATCCAAGCTCTCCCACTTACCTGGCGTGTGACCCTGGACAAAGCATTACCTTCTTTGTTCCTCACTTCCCTCATCTCCGTGTGTCATCAGCACTTATCCTGTCTCACCTTGATTAGTACATCGTCCTTCTTGCTGACCTCCCTGCCTCCTGTCTCTCCCCACTTCAGTCACACTTCACTCTGCTGTCTGGATCATTTTTCTTCAAAACCATTCAGTCCATGATTCCCCGCTCTTCAAGAAACTTCAGTGGTTTCCCATTCACCTCTGCTGGAAACAGAAACTCCTTACCTTCGACTTTAAAGTGTTCAATTACCTTGCTGCCTCCTACCTTATCTCCCTGATTTCCTACGTACTTGGCTCCTCTACTGCCAACCTACTCACTGTACCTTGATCTCACCTAATTCTCCTCCTACCACTTGCCGACATCCCGCCTCTGGCTTGGAGCTCCCTCCTTCTTCTTATCCGGCGGGTGATCAATCTCCCATCTTCAAAACCTTACAAAACACATCTCCTTTCCTGACTATGCCCTCCTTTCTTCTCCCACTTTCTTTTATGTTACCCTTGCACTTTAAATTTTATCCTTCCTTCACCCCTCCCTCAGCCCCACAGCGCTTATGTACATACTCATAATTTATTGATATTAACATCTTTCTTATTCTCTACACCATAAACTCATTAGAGGCAGGGAAGAGCACGGGCTTGGGAGTCAGAGGTTGTGGGTTCTAATCCCACCTCCGCCACTTGTCAGCTTTGTGACTTTGGGCAAGTCACTTCACTTCTCTATGCCTCAATTACCTCATCTGTAAAACGGGGATTAAGGCTGTGAGCCCCAGGTGGACAACCTAATTACCTTGTATCTACACCAGTGCTTAGAACAGTGTTTCACACATAGTGAGCACTTGACAACATTATTATTATCTATCAGTGTGGTTGTGCTATACTCTCCCAAACACTGAGAGACTCTGGACATAGTAAGCACTCCATGAATATGATTGATTGCAAAAAAGGGAGTCATTCCCTGTTCTCCCTCCTACTTGAACTATGAACACATGAGGAACCTGAATATCTCGTATAACTTCCAGTGCTTATTGAAGTGCTTAGCACGGAGTAAGCATTTAACATTAACAAATACTCACTCTTAGACCTGTGGTCTCTCCACTAGGCTACACTCTGTGCTAGCTAAGGCAGGATGAAATATGAACTATTTCTTCTTCATAACTTAACACTTGCATCCTATAGGAAAAGACAGGTTACAAGGAAAACTGTACAAAGTCTACCCTGGGAGCAAACTGAATTTCATTCAGACATATTTATATATTTCCAACTGCACGATATATTGCTTCAGAGATAAAGAAAATCTTCAGAGAATGTAATAGATGAAAAACCCCAAGGGGCCGTCAAGATTTTTTTTTTCACGTGGATATATTGTACTTTACTATGTTTTATGGATAGGAAATTTGGATTAGAATATTTTCCTGGGAAAGTAACATAAAATTATATAAATTGTAAAAGGTGCTATTTCTTAGACCAGAAAGAGATTATGTAGGAACACCTGTCAACATTATTTTTTTTTGTCATTTTACATTAGGTGCAATGGAAGATATCCTCTGTATCGTACTGAGAGGAAAGTTAATTTTCTCCCTGTAGAGCAGATCTATCAATCGTGCTTTAGCTATAAAGAAAGGGTATTTTCCCTGAACATATCAAAATGGACAAAATCGCAAAGAAAGCAACCGACTGGAATTTCCAAAATATTTAGGGCTTTCATTTCTTATAAGGCATTAGGTGTCGGCTGCCTCTACATCTGATCATCTGCTCTCTGGCTTTCCTAGAAGGGTTTCTATAGCAATCCAACCTGCAATTATTCAATGGAATCTCAAATAAAACACAGGAATGTAATCACCTGAAGAATTATCTATTGAATGAGATCGAGAAATGAATGACTAAAAATGAACTAAACTGAGATATCCTTGGCACTAAAACTTTGTGTTTTGCATCGATGTAGTAGAAAAGAAAAAAAAAATGATGTTTCTTGTCATTTGCTGCTGTTCTAGTTTTTGTTTTTTTTATTTGCCAACACCTTCAAGAATCTCTGCTTTTTAGACTAGAGTTTTCTAAAGAACCTTCTTACAGTAGCAGATGACAGCTAAGATTACCAACTGGGGGTTAATTTTAACAGATTTGGCTTTGAACTTCGAGTGTGTGTGAGTGTGTGTGTGAAATGCAATTTGTTAGTCCTATTCAATTATCTTCCTTTCTCTCCACCCCTTATTTATCTATATTTCAATCTGAAAACTCTGGTTAAATCTTTGGAGGATATAGTAGATGAAACTCCCCAAGGTACCTTCAAGATTTTTTTTTCATGTGGAAATATTGTACTTTACTGTTTTAAGGCTGGGAAATTTTGATTAAAATATTGTCCTTTGAAAGTAATTTAACAATCATATAAATTGTAAAAGGTGTTATTTCTTAGACAAAAAAGAGATTATGTAAGAACACCTGTCAGCATTTAAAATAACCCTTTAAATTGTAAATGGTGCAGTCAGGCAATCAATCAATGGTGCTCACTGAGCACTTACTGGATGCAGAGGACTGTACTTAATACTTCATAAATTACAATATAATAGAGTTGGCAGAGGTCAATCCTGCCTGTAAGAGACTTACGATCTACAGGGGCAAACCGATGTTAAACTGAATTACAGAGAGGGGAAAGAGTGGAGTTAAAGGATATTGACGTAAATGCTGCGGGGTTGGGGTAATTTATCAGATTGCAAGAAGCAGGAAGGAAAATTCAGCAACACCTCACTAATGTGTACTACAAATAACAATAATGTTAGTATTTGTTAAGCGCTTACTATGTGCCAAGGACTGTTCTAAGCGCTTGGGTAGATACAGGGTAATCAGGTCCCATGCAGGGCTCACAGTCTTCATCCCCATTTTCCAGATAAGGTAACTGAGGCACAGAGAAGTTAAGTGACTTCCCCAAAGTCACACAGCTGACAAGCGGCAGAGCTGGGATTAGAACCCATGATCTCTGACTCCTAAGCCCACGTTCTTTCCAGTCTGCTTGTCCAGTCTGAATTAGCAAAATATCGTAATTGCAGAAGGGGTTGCTTTTTTCTCTCAAGGGCTCTACAGTGCAGTGAGACTCTATGCTGGTGTGGGCAGAATGTCACTTTGTATTGTACTCTCCCAAACGTTTAGTACGGTGCTCTGCACACAGAAGGCGCTCAGTGAATACGATTGATTGAACGGATTGAATGAGTGGCCATCCCCTCGGGATCTGCGTACTTAATAATGTTGGTATTTGTTAAGCGCTTACTATGTGCAGAGCATTGTTCTAAGCGCTGGGGTAAACACAGGGGAATCAGGTTGTCCCATGTGGGGCTCACAATCTTAATCCCCATTTTACAGATGAGGGAACTGAGGCACAGAGAAGTTAAGTGACTTGCCCACAGTCACACAGCTGACAAGTGGCAGAGCTGGGATTCGAACTCATGAGCCCTGACTCCAAAGCCCGTGCTCTTTCCACTGCGCCACGCTGCTTCTCGTGTTACTTACTGTTAGGCCTAAATTTTGGCTTAGATTCCCGGTGCCTGAACTGATCGGTCTCTCTTCCATGACTATCTCTTTAAATCTGCCAACTGCTCCTCCCGATTCAAGACTCTCCATTCTTCCCCTGCTGACTCTTTGCTGCGTAACTACTGTAGCTGGCAACCTAATGAGGCTGTGTTACCTACGATGTCGATAAATCGCTTCCTCCTTTAGAGTCTACCTTCCTTTGCAGCCGTAAAGAGGGTGAAGGGAAGCAGGGGGTCAAATTATAATAAAATCTGGATTAGTGGGGTCCAAATTAATGAGGTTTTACTGCTACCTCTCAGCAAGTGTGGGATGAAGGAAGGCTGAATACATTGTTAAGAAAGAAAAGAATTTCAAATAAGATTAAAGCTTCCCGAATACTCTAGGTGACTTTCAGAAATTCTGCTAAAGCATTAATTAGATTCATAGTGGCCTAGTCATTTTCCTTTTTATTTATAGCCTGCATTTTTCCGTTATTATAGTGCATTTTCTCTCTCCATAGCTCTGCTAAGAACATAGCTTAACTCACGGGTTAATATATGTAAATATATCTCCCTTTAAGCTTGGTATATGGCTACCAACTCTATGGCGTTGTGCTCTCCCGAGCGCTTAGGACAGTGCTTTATGCACCATAAGCATTCAGTAAATACCATCGATTGATTTTAGGTTTGTCTTCCCATTAGAACCTAAAAACCTTGTGGACAGGGACCATGCTGCTTTGTTATTCTTACTCCCAAGTGCTTAATAATTTTGGTACTTGTTTCTCACTTACCATGTGCTAAGAACTGCACGAAGCACTGCGATAAGGGCAAGCGAATCAGGTGGGACTCAGCCCCTGCTCCACATGAGCTCAGAGGCTATATAGGAGGGAGTAGGATTTGATCCCCATTTTACAGATGAGAGAATTTGAGGCATAGGGAAGTTAAGTAACTTGCCCAAGGAAAGAGAGCAGACACCTGGCAGAGCAGGAATTAGAACTCTGGTCCCCTGACTCTCAGGCCTTTCCAGTGTTCCTTCCACTAGGTCTCATTGCTTTTATTGCTATTCTTGTCTGTCTCCCCGGATTAGACTGTAAACCCGTCTAAGGGCAGGGACTGTCTCTATCTGTTACCGATCTGTACATTCCAAGCGCTTAGTACAGTGCTCTGCACATAGTAAGCGCTCAGTAAATACTATTGAATGAATGAATGAATGAAATTGCTTCCGTAACACAAAACTCTGCACCAATTATGCTACTAATACTGTGCTATAAGTTAAGCATTTACTATGAGTAAAGTGCTGTTCTAAGCACTGGGATAAATACAGGCTAATCAGGTCCCACAAGTACCTGGGGCTCACCCTCTACATAGAAAAGAGAACAGGTATCGCTCCCCATTTTTGCTGATGAGGGAACTGAAGCACTGAGAAGTGAAGTGACTCCTCCAAGGTCACACAGTAGACAAATGGTGGAGCCAGGATTACAAACCAGGATCTCTGACTTCCAAGTATGTGATTTTTCCACTAGTCCATGCTGCTTCTCTACTATTAATACTATCATTGCTCGTGCTATGAATGCTATTCCTACTAATACTAAAACTGTGACTTACAGACCTCTCTCTAATAGTTTGGAGAATCACACATTCAAATATTGAAAATCATTCCCTGCTACAAATTTGCTAGGTCCTGTACTAACTGCTCTGGGGAGTCCAACGAGAGCAAGCTAAGCCCCTCTGCCACGAAGGAACTTGAGTTTTATGGAAGAGACTGATAAAAACGATTTAAAGTTATTGAAAGCAGGAGGGAGAACTAGGATAAAGCAAGGAGAAATAGAAATATTTTGGAACAAAAAAGCTAAACACAATAAGCATTCAGATAAGTAAACAAAATGTAAATAAAATAGCCATAATAATAGTGGTATTTATTTAATGCTTATTATGTACTGAGCACTATACTAAGAGCTGAGGTAAATGCAAGTTAATCAGATTGGCCTTAGTCCCTATCCCAAGTGGGTCCACAGTCTAAAGGGCAGGGAAAACAGATATTGAATCCCCATTTTCTAGATGAGGAAACTGAGACACAAAGAAGTTAAGTCATTTGCCCAAGATCCCACAGCAGACAAGTGGCAGAACTTGGATTAGAACTCAGGTCTTCTGACTCTCAATCCAGCCCTCTGCCCACTAGGACCTACTGCTTCCATCTGTAAATGATGCCTGAGGATAGGATTGAAAAATGCTAGTGCTAAATGTGAATGTTGGGCTGAGCTGCCTCAGGGGTTGTGATTGATTTAGGGAAGCCCTGTTGCGAGAGGAGGAATTTTAGAAGAGTATTAAAATTGGGGAGAGTCGAAGAAGCGAAAGACAAACCTGCTAAAGTATTAATAGTCTGTCAAGCAAAGAAATGTCCACGCATTCTGTGGAGTGACAGATCATAAGCACACACATCCAACAGAACCAAACTAAAAAGCTTTTTTTCCTAGATTCCCATTCCCATTTAGACCACAACAAATGTCATCATTCATCGGGCAGGAAAAGACACACAACATGACCAGTGAAAAAATTCAGATTTCTGCTAGTTGGGAAAGAATACAAGCCAAATTTCATTTGGTTTTGAATTTGAAGTGACAGTTAATTCTCATTCAGACATCTGTCATTTTCACATGCAAATGTTCAGGATGCAAGTCTGGTGTGTTTGCTCTCCATCCCAATTTACCTTTCTCAAGATATTTTTTTTTTCTCACAGCCAGAACACTTCATATTATTTTAACTATTTGAAGGAGAGCGGAGGTTTTTTTTTTGGTGGTGGTGTTTTTTGGTTTTTTTTTTTTTTTTTTTTTGGTTAGGAACTGTGTATTTCCCACAGCTTAACTTACACATCTCCAGTTTGGGTGATAAATTCTACAGTTTTAGCCATCAAGTGTAAGCTTTTAAAAGCATCCAGAACCTCCATATGCTATGAATTTGAATTTCTTAAACATTTTTATATATGTTAATGGGAATGAATCATTGATCATTTGCGTTTTTCTCTTTAGGCAGAGAAGAAAGGTCCCAAAGATGAGATTAAAATTTTGGGTATTATTTTAGTGAAGTCTTGCTCTTGGACCAATGGAAAGAACACTGCCCTGAGAATTAGGCGATTCTGATTTCTGATTGAAGACCCTACCTATAAGTGCCATATCAATTAATCAATTGATCATATTTATTGAGAGTTTACTGTTTTCAGAACACTGGACTAAGCGCTCTGGCGAGTACAACAGAGTCGGTAGACACATGATCTTATGGCCTTCTCCTTCTTCCTTTTATGTGTACATTATTTCAGTTATCTGTCTTCTCCAATGTGCGCAAGCTTCTTCAGGACTGGAATCATGCCTTCTGACTCAGTTGTACTTCCCCAAGGATGTCAAACTGATCTACACTCAATAAGTACTATTGATTGTTGGGTTGACTGACTAGGGTGTGATGTATGGTTGGGAGGCTTTACGGGAACACTGAAAACAATTTAGCTATTAAGTGGTTTCTTCTATGGGAGGCTTACTACCCCCTCCACTCCAAGAAACCAATTTTCTTTTTCAGAGAGTGAACATGGCACCAAAGAAATGAAATATGACGTTAGTTTCTTTTGTGGGAATCAAAGTAGCTGTCCAGGCTGACCTTTGCTTTTAAAAACTTCCAGAGAGATGATATCATAAATATAACCTGCCTAGATGATTCCATAAATATACCCTGCCTATCTACAGCACTTCAGGACTCATGTGAGTACATTTAGTCAATTGTGCATTTAATTATCTATTTTTACTCTGTTGTTTGTAAATAATTTTGTGTATCTCCATTCCTCCACTAGAGTGAAACTTTTAATTGTTTTTTTTTTTTAAGGTATTTGTTTTAGTGATTATTCTATGCCAGACACTGTTCAAAATGCTGGAGCAAATATAAACTACCCCAGGATCCATGTCCTATTTGGGGCTTACAGTATTAATCCCCCTTTTACAGATGAGGTGAGCAGTTGTACTTCTCAGGTGCTTAATACAGTGCGTTGCACCTAGTGGGTGACCAGTAAATGCTATCAGTGAATCATTGGTGTATATTGACAGTTTACTGGGTGCTGCTCACTGTACTATTTTGGAAAGTATATGTTGAGTTAGTAGACACTATCCCTCTGCACCGAGAGCTTATGGTCTACAAGAAGTGCTTGGTTGACCTTCAAAAGACTGAATGAAAGCATCATTATATATTTTTTTCAGTCATGGTCTCAATCATCCACGCTTACTGTGTGCAGAACACTGTACTCAGTCCTTGGGAGAGCATCTGTTGCTTTCAACAGGGGGCAAGACCACCTCTAATTTGAAAAGATATGAACATAGGTGAAGTGATCTCATATGTAACCCAACATAGGAGGATTACACCTAGTTTTTTCACTTTACTGAGGAAGAGCTGGGAATTATTTCTCCTAAGTGCTCAAAGCTCCTGATTTTTCCCATGAGATTGTGTTTTTGGTCAAGACTGCTTACTGACCTGCGAGGTGACTTGATTCCTGATGCTTTCATCCACTCAGAAGGCCTGCTTGTTCCCGGTCCTATTTGACCTGGGAAACCCCTCTCCAAATGTGTCCCTGCCCAAGGAAACCCATCGTTACGTTCCAACTCTTTATCAGCAGATTTAGTCGTGCGATTGCACCGTGTCATTGGAATTCACTGCTCCGAGTGAAGACTGGAGAGTTGGTGACTTATTGAAATGTCCATTACGATGGTTGGATTGTCCTTCAGTTTGATGCTGCCGACAGATAGATTGCATTCATGAGTTTGAATGCCTTTGAGAAAGAATCTACTGCATACGTGGACACTTTGCCCATGAACAAACATTAGTGTCCCTTTTCTGGCCCTCTGATATTCAGATGACCTCCCCCCAGACAGGTAAGAAGGTAAAGCTATGTCCAATGTCCATCAGAACAAGGGTTTGAGAAGTTTTTTCAGTGGTCGATATGCTTTAGAGTGCATCCATTAGTGGTACTTATTGAGCGCTTACTGTGACCAGAGACTGTACTAAGCTCTTGGGAAAGTACAATACAATACAGTTGGTAGACACGATTTCTGCCCAAGGAACTTACAATCCACAGGGCGAACCGGATGTTAAAATAAATTACAAATAGGGAAAATAATACATTTTTAAGGCTATGTACCTGAAGTGCTATGGGGCTGGGGTGAATATCCAGCAGAATTTAAAGACATATAAGCCTTAAGCCTCTAAGTAGGGTTCTCTGAAATTAGTGCAAGTTAAACAAGGAAGAAATTAGAACTAAGAGAAGAAATTTGCCAAGTGATTAGGTTTCAGGAGTGAAATATTAGCTGCATTTTCTTATTTCTGATATCAAATTCTTGATAAACACACTAAAAATTGAATTTCACTAAAAAAACCAAAACAGTCTTTTTTAGGTAATTATTAACATAACTCTCCATTTGTAAATTATGCTTTTTAAATGCTTTTTGCTATGATTTTGAAAATATTTTTCCACACCTTTAAGAAACACAGAAAAAAGGTTGAAATTCCAGCTCTTGCAGAAATTTAATTCTCTGGTCCTTCAACACCTCTCCCTTAAGAAAAGCAATTTCTAGGATGGAGTGACAGAATGACAGACCCAAATTTTGAGATCGCTTTCACCCTTCTGTTCCTGCACAATGCCTTTAACTCAAGTCTCCACTGCCAACTAAAATTGTAACATTTTCCTTTGAAGAAATGAAAGAATTGCAGAGGAGATGCAAATGTCATGGGAACCCAAAGCCATCGCTTGCTTATACCAGAAGAAGAAATGAAAATATATTTTGTCATGAGTATTCATTTTTTTTGAAGCAGCTAAATCACGTGACTCACCTCTAGCCTTTGGAATAGCAACAGAAGGTTTCTGACAGGAAGCTCTAATGAATACTGCTTGTAGACTTTATGGATAAGAAGAAAAAAGAAAGCTTTAATTCTCAGAGATTCTGGAATGTTTCCTTTCAAAACACAATATGATTCCAAATAAGGCAGATAATTACCATCTTGTTTGAGGAAAGTCCTTGAAGGTTTTTGAAAACTCTTGCTGATTTTCTTTCGACCCGTCAATTCTTCACTAATGTAAACCCTTTCTTCTCACTCCGCATAACCCAGCTAAGTGATCAGGCTTCCCCTCTTAATGCCTTGCCTTAATCCATTCAGGACAGGGCATAATAAAGGATTTCCCTATACATTCACATCAGCCAAAATCATTACTGTGGCTTTCTTTGCTTTTATACCATTTTGAAACTGGGACAGCGTTGACAGAATAACTAAAGATACAGATGAGTATCAGTTATTAGTTAGTGGGATATCTTTTTTCTTGGCTCTCAAAATTCCTTGGTAATGAGAGATTAACAACATTTCAGGATGCACAATTTAAATGTAAATGAATCAGCCTCTTCGATAGACCATCTTTCAATTTACCCTCTCACCTTTTGGTGAAAGGGCATTTGTTTGAAGAGTTACTCTGTTATAGAGAGATCTGTATATAGATATGTCTAGATATATGTTGATACTGATATATAGATATATGTATCTCTATATAGACAGATATCTATCTAGGTAGAGATATTCTTTTGAATTTGATGAAGTTGCTACTGGCAGTCTTTAGAGTAGTAATGTGACTCACTGGAAAGATCATGGTCTTGGGAGTCAAAGATCATGGGTTCAAATCCCGGCTATGCCACTTGTCAGCTGTGTGACTGTGGGCAAGTCACTTAACTTCTCTGTGCCTCAGTGACCTCATCTGTAAAATGAGGATTAAGACCCAGAGCCTCACGTGGGACAACCTGATTACCCCGTATCTACCCCAGCGCTTAGAACAGTGCTCTGCACATAGTAAGCGCTTAAGAAATACCAACATTATTACTATTATTGTATCTACGGCTGAATTGAAGCTGCAAGCACTAGGAAATTTGGGGTTATTTCCTTCTCTCTCTCCACCCTTTGACCTTGATGGCCGTAATGACTAGGGTCTACACTCTAAGCTCTTGGAGAACAGGGGATGTGTCTACTGATCTGCTGAAATGTGCTCTTCCGGGCGCATAGTATGGTGCTCTTCCTGCAGTAAACGTTCAAAAAATACCAGTGATGGATCGGTAGACACACATTCCAATCCCAGCTCTGCCACTAGTCTACTGAGAGACCTTGAACAATTAGCTAAATTTTTCTGTGCCTCATTTTCCTCATCTGTTAAATACAGATCAAATACTTGTTCTCACTCTCACTTAACCTGTGAGCCCCATACAGGACAGGGACTGAGTCCAACCTGATTATCCTGTATCTCTGCCATGTTAAGGACCGTGCCCCACACTTAATAATCGTGGTATTTCTTAAACTCTTACAATAGGCCAGCCACTGTTCTAAATGGTGGGATAGATAAAAGATAATCCGACCTGAAACAAATCCCCGCCCACATCTCAGGCTCACAGTCTGAGAGGGAAGGAGAACAGGTATTTCATCCCCATTTTACAGATGAGGAAACAAGGGCGCAGAGAAGTTAAGTGACTTGCCCAAAGTCACCCAGCTGGTAAATGGAGGGGTCAGGACCCAGGTCCTCTGGCTGTCAGGCCCGGGCTCTTTCCTCAATCAAGTGCTTAACGCCATAACCATACAGTATATGGAGGCGTTTCTAAAAATCATATGCAGCACATGTATTTCTAATGGTGGTATTTGTTAAGCACTTACTATGTGCCAGGCACTGTACTAAGCACTGGGTTGGATGCAAGCAAACTGAGTTGGATGCAGTCTCTTATGGGACTCAAGGTCTCAATCACCATTTTATGAGGGAGCTGAGGCACAGAGATTCAAAGTGACTTGCCCAAGGTCACACAGCAGACAGGTGGTAGATCAGGATTAGAACCCATGACCAGTGGCCCAATTCAGTGGTCCTCAATAGAAAATTTTCTGAGAGGCTTTGTCCACCATAATAATAATTATAATGGTATTTGTTAAGCACTTCCTGTGTACCAGGCACTGTTCTAAGCACTGGGGAAGATACAAGCTAATCAGGTTGGAAACTTTCCCCATCCCATGTGGGCCTCAACAGTCTTAATCCTTATTTTACAGATGAGGTAATTGAGGCACAGAGAAGTGAAGTAATAATAATGATGATGGTATTGGTTAAGCGCTAACTCTGTGCTAAGCACTTTTCTAGGCACTGGGGGCGGGGGGGCAGATACAAGGTAATCAGGTTGTGCCACATGGGGCTCACAGTCTTAATCCCCATTTTGCTGATGAAGGAAGTTAAGTGACTTGCCCCAGGTCACGCAGAAGATTAGTGGCAGAGCCAGGATTTGAACCCAGATCTCTCTGCCTCCCAGGCCTATGCCCTATCCACTAGGCCATCTTGTGTCGCCTCCCCTCGCCCCCTCCCACCCTCCGCCCCCACTGTCCCATCTGAGGGTGAATTTGGGGTGACAGTGTCTCCTGATTATTAAGTGGAATCTGCCCTGATTGTGATTTCTGCTGTGGCTTGCATATCCCACAGTCTCGCAGCTCTTCGACTTATGAGCAACTGTGCTTAGTGTCCCCCGTGCAGGTCTTCGGGGACAGATAATTTCTAAAATGTCCTTCCATCATCCCAACCTTGCTAAAATCCTCCCTTTCTTCTCCATTCAAACTGCTACTGTGTCGATCCGAGCACTGCTCCTAGCCCACCTTGACTACTCTATCAGCTTCCTCCTTCACTTTCCTCTCTCATCCCTTCCCATTCCAGTCCATACTTTTCTCTGCCTCCCAGGTGGTTTTTCTACAAAACTGTGCTGTCTATATATCGCCACTTCTCAGGAACCTCCAGTGGTTGCCCATCCACCTCTGAGTCAAAGAGAAAATCCTTACCACAGGCTTTCAAGCACTCAGTCACCTTCCCCCTTCCTAACGTAGCTCCCTGATTTCCTACTACAACCTAGCCCGGTCACATCACTCCTCTAATGCCAGCCTACTCACTCTACCTCCATGTCATCTATCCCCTTGCCGACCTCACATCCACATCCTGCCTTGGACCTGCAAATCCCTCCCACTTCACGTGCACCAGATCACCACTCTCCCCACCTTCCAAGCCTTATTAAAACCACATCTCCCCTGAGAGGCCTTTCCCTCTTAAGCCCTCATTTCCCCACTCCCTTTCCCTTCTGCATCGCCCTTGCAATTTTGGTTCGGACCCTTCATTTACACCCACCCTTCGCCCCTCAGCACTTAAATGTGTATCCATGATTTATTTTATTATCTGTCCCTCTAGACTGTAAGCTCCCTGTGGTCAGGGAACATGTTTACCAACTCTCTTATATTGCACTCTCCCAAGAACTTAATACAGTGCTCTTCACAGAGGAAGTGCTCAATAAAAACCATTGATTGATTGATTTGGAAAACATTTATATAAGTGTGATTATTCTTATGACATTTGCTGTTATGATGGTATCTGGTAGACATTTACAATTTGTCAAGCACTGTTCTGTGAGCTGGGGTGGAATCCAGTTAATCAGGTTCGACGGAGTCTCTGTTGTACATGGGGCTCAGAGTCTAAGAAATGATCGGACGATATGACCTGTGTCCGTTTGCCTACTGAGTGTATGCGGGGATCCCTGTGTATTTCAGTCCTTCAGATATTCCAGAGCAATATCTAGATATTGCTTCAAACACCTGCAAATGAATGAGACTTAAAGCACCGTGGCTATGTCAACTCATACTCAAAGGGAAACAAGTGCAACCTGACGGGTGAAGTTCCGAGAGGCCCTTTTTGAAGATACATTTTTTTTTTTACAGGTAGAATTTTGTTCACACTGTCTCATTAGTGAGAGGATACAGAAGAATGTGTAAGACATGTCACATTTTACAAAGTCCTATGTGACAGCTAAACTCATCCATGCCACAGTAGTCAAGCAAAAATAGAAAAGAACAGTCTTTATTCATTTTTTATTAGTTCTGATGGTTTTATCATAAATTGCTTCATCCTAAAACCTTCTTAGAACTGTTCCCAAAGATTAGGTAGAGTGAAAATGGAACTGGCATCCAGCTGTTTTACTGTCATGTGATTCACTGACTTGGCATTCTCTTCATAATAAAAATGACTCTATATAAAACATCTATGTTAAAATAGTAAAAATCTACTTTCGTATCAGTCATCTATCAAATAATTTTCAGTGTGGAATTTATTTTTAGAATTTAAATTCAATTTTACTTTTTTTATAAATAGGATGTCATATTTTAGCCTGAAAAATGGTAAAAAAAAATTGTTTAAAGCTACCTCTGCACACAAATCAGACATCATTCTAAAATAACCAAATCAGATTCAGATTTCTTCCATGCTTTCCCAACCTCTTATGTTCAAAGAACACACTTTGAAGGCTAACATACTTTGAAGGCTAACATAGAGGCTTAGTCGAGAGAGAGCGAGAGAGAGTCTATGTAGGTAAAATAGGACTCAGGATTTCTCTGTGACTTAACATCCGTCTCCCTTTCTAGATTATAAGCTGCTGGAGGGTAGGCATTATGGTGACTAACTATTACACTCTTTTAAGTGCTTCATATAGTGTTCAGCACACAGTATGTGCTCAACAAATGGGAAAGGCCACCACATCGAACAGAAACACCAACAGCTTTAAGCATTCAATCATCGTGTCCCCTCCAATATTACCTCACTGCTCTCCTATTACAACCCAACCCTGACACTTTGGTCCTTTAATGTCAACCTACTCACTCTTCCTCAGTCTCACCAGCTCACCCGCTCACCCGTGACCTCTCACCCACGTCCTCTTCTGCCTTGAAACACCCTCCCTCTTCATAGCCAGCAGACACTTTCTGAGAAGTATTGTGGTTTAGTGGAAAGAGCCCGGCTTGGGAGTTCAAGTACGTGGGTTCTAATCCCGGCTCTACCACGTGTCTGCTTTGTGACCTTGGGCAAGTCACTTCACTTCTCTGTGCCTCAGTTACCTCATCTGTAAAATGGGGATTAAAACTTTAAGCCCTACATGGGACAACCTGATTACCCTGTATCTACCCCATTGCTTAGAACAGTGTTTGGCACATAGTAAGTGCTTAACAAGTACGATCATTATTACTATTATTTCTCCACCTTCAAGGCCAAATTGAAGACACATCTTCTCCAAGAGGTCTTCCCTCATTTTCTTTATTTCCACTCCCTTCTGCATTACTCTGAGTTGCTCCCTTTATTCACCTATTTCCATCAGACCACAGCACTTCTTTACATATCTGTAATTTATTTATATTAATGTCTGTCTACCCTAGTAGCTGGGAGCTCATTGTGGGCAGGGAATATGCCTACAAACTCTGTGATATTGTACTCTCCCACGAGCTCAGTATAGCATTCTGCACACCAAAATGTTCAATAAATATGAATGATTGATAGGGACCGTATCTTATCGGCACTTACCTATCTTTTTCCAGAACTTAGTACAGGGCACTGAATTCACTTAACTCCAGTAAATGATATTATTACTACTATTGATGGTTAGGTGGCCATTTCTCCTTTTCCTTTAAGGTAGAAAATATTCACCAGGTAGTACTCACTGACCCATAGTACAAAGACAGGGCACTGCAAATGCAATTCCTTGCAAATTACAGAATTTTGGAGTGAAGATGTTGCTGTGTTTGCTAGACCTTTCAGTTTCCTTATAACGTGTCAACACTTTACTTAAAAAGAATATTTAGTGGTGTTCTTTCCGTAGTCTAAGTTTCTTGGATAGAATACATCCATGTTTTTCAGCTGTCTTTTGAATCACATCCCTCTCTTTACGTTTCTCCATTAAATCCCTTTCGAGGATTGACAGCCCCTTTGATCTCAAAATGCCCCCCAACTGACATCCATGTCTGATTCCAAAAATGCCTTCTGGAACTCCCTCCCCCTTCATGTGCCACAGGCTAACACTATTCCCACCTTCAAAATCTAAAGTCACATCTCCTCCAGGAGGCCTTATCCAATAAATCCATCGTTTCTTCTGGTCATTCTCCCTTCTGCATCACCTAGAAAAGCAGCATGGCTTAGTGGAAAGAGTCTGGGCTTGGGAGGCAGAGGTGCTGGGTTCTAATCCCGGTTCCCCCACTTGTCAGATGGGTGACTTTGGGCGTCACCTCACTTCTCTGGGCCTGTGAACCCCACATGGGACAACTTAATTACCCTTTATCTGCCCCAGCACTTAGAACAGTGCTTGGCACATAGTAAGCGCATAACAAATACCATCATCATCACCTATGTTCTTGGATCTCAGCCTTTTAAGCTCTGGATAGACACCCCACCCTCAGTCACTCAGCACTTATGAGCATATCCCTAACTCATTTTAATGTCTGTCTCCCCCTCTGGCATCTAAGTTCCTTGAGGTCTGGATGTGTGTCTACTAACTCTCCTGCCAAGATCTTAACCCAATGCTCTAAACTCTAAATGTGATTGATTGACCGTCAATCAACACTGAATTGATTTTCCTAACTCTTCCATTTTTTTCCATCAGTCAGTCACTCAATCAATGATATTTATTGAGTGCTTACTCTGTATCGAGTACTGTACTAAACACTTGGGAGAATATAGAGCATTTGGGCAAGTACAGACAAAATACAAAATAGCAAAATACTGCCATTGTTTTCACCAGTATTGAATTTGTTTTTAATATGCTATTTTCCCTCTGCTTCCTACAAATGCATTTTTGATTGAATCAGATTTTGAAGCCAGCAGGATATAAACATTTGTGTTTGAGGAGCTTAAGATTCTTTTAAAGAGGAAAAAAAATAGTGGTTTACTGTACTTGACATCATTTTAACTAAGATCCACAATTTCCTGGTTCTCTCAACAGGTCAGAGAAAGTAATTCAAGGAAACCATGGGACTCGGAGCACAGGCCTGTGAGTCAGAGGACCTGGGTTCTAGTCCCGGCTCTGCCGTATGCCTGCTCTGTGACCTTAAGAAAGTCACTTTAGTTCTCTATAAATTGGAGGGTGGGTGTCTGTTCTCCCTTCTATTTAGAATGTGAGCCCCATATGGGACAGGGACTGTGTCCAACCTTAAAATTACCTCCGTGAAACTGGTCTCTGGGACACTCTCATCCATTCATCGAACTATCAATCATATTTATTGAGCGCTTATTGTATGCAGAACGCTGTACTAATCATTTGGAAGAATTCAGTGCAACAGAGTTGGTAGACACATCTCTGTCTTTCTGAAGGAGAGCCAGGGTCCTTGTCCAGTTCAGGGGTGTGGGGGGTGGGGGGGTGGGGTTGGCCTTCTCTGTGGAGAGGGGACTTAGCTATCCAACTCTGCTCTATTTTACTTTCTCAAGCACTTAGTTCAGTGGTCTATAATAACAGTGATAATACTTGTGGTATTTGTTAAGTGCTTATTATGTGCCATACCCAGTACTAATTGCTGGAGTAAATACAAGATAATGAGGTCCTTCATGGCAGCTCACAATCTAAGTAGGAAGAAGCACAGGACCTGAATCTCCATTTTGCAGTTGAGGGAACTGAGGCACAAAGAAGTGAGGTGACTTGCCCGAGGTCACACAGCAAGTAAGTGGAGGAGCCAGGATTGGAAAGCAGGTCCTCTGACTCTCAGGCCCATGCTCTATCCACTAGGCCAGGCTGCTTCTCTGCAAACAGTAAGCAGTTGATTATGCAGTTGACAACCTGGGGACTCTCTAGAAAGAGACCATTCTAGAAGTTCCAGCCTGTTCTTCCTGCCCTAGTTAGGATAAAAGTATTTCTCAATCAGCCAACCAATCAGTGTCTCTCTCCCGGCATTCAATCCCATGACATTTTACACAATCACGGATGAACTGCCAAGGACTCAGTAGAAAATACCACCCTCCACAACAGCATAAGGGTCGAAAAGGGCCCAGGGGTGTCTGTCACAGCTGAGGAGGAGTACAGAAATAGTACATTCCATAGCTAGGGAGTGCAAACTTTCCTACAGACAGCTGCCTCCTCTTGTACTGTGGGAATTACAAGGGATTTATGTTGGTAGTTGTTAAGCGATTACTATGTGCAGAGCACTGTTCTAAGCGCTGGGATAGATACAGGGTCATCAGGTTGTCCCTCATGAGACTCACAGTCTTCATCCCCATTTTGCAGATGAGGTAACTGAGGCACAGAAAAGTGAAGTCACTTGGCCACAGTCACACAGCTGACAAGTGGCAGAGCCAGGATTCGAACGCATGACCTCTGGCTCCCGAGCCCGGGCTCTTGCCACTGAGCCACGCTGATTTGAGCGAAAGGGTGTGCCCCTCTGATGTTGGTAAAAATCTAAGAAAAAGTATTATAAATATGTTAATATCATCTATTAGATGCTTACACACTGCACTGCAGTGTGGTCAGTGATTGGGAAAGTGTGGTATAGTTAGGTTACGTGATTTCTGCCCTCCAGGCGCTCACTGTCTTTCAAAGACGGTGCCAGCTACAGTGAAATTTTATGCATGGGTGCAGATGTGGCTGAAAGACCCGCCAGCTGGGGCTAGTCCAATCCTCATGGGATGCATGTGGTAAGGTTGAGGTAGCCTCTGCCTAAACCCTGCTTTATTTAAACCGATCTCTATGGCAGAGGACTCAGAAAGTGAAGTTAAAAGATCTTTTTTTTTCCCCTCCTGGCACAGACAGATAATTCCCATTGTAGCAATTCTAAATTAATTACTTTAGAAACTAGCGATGGGTGAAATCACCTCGAAGATTCAGAAGTTCAGTTCCGATAAGCACCCAACATTTGGATGTTTATCTAACCTCATCTAACTCCCCTGAGATTGGGATGCTGGGAAATCTTTCGAAAACAGTTTTTCCTCTTGATATTTCGGCATTTTCACGACTGGCCCTAGCTATTACCGTGGAGTACGGAAATCTACTAAAAGGGAAGCGAATGAAATAAAATGTAACAGAATATTAGGTGGAGGAGGGAGGGCGGATATCGGCGAATACTTCAATCCATCTCACGCTTGGATGCGGTGCAGACAGGGAAAAAAAAAATGATTGCAGGAAATTTTGTTAGTTTATTTTGTGATTCTCCATTGACTCAAGTCATGAAAACATCATCAAATGATCCATCATCTTATACCATGTCAGTGTAAAATAATAATAATAATAGTGTTGGTATTTGTTAAGCACTTACTATGTGCCGAGCACTGTTCTAAGCGCTGGGGTAGACATAGGGGAATCAGGTTGTCCCACGTGGGGCTCACAGTCTTAATCCCCACTTTACAGTTGAGGGAACTGAGGCACAGAGAAGTTAAGTGACTTGCCCACAGTCACACAGCCGACAAGTGGCAGAGCTGGGATTCGAACTCATGAGCCCTGACTCCAAAATGTGAATATAGTAACTATACTTAAGGCACTCAAGACTGTTTCCAAAATTGAATAAAAACTAAAATAAAGATAACATTTGCCTAACTGCTCAAGAGAGGAAATCATCTTCTAGAGAAAAGCTGAAAGAACCTTCTGTTAACTTCGGAAAAACCCTATGATAAATTGCAAAGAAAGCCTGTGATAGTGTAACCAATAAGAGATTTTTACTGTCCAGTGTTTTGCTTTTCTTAAGTGCATGGATAAAGAAAGTGCCATCACTAACATCCAGAATCTGGTTGGTCTATTTTGATAATGGCTATTATCACCAGACATTTCAGTTTTTTATACAATGAAGGTGAACTGTTCCATACAAATGTCTGCATCTTGATGGAGTTGTTGCTTTTTTAAATTAAGGGATCGCCAGGTTAGTTTGATAGGACCTCCAAGCATCAGAAGGGATTGTGCTACGAAAGAAAATGTGTTCTCTTCTTCTTCATTATTAAAGAGAAACAACGTGGCCCGGTTTAAAGAGTACAGTTCCGAGGATGAGGGGACTTGGGTTCTAATCCTCACTCCACCACCTTCCTGCTGCGTGACCTTAGGCAGGTCAATTCACTTCTCTGTGCCTCGGCTCCTTTATCTGCTAAATGGGGATTCCATACCTGTTCTCCCTCCTACGTGGCCCGTGAAACCCATGTGAGTCTGATTATCTTCTATCTACTTACCCCAACATATAGTACAGTGCTCGCGACACAGTAAACCCTTAACAATCTCATAACTAAAGAGGATTTATAGCATCCCGTGATAAGTTCGCTGGCCCTCTACATCTTCTCAGCAGTTGAATTTGGAATTGCTTGTTTATTAAACTACAGCCCTAAAGGGTATCTATTTTGAGAAATAAAAAAGTAAAGTCCACATTTCCAAATTGACCATAGGTTCAAGGGAAAAAGAACCAATTCTAACCCTGATACCTGGTGTTATGATTATTTGCTTTTATTCATTACACTTGTCTTCCTCTGAAACCATGTACATGGGTTAACCGATAAAAAGAAAACAAGCAATATTTTCAAAATAGCACCTGCAAGGCTATGCCTTATGGTTTACACTCTGATCTGAGGGGGCTGTTATTTATTTCACAAAGACGAATGTTGAAATGCATAAAATGTGCATCTGATACCGTATCCCTGCAGCTCTCATAATGACACGTGGCTTAACGTTGAGTGGAAGGGAAGCTAAAGGAAAGAGAAAGAAAATAAAAACCAAAATCAAAGCTCCATTGATACATAAAGCCATGGAGCACCCGAACCCGAGCCATATGCCTCAGTTTCCTCATCTGTAAGATTGAGATTAAACACCTACTCTCCCTCCCTCTTTGATGTGAGCCCATATTGGTTAAGTGCTTACTACATGCCAAGCACTGTTCTAAGCGCTGGGGGAGATACAAGGTCATCAGGTCGCCCCACATGAGGTTCGCAATCTTAATCCCCATTTTACAGATGAGGTACCTGAGGCAAGGAGAAGTTCAGTGGCTTGCCCAAAATCACCCAGTGGATAAGTGGCGGAGGCAGGATTAGAACCCATGCTCTCTGACTCCCAAGCCCGGTCTTTTTCCACTGAGCCATGTGCTTCTCACAAGACAGGGATGTGAGACATGAGATATGATTTGATAACTTAGAAGATAATGATATCTTATGAGATAAGACATGAGATATGAGAAATATGAGACCGGGATAACATTTTCTCACAGAAAGCGCCAAATAACTTTCATAATGAAGTCATCTTAAATTGCAAACTTCTCCATCAGGCTATAAGCTCTTACAACGGGCCTTGCTTCTGTTGTATAATATGCTTCTCTGGTCTCTCTATTAACTTCTCTTTTCTCCAGGAACTTGATAGCATTGTGATTGGCAATTTGAGAATGTCGTTTCAACACTCGTGGTACTATTTGTCTAAGTAGGTGGGATACGGTATCATGGTAAAAGTGTATTAAATCACGAAGATCTGGTCCACCAGCAAGGAATACCGTCAGCTCTCTCACTTGAGAACTCATTGAAACTGAGTCCAAGCTACATAGAGAAAGAGAAGCATCAGGGCATAACGGATAGAGCACAGGCCTGGGAATCAGAAGGTCATGAGTTCTAATCCTGGCTCCGCCACTTGTTTCTGGGTGACTTTGGGCAAGTTACCTCACTTCTCTCGGCCTCAGCTAACTCATCTGGAAAATGGGGATTGAGACCCTGAGCTCCACGTGGGACAGGGACTGTGTCCAATCCGGTTTGCTTTTATCCATCCCAGCGCTTAGTACAGTGCCTGGCACGTAGTAAGTGTTTAACATATACTGAAATTATTATTACTATTATTATTATGAAGTTCCCAAAGAAAACAGCAATTTTAGCTAAGTTGAGATGCATCCTGAATTTCTTTATAGCCAAAAGTGATTTTAGCTTGATTGGCATATTGACAGTTGTGGACTGTTAACTAGTCAAAGGACCTAGCCTGACTACTGTGTTTCGCCTAAGAATATTTCCAAAAACCTGATGCCGTCTTAAAAATAAAAGCAAAAATAAGCTAAAGAAAAAGCAATCTTTCTCAGCGGTATCTCAAGATCCAATTATTTTTTTCCCAATTCTTCTGATTCCAAAAAAGACATTAAATTGTATATCTCCTTAACCCTTAACCTTGTGTGATACAAACAAAGCAAAGGCTGAATCTCATTTGCACATGAGATTTCAAGACAACTTGGGGGACATAAACTTACAAAAGGAGCAACATTAGGGATCTTTTTAATCATTTTGAAATTTAAATTCAATGCCTGTTGAGCCACAGGTAGGGCATATATTTTAATTCAAAATTAATCAGGGCAGAATAATTACCTTTATTAAAAAATACTGCTTTCCATCAGTGTTTTTGAAAATGAAGAAGGAAATTAATGGAGTTATCCTATTACTGCTTACCATTTCAATAACTTAGAGAATTAGGCCTGTTCCTTTTCATTTGAGTTTATGATAGTCGATAAAGAAAGTAGAAACAATTTTCATACATGCATATAGAAACAGAACACTCTAAGTATCAAATGATTACCTCAAATCCACCCCAGTCCTTAGAACAGTGCTTGAAACATAGTAAGTGCTTAACAAATGCCATGAAAATAATAATTGATAATGGTAGCTATTGAGCACTGATTATGTACCAAATAACCTGTGATTAGTATGCCAGTAGATCCGAGATAATCAGATTAGACTCAGATCTTGTCCCGTACAAGGCTGGCAAACTAAAAGGGAGGAACAGTAGTTTCTTTTTCCCCCCATGCTCCAGATGAGAAGACTGAGGCTCAGAGATATTAAGTCAAAGCTATATGGAATAGGCAGTGGTTCAGAGGGAGCAGATGGACAGAGGGAGATAGAGTGAGCATTTAGGAGTTGGAAGACATGATGCTACCCTCAAGAAGCTTACAATTTTAGGGAAGGAACAGATGTGAAATACATTACAGATAGGAGGAGGGAGAGGTTGGAAAGATGGATACGTGGTGGAGTACATGATTAAATAATAGAGTACATCTATCAATAACTACGGCCATATAGCGTGTTCTTTAATACCATTTCCTGGAATTCACATTCCTTGTAAAATAAGAGAGAACAAATATTACTTATTTTGTTGGGTTTTTTTAATGCCTGTAAATGTTTTCCTGCCTTCATGACATAAGCTTTATTTTCCTCCTAGGAAATGTGTCTTTCTAATAATCTCGAGATCAATCTAAATCTCCTCACCACACCTCTCCATTCCCAGAGCTGTCCTTCGGATGAAGAGAACCCAGTCACTTAACCAAGATTTGTGTTGAGAAAAATTTATTTGAAGACACAAAAGCAGAAAAGTGAAATTGAAATGCCGGTAAGAAACTACGAGCTTTCACCATCAGGTTTTAGGGAACACAGTGCTTATGTTGATACCCTCTAGGAGTAGGGAGTAAGGCACTAACTTAAATCCACAATGAAGCACACTAGTTCCCCAGAGATCAGCTAGCATTTTAAAGTCAACTTTATAATTCACTGAACTAATCAACTAAACCAGTTATATATAGGAAACCTTCTTGTACCATAAATTCAAAGATTGTATTTTCAAAATAGCTCCTACAATAATTCATGTAGGTTAATACTAAGGGAACTGCATTTTCCAAAATGTGATTTGAAAAATCTCTTGATTGTTTCTTGCACTGGTATAGAGACCTCACTTAATACCATGAATAGTGCTACGATTTCAAAATCAAAGTCACAATTTACTTTTTTTAATTTAAAATGGTCAGAATTGTAAAAAGTGGGCTCATATATTTTGTGATTCCCAAGGATATTTATTCCTCTTCAGAGGTTTTCACCAAGAAATATATTGTTTTAAAAATGGATTGAAAATAAACTAAACAGTAGAAGGATTGGAAGGTCACTTAGAGCTGGATTTTGCCAGGGTCATCATTGAAAAGACTAAAGCCAATAATAATAATTGCCTGATTTGTTATAAGTGCTTATTATGTGTGAGGCCCTGTACTAAGCACTGGAGTAGACACAGGCAGACGGTTTTGGACACAGTCTCTGTCCCATGTGGGGCTCACAGTCTCGATCCCCGTTTTCCAGATGAGGTAACTGAGGCATGTAGAAGTAAAATGACTTGCCCAGGGTCACACAGAGGATAGGTGGCAGAGTGGGGATTAGAACCCATGACCTTCTGACTCCCAGGCCCCGACTCTAGCCATTGCTTTTCTACTGAATAAATGCCTCCAATGTGCCCAGTTCCATCTATGCTGTGGGAAACAACGTGCAGAAATGCAATGACCTGCCAGATCATAACGGATGAGGTCCTTTCCACTTCTCCCACTCCCTTCTGCGTCACCTTCGTTTGCTCCCTTTATTCACCCCCCTCTTCCAGCTCCACAACACTTACATATTTATAATTTATTTATTTATATTAATGTCTGTCTCCTCCTCTAGACCGTAAGCTAGGTTTGGGCAGGGACAGTGTCTGTTATATTGTTGTATTGTCCTCTCCCAAACGCTAGTATAGTGTTCTGCACACACTTGCCCCTCTCCAGTCTATTCTTCACTCCGCTGCCCGGCTCATCTTCCTGCAGAAACGATCTGGGCATGTCACTCCCTTTCTTAAACAACTCCAGTGGTTGTCTATCAACCTCCGCTCCAAACAAAAACTCCTCACTCTAGGCTTCAAGGCTCTACATCACCTTGCCCCTTCCTACCTCTCCTCCCTTCTCTCTTTCTACCGCCCACCCCGCACGCTCCGCTCCTCTGCCGCCCACCTCCTCGCCGTCCCTCGGTCTCGCCTATCCCGCCGTCGACCCCTGGGCCACGTCCTCCCACGGTCCTGGAACGCCCTCCCTCCTCACCTCCGCCAAACTGATTCTCTTCCCCTCTTCAAAACCCTACTTAAAACTCACCTCCTCCAAGAGGCCTTCCCAGACTGAGCTCCTCTTCCCCCTCTACTCCCTCTGCCATCCCCCCTTTACCTCTCCGCAGCTAAAGCCTCATTTTCCCCCTTTCCCTCTGCTCCTCCCCCTCTCCCTTCCCATCCCCTCAGCACTGTACTCGTCCGCTCAACTGTATATATTTCCATTGCCCTATTTATTTTGTTAATGAAATGTACATCGCCTCGATTCTATTTAGTTGCCATTGTTTTTACAAGATGTTCTTCCCCTTGACTCTATTTTTTGCCATTGTTCTTGTCTATCCGTCTCCCCCGATTAGACTGCAAGCCCGTCAAACGGCAGGGACTGTCTCTATCTGTTGCCGGCTTGTTCATTCCAAGCACTTAGTACAGTGCTCTGCACATAGTAAGCGCTCAATAAATACTATTGAATGAATGAATGAATGAATGAATGAATAAATTATTATTAAATAGGGTTGACTGACTGACTGATTGGCTGGCATAGATGAAAGGTATAAGGAAGCCGTAGTTATCTTTTCTGGAGAGTTTAGCACTGTAGCAAACCCAGAATACAATGGAAGAGGTCCAGGGATGTACTGAAAGCCACCCTCAAACCATAAATATCAGCGCTAACCTCAAACAGCGGGTGGCTTTTCCAGAACCAATTGGGAAGGAGAAAAACACACACATCACGTGGCTAGACTAGTAGTTGCTCTGGTGATGACTGTGGAAAAGCAGTAGGGTGTAGTGGGCAGGCCGTGGGCTGGGCGTCAGAAGGTCATGAGTTCTAAACCCACTCTTCCACTTGTCTGCTTTGTGACCTGGGGCAAATCACTTCACTTCTCTGGACCTCAGTTACCTCATCTGTAAAATGGGGATTGAGACCGTGAGCCTCACGTGGGACAGTGTAAAACCCGATTTTCTTCTATCTGTCCCAGTGCTTAGTATGGTGCCTGTCACCTAGTAAGTGCTTAATAAATACCACAGTTATCATTATTATCATTATTACTGTGGCTGAGAGTGGGCTTTGAACTCTGAGCCTGGAGGAGCCAGAAATTCTGCTCATCTACTCACAACACCCTATTGACTGTTTTTATTGTGAACATTTGTATTGTATTTTAGTGTTTCATCATTTCTGATGTGTCTGACTCCAGTCCATTTTTCCCACTTAAACTGTTAGATTACGAGTCTCCTGAAGGATATAGATCAAGTCTAATTTCCACTTATGTATTCTGTCCCTGCACTTAATACAGTGCTCTGCACATAGTAAGTACTTAATGAATACTATTACTTTTTCCCACATTTTTGCTTCTCCTTGTCATTCATATTTCCCTCCATGTTCTAATAGGTGGTGACTATCATTTTTAGCAAGATAAAATTAGATTGGTATTTCAGTAGACCCTTTTGTTGGCCCAAGATAATGGGGGAAGATTTCAGGAGGTGATGCTGCTAGCTTGATAAAGTTCTATTTTACAATACTTAGATTGAATGTAAGCCCTAAATGAAAAGGACTCATTTGCAAAACTGTTCCTTGCCAATTTCTAGGATTTTTTATTAGCAGAACAACTGTTTCATTAGCACTCTGATTACCCGAGAACTTCCTCTCCTGTGGAAGATGTGTGAAGGACAAGCACTTAACACAAAAAGAGCAATCAACAGGAGGAAAGTAGTTGAACTGTGCATAACTGATTTCCAAATGGTATCATGTTTGCCCATGAAGAAGCTCTGTATTTTGCTCCCAGGATAGTGGTGGCATTTAAAAGAAGAAGAAAATAGTATCTACTCCTATCCAATCCTGCTAAGACACCAATGCCAAATCACTTTGTCGATACTAAGGTATTTGATTCTGGCAGAAAATATACCTACATATAGATATCCATCTGCATATATACATATATATATATATGCATAGACAGAGGAATATCTCTATATGTGTATATACATGTTAATATAGAGGTAGATATATATAATATGGGCTTTATCAAAAGGTTTTTCCATATTGGGGACAACATGATGGGCATCCATTTTCATCTAGGATAATTGTGATGTCACCTCAAGCCAGCTTGACATAGTTCAGAGTTACCTCCATCTTATTCTGGACCAATTGACAATTTGGTTTACATTTATAAGCGAGGGCCGTCAATTGGAATGATGCCATTATTTTGGGAAACTGTGAAGATGTTGACCTGGGTTCTCATCCCGGCTCCACCATGTACCTGCTGTTTGACCTTAGGCAAGAGACTTAAACACCTATACCTCAGTTCCCTCATATGCAAAATGGGAATTCAATACCTTCCTACTTAGACTATGAGTCCCCTGTGGGATCCAATTATCTTGTATCTTACCCCAGGACTTGGTTCAGTGCTTGGAACCCAGTAAGTGCTGAATAAATGCCACACTCATTATTATCATCTATATTTAGGACTAGTGTCAGTCTGGTTATGAACAAGATGCTTAATGCATATCATCTAATTTTCATCTTAAAATAACCAGAGGTTTTGATTTTTAGTGAAGAATGTGGGAGAGATAGTCCTAAAGAGAGAGGAATCAAAAAGCAACAAGTGGCCACTATAAAGCAAGTGTCTGGGCATGTTGGCTGTTTGGATAGCATGAAAGGGCTGAGTTGGAGGGAATTTTGGAAGGAAGATATTCATTTGCAGATATAGTGAATAGAAGAGGCTGATGGGACATCCATTTGGTTATATTCTGGAAGCCAGAGGAAATGTGAGATCGCAAATATGTGAGAGGCCAGACAGGGCCGGAAGCACATATTTTGGAGGAAATGTATCTCCCAACTCTATTATGTTGTTATATTTCCCTTTCCAAGTGTTTTTACAGTGTTCTGTGCACCGAAAGAGCTCAATAAATGCAATTAATGGATTGACTGATTGACTGAGTCATCAGCTGAGAGGTGGTAGGCTGAAGCTATGAGAGTGGATGAGCTTCCTGAGGGAGTGAGAGTGTAATGAAGAGAAAAGGGATCCAGAAAAACAAAACAAGAAAAAAAAAACCTTTAGGGACACCAGAGATGGGGGCAAAAAACCTGAGGAGCAGCACTATGAGGAAGGAGGAAAACCAGGAGAGATACCATTCAGTAAAACCAAAATTAGAGAAGGAAGTAGTCCAAATCAAAGAAATAATGGACCATCAGAAACTCTTTAATTTTGGCAAGGAGTTTAGTAATCCAGAGGTTCTACTCCCTACTCATCCTCTGGAAACATGCAACAAAGTCTTTTCTTCTCCATAGGGTCTTAGAAAACAGCCTAAATGCTATCTGGGCTAATCCAATCCTGAATTTGAATATTTTGGGTTAAAAAAAGTCTCCCGACTCCATTGCAATAGGTATTTCTTTACATTTTTCTCCTATTCCTTTAGGTTCTCCTCATCTTCTTCCTTATCCTTTAATTTCTATTTTTGAGGTTAGAGTACAGGCCCCTTATTTGTTTTGTAGTTTTCATGCTTAAAATTGGAACAGTGCATTGCTCCCTGTAGGTGCTCAAAAATAATATTACAACTAATAATATATAATAAGGTATTTGTTAAGCACTTACTATGTGCCAAGCACTATTCTAAGCACTGAGATAGATACAAGAGGCTCACAGTCTTAATCCCCATTTTACAGGTGAGGTAACTGAGACACCGAGAAATGAAGTGGCTTGCCCAAGGTCACGCAGTAGACAGGTGGTGGAGCCAGAATTAGAACCCAAGTCCTCTGACTCCCAAGCCCGGGCCCTTTTCACTAAGCCATGCTACTTCCTCCTCCTCCTCCTCCAGCTATTATTACTCTTGCTCTTTTTCCATCTCATTCTATTCTTCCTCCTCCTCCTCTTCTTCAGCTCAGTTTTTTCAATGGTATTTATTAAGCCCTTACTAAGAACTTTAATGGTATTTATTAATTGTCGGGCAATCTACCAAGTCCTGGGGTAGATAGATGCTAATCAGGTTGGACACAATCCACGTCCCACATGGGGTTTACAGTTTGAATCCCCATTTTACAGATGAGGTAACTGAGGCACAGAAAAGTTAAGTGACACGTCTGTGGGTTTTGAGGAGTGAAGGCGTTCCAGGCCCGAGGCAGGAGATGGGCGAGGGGTCGGTGGCGAGATGGACAGTTTACTAAGTCATTTAATTCTATAGTATTTATTAAGCAACTACTGAATGCAAGTCACTGGCCTAAACTCTGAGGATCCAGCCAATAAGGGATGAAGAATACTCCGACCTTAGACCCACAAAATTCAATGGGGGCTTGGAAATTGGCAGCAAGAACTTATCAGCTCCCCAGGCCTGCTTAAGCCATTTTTAATACAAACATTATATGAAACCTTGCATTTCTGCCATGTTCACTCTAGTGCTCAACCATTTCGACACCCCTGACCCATGCCTCATTGCAAAACTACTGGCTCTAATAGCTGAAATTTAGAGCCACAGGAAAAGAGACACCACCTATTAAAGTAACACATAAAAAGTTGACCTGGTAGAAAGCTCACATGTCTTGAATTCTACCTCTTGTCAGCTCCGTGAACTTGGCCAAAGTCCAATTTCTCTGCGCCTCAGTTCCTTCCCTGTAAAATGGAGATAAAACACCTGTTCTTCCTCCCTCTTAGTTTGTGAGTCCTGGGTGGGATCGGGAATGGGTCCAATCGGATTAATTTGTATCTTTTCCAGTGCAAGGCACCCTGCTTGGCATATTGTAGTAATTAATGAATGCCCTTATAATTATTAAAAAAGGTCCTTTGGACCCAGAACATCTGAAACATCAGGAATAACCCTGGATGAACTCCAGTTTCAGGCCTAGCTATTCAGGGAATCTCACTGATTCACAGAGGAGTAAAGCCATCCTTCATTTAGCCCACCTTCCTCGATCGCTAAGGGGCACTCTCTTTGATGCTTAAAGATAACACGCTGGTAAAGAAATGCTAAAAGCCCAGTGCTGCTGTTCAACAGATATTATTGGATGAGGTCTCTGATGACATTTGACAGAATGCCAATTTCCAAATATGGTTCTTGAAGCAGCTTGGCTCAGTGGAAAGAGCCCGGGCTTGGGAGTAGGAGGTCATAAATTCTAATCTCTGCTCCTTCACTTGTCACCACTTTGGGCAAGTCATTTAACTTCTCTGTGCCTCAGTGACTAGGCTGTAAGCTCCATGTAGGTAGGAATCACGTCCCCCAACTCTAATGTACTGTACTTTCCCAAGTGCTTAGTCCTTGTATTCTGCACACTGTGATCACCCTTGACTCGTAGATAGATTGGTGTCTGAATACCACTGCGCTTCCTTCCTACCGCCATAGTGTTGCAAGGCAGGATGGCATAGCAGCCTCTGAATGACACGGAGAAGCAGCGTGGCCTAGAGGAAAGAGTATGGGCCTGGAAGTCAGAGGACCTGGGTTCTAATCCCCACTCAGCCTCCCGACTGCTGTGTGACGGTGGGCAAGCTACTTCTCAGTGCCTCAGTGACCTCATCTGTAAAATGGGGATTAAGACTGTGTATAATTTGACTAGCTTGCATGTACCCCAGAGCTAAGTATAGTGCCTGGCACATACTATATACTTAACAAATACCATTAAGAAAAAATACAGTAAGGGTAAAATAAACTGTGGCATTTGTTAGCACTTACTATGTGCAAAGCACTGTTCTGAGCGCTGGGGGATACAAGGTGATCAGGTTGTCCCACGTGGGGCTCACAGTTTTTTAATCCCCATTTGCCAGATGAGGTAACTGAGGTACAGAGAAGTTAAGTGACTTGCCCGAGGTCACACAGCTGACTAGTGGCAGAACCGGGACTTATCCTTACGTAGCTCAGGAGGAAACTGAGGCCAAGAGGACTTGCCCAAGGTCACACAAAAACGGCGAGTGATAAAATAGGACTATAACCTAATTTTCCTGACTTTAAGGCCCCTGATCATTTTAGGCCCCTGATCATTTTATGGCTAACTGATTTATTAAAATGTATTTTTTTTATTTTAAGATTCATAATATCTTAAGCTAATTCATGCAAGTTGGATTCAAATGCTCTCATGCCGTGATTATTTTTTTAAGATAGAACTGTGATACTTAAGAAAAGAAAAAAAAAAAGAAATGCTAGTTCTGACCTGGAATAAGAAGTGTTATTTTGAGATAAGGCAGACACCCCATATGAATGTTTTAATACAAGTAAATGAAAAATAAACACCTCAGACCTTTTGCTTAGATAGAACTGCTATTGTATAGTCTGCCGGTATCTGAGAAACCCATCTCCTTCTTCAAAATGTTTCCAATCTGTATTTCACAGTTATCTCCCATGTGCAAGTGATTTCGAGAATCGCTACAACAGTGTAGCCTCGTGCATTTCTTTGAAACCCAAAGTTGAAAAGGATTTTCTAAAAATCTGGGGTCTCTGTAGTGGTGGAGTCCAACCGACAGCTTTCCAACCTGGAGGCCGACACTTGTCTTCGCTTTTCTCCTTTTGGTTTATGAATTAGACCCGAGAATTCGAACTTCTCCAGAATAGGTGGGTGTCTACTCCATCGTCAGCTCACCTCCTCTCCTCACCCTGGTCCTTCCCCAGGGGAAAGGCTCATATCTTAAACTTCCTCAGTCACCCACAAACAGGCTCAGACCAAAGCTGGCATTCAGTGAAATAGCAATGGCAATATTCAACATCCTCTCTGAGGCACTCAATCAATCAACCCTCTCCTCCCAGTCAGTCAATCGCTGGTATTTAATGAATGCCTACCTTGGACACAGCACTGGCCTAACTGCTTGAGACAAAATATAACAGAGTTAGTAGACACGTCCCCTCTTCAATCCTCCTCGTTTCTCTCACACATTTTGCTCCTAGACGACCGATTTACTTGCTGTGCCTGGCTCTCATCTCTCTCTCTCCATCACCCTCTTGTTCACGCTCCCTCGCCCATGTATTTTAATGCGTCTCTCCATGGAAATTGTAAGGCCCTTGGGGACAGAGACTGTATCTACCGTCTCTATTGTATTGTGATAATAATGTTGGCATTTGTTAAACACTCACTATATACCCCTCTCACGTTCACTAGTACCCCAGGTACTGAGCGCTGGGGTAGATACAAGCTAATCGTTCATTCATTCATCCAGTGGTATTTATTAAGCACTTACTGTGTGAAGAGTTGGACACAGTGTCTGTCCCACATAGGCCATACAGTTTTAATCCCCATTTTACAGAAGAGGTAAATGAGACACAAAGAAGTTACATGACTTTGGTCTAGGTCACACAGCAGACAAGTGGCAGAGCCGAGATTAGAACCCAGGTCCTTCCGACTCCTAGGCCCATGCTCCGTCCAGTAGACCCTACGGCTCTTCCCAAATGTACTCTCCCCCTTGCTTAGAACAGTGCTCTGCACATGTTAAGTGCACAATAAATCACTGATTGGTTGTTTGATTGTCGTAACTCCTTCCTCCGTCACATCTGACAGAAAAGTAGTCTCCCCGGGAAGCCTTTCCTGACTAATCACACATCTACTCACCCATTGCTGGATTAATTATGAACTTGAACCTTCAGCCCCTAAGCACCTATTCTTTTTTTGGTAGTCATTAAGCACTTACTACGTGTCAAACACTGTCCTAAGCACTTGGTTAGGTAGGGGTCAATTAGGTTGGACACGATCCCTGTCCCACGTCTAAATGACCACTGGGGACTTCACCCCAACCTCTCCCTACTCAGCACTTACCTACCTATCCTTACACTCTGTTACACTCCTCTACCTGAAACATATTTTCGACACTTATATTCCTATCTTTAAACTCTCTTTCACCCCACTCCTTGATATTTATTTTAATTCTGTCTCCAATGTTAAATTGTACGCTTCTTGAGGAGTGGGGAGCATGTCTTCTAACTCTTTTGTACTCTTTTGCACAGTCAAAACGCTCTGCGTGGCCTAGTGAGAAGCACTGTGGCCCGGTGGATAGAGCGCAGGCCTGGAGTCAGAAGAACCTGGTATCTAAAACCGGCTCTGCCACTTGTCTGCTGTGTGACCTTGGGCAAATTACTTCACTTCCCTTTGCCTTGGTTAGTTCATCTGTAAAATGAGGACTAAGATTGTGAGCCCCACGTGAGACCGTGTCCAAACTGATTAGCTTGTATCTGCCCTAGTGCTTAGGGTGCTACCTGGCACTTGGTAAACAATTAACAAATACCATAAAAATAAATAAATATGACTGATCGGTTAGGAATTAGTGCAAAAGTTGGAAAACTTTGTAAAGAGGAGAATTTTGGCCATGAGATTAGACTTCAGCATGACCTAGGAGAAAATGCATAGACTTGGGAAACTAGAGATCTTTTTTCTTTCTTTTATTTTTTAAATGGTATTTGCTTTGTGCTTACTATGTGTCAGTCACTGTTCTAAGCTCTGGGGTAGACACAAGCTAGTCAGATTGGACTCGGTTTATGTCCTACATGGGGCTCACACTCTTAATCCCCATTTTACAGTTGAGGTAACCGAGTCACAGAGGAGTTAAGTGACTTAACCAAGCCCATTTCCTGTCCCAGCTAGGCGTAATTTTCTATCCTTCAAAGAGGTATCCTACTGGAGAAATCCAAACCATATTTTGCCTGGGGTCATGGCTTAGCATCTTTGAACCTCAGTTTCCTGAGAAGCAGCGCAGCTTCGTGGAAGGAGCCCAGGCTTGGAAGTCAGAGTTAATGGGTTCTAATCCTGGCTCCGCCACTTGTCTGCTGTGTGACCTTGGGCAAGTCACAACTTCTCTGTGCCTTAGTTCCCTCATCTGGAAAATGGGGATTAAGAATGTGAGCCCATGTGGGACAACCTGATCATCTTGTATCTACCACAGTGCTTAGCACAGTGCTTGGCAAATAGTAAGCACATAACACATTCCATTATCATTATTATTTATCTGTAAAGTAGAGATAGATATCTGCTTCCTATGCCTTAGATCAGGTGCCCATTTTGGGGCAAGCAGGGACTGTGTCTGAGCTGATCATATTGTATTTATCCTCGGTTTAGATCGGTGGTTAGCATGTAGTAAACATTAAATAATTACTATGACCAACGGATTGACTCTAGGTTGACCACTGCCATAGACAGCCCAGTCTGGTGGTCAGGAACTGAAATGTTCCCACCTTGAGCTCAGGGAGATGGGGGAAAAGGCACGTCCATAGGAGAAATCTAGGTGATCTCACTCGCTCTGCTCCAAGCGTTTTTCCCTTGCTCATTTTGTAGTCATTGCAAATTACACTCATTAAGTGTGACAGACTAGACATTCAAAGAAGAAAATCTGGAGATGCTCTTTCTCAGATAAAAAAGAACAAAAAAATGACTTCTTTATATCAGTCTTGGTTAATTTCACAAAAAATTGGGCACGCCTCACCTAGCTGAGTAGAAGTAAAGACTTTTCGCCACTTAATTCAAGGACTGAGGAGAAAACGGCACCAATCAAAAATATGACATGAGAGTGTCTTCCATCGATGTTATAGGAGTTGCTTTTCATAACTGCAAAGTTCTGAACACTGTCGGTGCTACTTTTTGCAATACTGATGTCTCTAAATATTAAGAGCTAATGTATTCAGTGTTGAATATGTTCTGGTGCAAGTTCACATTCCTTCAGACTGTATATTCCTTGAAAAATAGGTTGGTTTTACTACAGATATCATGCATTAAGACAGAAAATCAATCGTTTGGCCAGTGCCTCCAAACCTCGACAGATGTTACGGGGCCAAAATTGTCAATTTCCTGCCTTTATTGGAGGGTGGCTTTAAAGCAAACAAACTACTTAAATGAAAGGTCCTGTATAAATGTGTCTATTTTTAAAAGCTTGTTTTTCCTTGTCTGGAATAGGAAGTATAGCAGGCTGGAGTTTTCTGTCCTTCGAAGAGGTATCCTATTGGGGAAATCCAAACCGTTTCTTGGTGAGGGATGAAATATAAAGGCAACTTTGGGAGCTAATGTTGTGATGGGGAGATGAAGGGGAGGAAACCACCGACAAGACATGGATCAGGAGGTGGGGGGAAAGGGGAGGTCAAGAACAAGATGGACATCATCTGTGTCACTGTTAATGCAATTTATTGAGTGCTTACCCTGTCCAGACTACTGTACTAAGCATTTGAGAGAGTACAATACAACAGATTCCTTAGACATGTTTCCTGCCCACAGGAGCTCACAGTCTAGAGGTAATAATAATAATAATGGCATTTGTTAAGCGCTTACTATGTGCAAAGCACTGTTCTAAGCGCTGGGGTGATCAGGTTATCCCACGTGGGCTCACAGTTTTAATCCCCATTTTACAGATGAGGGGACTGAGGCACAGAGAAGTTAAGCGACTTGCCCAAAGTCACACAGCTGACAAGCGGCTGAGCCTGGATTTGAACCCATGACCTCAGACTCCCAAGCCTGGGCTCTTTCCACTGAGCCATGCTGCTTTTCCACAGATACAGATGTTAAAATAAATTGATAAATTATGGACAGGCACATAACTGAGGAGGAATTGAGGGTGGAATAAATATCAAATGCTTAAAGCATACAGGTTGGACTCTCATAGCCCTATAAATTGTAGCAGAAGGGAAGACAAATTATCGTCAAAGAACAAAGAACATATTTTTCATGCCTACCACTCAACCCTTCAGACCCCCAGTAAACTATAAATTCTTTGAGAGCAGGGATCGTATCTATCAACTCCATTTTATTGTGTGCTCCCAAGAGTCCAGTACAGTGCTCTGCACACAGTGAGAACTCAATAAATACAATTGATTGATTGAATAAGATATGGAGGAAGATTTAACATATCCTGCAAACTCTGATGAATTAAACCCCGTTTTGATTGAGAAATCATTTATTATACCTGTGTCAAAACCCGTCTGAACCAAGAGCAATGAAACAACTATGAATGATGCTGGTATACAGATGCATAATATCACCCAAACACAAAGGAAACTGCAAGATGAGATGCTAAGCTTCTATTTGCATCTATTTGTCTGTAAAATGGGATTCAAACTGTGAGCATCATGTGGGACAGGGACTGTGTCCAACCTAATTTACTTGTACGACCATAGTGCTTAGAACAGCGTTTGACACACAGTAAACACTTACCAAATACCATAAAAAACGTAAACTGTACTGGGTGATTAGTGATATACGGTTTGTATTGTCGCTTGAGAGGCTAAGTAGTGTAGTGGAAACAGAACGGGCCTGGGAGTCAGAGAACCTGCGTTCTAATTCTGGCTCTCCACCATTTATCTCGTTTGTGACCTTGGGTAAGTAGCAACTTCTCTCTGCCTCAGTTTCCTCATTTGTAAAATGGGGATTCGATAACTGGCCTCCCCTCTTCTTACATTGTGAGCCCGATGAGGGACAGGGACTTTGCCTGGACTGCTGATTGTCGTATCTTCCTCAGTGCTTAGTATAATGCTTGGCACGTAGTCAGGACTTATAACAAATACCACAATTATCATTATCATTGTAGCACACAAACACAGATGCCGTGAACTCCACTGCTTTATCCTTCAGGAGAGTAAAAATGTAAGGACAAGTTGTTTGTGAAACGAAGCATAATTTAGGAGTGTTTTGGTTTTGGCTTTTCTTCAGTTGTTTCAAACTATCGCTTATCATTTGGGGTAGGGAACAAGGCTCTCCTGGGTGAAATTCAGCATATTCACATTTCCCTAAGTCTCTGAGCGAATGAAATCCCCAAATGTAAAAAAAAAATACATTCATTTTACAAAGTTACAGTTGCAGGGTGACACAGCAATCACCACTTCAGGGGAAAAGAGTAGAAAAATAAAAAGGAGAAATTATAATGGTGGTCGGTTGTAGCTCAAAAAAATCTACTCACCAGAAAATCTGAGGTTTTAAATAGGTTGTATTAGAACAAAGAAATTCCAAATCCATCCTGCCCCTTCTTTCAGACTCTAGAACTCACTCATGGTCCATAGTAATTTTCATGGTTTTGGTAGACTAACTCCCACCTCCATGAACAAAACTTCCCCATTAAGTTCCCCAAATTCCAGGCCATATCAGTCCATTTGTCATCTCTTGCACTTTTGTATTTATTTTATCCATTGACTGCATTTATTGCATATTGATATACTGTATATTCAGTTATTTTGATCACCCTATTTGCAAAGATCTCTATGTCTGTATTTCTCCCCTTTTAGAGTATAAGCTCCGCAGGGCAGGGACTATGACTCTCTATGTCTATTTTCTCCATCGTATTTCCCCAAACACTTAGTAGAGTGAAATATACCCAGTTGGTGCTAAATAAATATCAATGCAACTACTTTGTGGGATATTGATACACAAACCAACTACAGAATGCCGTGTCTATAGTCAATTTTTGAGGGGAAATAGAAGCCCAGAGGATAGGTTTAGTGAGATAATGAAGTCTCTCTTCAGAAATGGCAGATGGGGACAGATTACAGTGATCGGTGATAATGGTCAAAATTGAGAAGAGGGATCGATTATAGTTCAAGTGGTTTTGGCAATGCCAATCCCATTCTCTTGTTTCGGTCAACCGCCTTCCTATTGATGATGATGATGAGGATGGTATTTGTTAAGTGCTTACTTTGTGCTAAGCACTGTTCTACACCCTGGGGTAGATACAAAGGTAATCAGATTGTCCCATATGGGCTCACAGTCTTAATCCCCATTTTCCAGATGAGGTAATTGAGGCACAGACTAGCGACAGGCCCAAAGTGGCACAGCTGCTAAGTGGCAGAGTGGGGATTAGAACCCATGACCTCTGACTCCCAAGCCCGGGCTCTTTCCATTAAGCCATGCTGCTACTCAATACCTACTGGGATATGGAGTGCAACGAGCCAGAACGTGGCAGGGCTGCAGCTCAGCGTAAAGCATATTTACTTCTGTTTTCTGTGTTAGCCAGTGCCAGGCCGAACCAGCATATCCAGGGCAGGGCTCTTTCCACTGGATCAACATCAGGGCTGAGTTCAGTCGTTCTGTGAGACTCAATTTTAAAAAGGAAAAGGCATATAATATTAAATGTAGCTCTTCACTCTCCTGCCACAGCCAGGAATGGAAATTCAAGAGCAAGTGTAAAACTGTTTAATAATCACACTCACATTCTGCTGAGATTATCGCGGCCGCCACCATTTGGTGCAATTAACTATCCATATGTTACAGACTATTATTAACTCCATCCCATGTGGAGAAAAATAATAGGACGTCTGCTTAAGAGAGAACAAAAAGCATAACTGAAAAGCACAGATTTTCAAAAATGTTTGAGGCTACTCTTTTCTGGGTAATGAATTTTAACTATCGGCTTGAAGCAGCTTTGGTTTTAATCATCTTCTCCTTTCCCCTCACCCTGTTGGAGACAATATGTTAATTTCATATTTTTGATTTTCCCATCAGACCCCAGGACTTTAGTGACTCCAGAGGGTTTCCGTATATTTATTCTTGAGATCTGATACTGATAGTTACACTCATAAAGGGCATTCATTAATGGGGAGAGTTAGATGCGTCTCACTCCTCCTCCTTTTTCCCGGCTTCTAAGGTGATTGATTTATCCGTGACATTTGTTCCTGGATAAGGCCATAGGGAAGAAGCAGAAGACTCTGGGCTGGCCTTCTTTATCATTTTCTTTCTGGACAGATCATCATTTCACAAGATACGTTCCTCAACAAATTTCTCAACTTTTTTCTGTAGAAGACCATGAAATACATAATCTGCTCTATTGTATGCATTAGATTAACGAGGACCTCGAGTGCAGAATCTACTGTCCCAAGCATTCAGTGCAATTCTTGGCACAGAATAGTCACTTAATGAATATTATAACAATAAGAATGATAACTGTGGCATTTGTTAGGTGCTTACTTTATGCCAAGCACTATACTAAATGCTGGGATAGATACAAGTAAGTCCAGGTGGCCACAGTCCCTATCCTGTAGGCAATCAGCTGGAAAGGGAAAACAGCCCTGTCTTGCTCAGTTTATTCAACAACCTCTCCCAGCTCTTCAGCACTTATATACCCCATCTGTAAAATTTATTTATATTAATGTCTGTCTCCCCCTCTAGACTGTCAGCTCATCATGTGCAGGGAATGTTTATTGCTGTATTGTGCTTTCCCAAGCACTTAGTACAGTCCTCCTCACCCGGTAAGTGATCAATAAATATGATTGAAGAATGAATGAATAATAGTGTCGGTATTTGTTAAGTGCTTACTATGTGCAGAGCACTGGTCTAAGGGCTGGGGTAAATACAGGGTAATCAGGTTGTCCCACTTGGGGCTCACAGTCTTAATCCTCATTTTACAGATGAGGTAACTGAGGCACAGATAAGTTAAGTGACTTGCCCACAGTCACACAATTGACAAGTGGCAGATCTGGGATAATATTTAATCGCCATTATACGGATGAAGAAACTGAGGCATAGAGACGTTGAGTGACTTGTTCAATGTCAAACAGCAGGCAAGTGGCGGAGCTGAGATTACGTACCCTCTCTGGATTGACTTGTGTGAATTCTTCCTTGTTCAGAGTGAATCCAATTCTCCCATTTTATCTTAAATTGTTGGCACTGAGAGTGAGATCCTATCAGCGTGGAGGGTTGGACGGAAAGGTCAAAGGACAGTTGATGCCCAATTCCCACTCTGCCCAGGTCACAGTTTTCCTTTGCCATACTAAAGATTTGCCATTTGCGGTTCCTGTTGCTATTCTAGAGATGTGATAATCTTCTGCTGTTTCTGAGTCTTTGTCTGAGAAGAGTAACCCTTCTCCTCATTGCCACATGACAGGTTGTTCTGTCTGCAGTTGCTTCTCAGTTGCTAAATCACTTGGATGGTGATGGAGTCTCCCTACTGTAGAGAAGCAACATGGCATAGTGGATAGGGCATAGGCTTGGGAGTCAGAAGGTCATGGGTTCTAATCCTGACTCTGCCATTTGTCTACTGTGTGACCTTAGGCAAGTCACTTCACTTCTCTGTGCCTGTTACCTCGTCTGTAAAATGGGCTTTAACACTGTGAGCCCCTTGTGGAACAGAGACTGTGTCTAACCTGATTACCTTGTATCAGCCCCAGAATTTAAACATTAAACAAATACCGCAATTATTATCATTGATAATAATAATAATATTGGTATTTATTAAGTGCTTACTATGTGTTGAGCACTATTCTAAGCACTGGGGTAGATACAAGGTAATCAAGTTGTCCCACTTGAGGCTCACATTCTTAATCCCCATTTTACAGATGAGGGAACTGAGGCATCGAGAAGTGAAGTAACTTACCCAAAGTCAGACAGCTGACAGGTGGCAGGGCCGGGATTAGAACCCGTGACCTCTGACTCCTAAACCCGGGTTCTTTCCACTGAGCCACGCTGCTTCTGCTTCTCCTTATAGTTAACCTCTACATGAAGTCTCGTCCTGTGAAGAAAGCAAGCTCTGTAAAGGGCAGGAATCTTGTCTAAGAATTCTATTATATTCTCCCAAGCATGGGCTAGTGGATAAAGCATGGGCCTGGGAGTCAGAAGGTTATGGGTTCTAATCCCGGATCCCCCACATGTCTGCTGTGGGACTTTGGGCAAGTCACCCAACTTCCGTGGGCTTCGGTTCCCACATCTGTAAAATGGGGATTGAGACTCTGAGCCCCATGTGGGACAGGGACTGTACCCAACCTGGTTTGCTTATATCCACCCCAGCACTTAATGCGGTGTGTGACACATAGTAAGTGCTTAACAGAAGCCATTATTATTATTATCATTATTAGTAGGTACTCAGTAAAAAAAACCTTAATTGCCTCACTGATTGCCTTACGGTGCCTTAGCAGCTGAAATAATTTTCAGGTAGTACTAAGCAACCAGAACACCACCTTTAACTTCAGGCTATTTCATTCAGACCAGAGGTATAAAAAATAGAGCAAGTTATCCTGCCAGGCAATGCTTTGAGCAATTTCCTTTCTCAGCTGGGAGATCCCTGGGGACTAACAAAAGCTTTTATGGCCTAATCCTGGATATACAAACAAGGGTGTCTACAGGCCTGGTATCTTTCAAATTTCTGTTAGGATTGCTGGGGGTGGGGGAAGAATGCAACTTCATGCAATTAGCAGTAATTCCTGAGTTGAATAAAGATGCCAGAATGCTTTAGCATTCTCCTAGGGGCATTTGTGTCTTTGTGCTCCTTTTTTTTTTGTTTTTTTCCCACTGGGTTTCCAAAAGTGGAGAAAAAGAGGATATTACTGTATTAAATTACGTAAATGCAACCTAATACAGACTAATTTCCTAACAGTTGTGAAAAAGGTGATTCAGTGCCAGGCTGCTCTTACATTTAATAGCTTCTGGGACATAGGGATCCATCTTCCCAGAGGAATCTCCATGGAAGAACTGAAAATGTGAGTTTTTGCAAGTACAAAGCAAAATTCCAGAACAATAGCTCCCAAACAGCAGGACACTTTAATTAAATTAAAGCCTCAAGCCAAGGAAACAAGTGTGATGATATCAACATCCCGAGACAACATTCATTGTTGAATTGAGTGTTTAAGATTAGATGACATGTGTGCAGCCTGTGTCTGTCTTAAATTCTAGGAGCCAAAGGATTGGATTTCAAACTGTTGTTGTTTCCTTATCATTCACTTTGCTGTTCACCTGGAAAGGACAACAACGACATTTCTTTAGATGGTGACTAACATCTTCATGCATTTAATCTCTGGGCCCTAAGATATATCTCTTTTTTAGGAACAGAAATTTTCGAACATTTGCATCTAGGATTTCTCATCTGTGTGTGTGTGGAGAGAGAAGACAGGTTGAGAGATTCATCAAATTACTTTCCTTCCCTAGGTCTCACGAGACAGATTTGCAAGCTTGATATGCATTTTCCATTTCTAATTCCTAGTGAATTGAGTCAGCGTCCATACATTCTCAAGACATTATATGATAGAATCCAACATCTTGCGTCTCATGATTTTTTCCTTTCAAATTTTTATCATATAACTTTCTCCACTTATCAAACACAATAGACTCCAAACAACTGGCTTTTCTTATTACTTTCCTCTTAAGATTCTGAGTGATTTCTTCCTCACCCCTCTCCAGTTGTAAATGGATTGAAGGGGCTGACAGCATTAACCTGAAGGGCAAAACCCACAATTCCACTGGTTGTTGTGCCCATCCATAGTTTGGAATTGTGACTTCAAGCAAAAGTATAAGTGTATAATTTGCAGAAAATACCATTTAGCCCTTTTTCTATAGCTGTTTTGCACAAAGCTGGAGGTAAGAACTAAAAGAGAGAAGAGATAGAGAGAGATGGAGAATTTCACTTTTATTTATGCCACTGGACATTCAACTCAGCATGCTTTTTCAATTTTCCGAACAGTAGGTGGCTCAAGAAAAAACAGTGACGGAAAACAGGACCATGAAATCAGCAAGACATCATCTCCTGATACTTCCGGTATTTAAGTCCAAATTAAAGCACTCTTAAAAATCGACCAAATGGGTTTTCCAAGATCCTTAACTTACACTGGCACAAAGAACACAGGCTATTTTCTGCAACTAACCTTTTTTTCTGTTTGAACAATATGAAAGTCAAAGTGATAGTTTTCTGGTTTCCTTGAAAAATATTAGATCAAATTCCTCTGCATGTTCCAATTTAATCAATCAATCAGTAATATTCTGAAATCCTTTCAGATAATAATTAAAAAACAGATTGAGAAGGATGTTAGCATTGATCCACAATATACCATTTTAATGCTATTTATTCTATAAATCTGTGGTTTCGGTTTGGGAAGCAACATTGCCTAGTGGATAAAGCATGACCCTGGGAGTCAGAAGGACCTGGGTTCTAGTCCCACTCCACCACTTTTCTCATGTGAGAACTCCACCATCTTGCGTCCTCCTACCTCCCCTCGCTTCTCTCCTTCTACAACCCAGCCAGCACACTCTGCTCCTCAAGTGTTAATCTTCTCCCTGTGTCTTCATCTTGCCTATCTCACCACCGATTCCTCACCCATGTCCTGTCTCTGGCCTGGAATGCCAATTGATTGTGAGTTTATTCATTTCCAAGGTGCATTAATAAAGCAAATCTCAAACCCGGAAGAAATAACGTTAATACCTTCTATGGGTAAAGCAGTATACTAAGATTTATTGTGTTTTGAAAATTTGAAGGCCACAGCAGAGACTATTCTGGCCAGGAGGTAGTTGAAAAGAGGAAGTCCAGAGGCAGATTCAGCCTATGCTTTCCATCTGTTAAATGCAGTGATTCATCTCTTCATCATTTCCGTGTGCGAGACCAAGCTGATAGGTGTGGTTAGGTCTAATGAGAAATCGCAGTGAATGATGTAAAAAGGCATTCTATTTTCAGGGCTTTGGGTAATACCCAGAGTCCCCACCAGAAAAGAAGCAAACAAATAAGGAATTACAAAGCCAAATTTAGTACTTTGAGAGTATATATGAGTTAAACTTCATCGTTTCCCAGAACTATTGACTTTCACAAACTAGCTCTTCGTGAGAACTTTATTAAAGAAACAATTCCTCAGGATTCTTACAAAAGGATTTCTATTAGAAATATCTAGAAAGAGTTGACAGTTGAAAATCTGCCCATGATCTAGAACCATTGAAAGTGGGAACTACCACTCAGGTTTCCATCTAAAACACAGACTGCTTCCATTCTTTTTCTCCAGTCTTGAAAATCAGTACAGAAAATTTACCACGGTAGCTAGTTGCCTGGATTTGTAGCCAAAGATCCAGGTTTCAGATGGGCATTAATGTCTGCCTTCCCCTCTATATTGTAAACTCCTAGTGGGCAGGGAATGTGTCCATTTATTGTTATACTGCAGTCTCCCAATCGTTTAGTAAAGTGGTCTGCACACAGTAAGCACTCCATAAATACCACTGACTGACTGCCCCATAACTTGTACTAAACACTTTCCTAAGTGTTTTTTTTTTTCTTTTTTTCAGTGCCAAAGCTCCCTCTGCTACAGCTTCTGTTATTTTCTGAGGCTAAAATATGCATCTAACCAGGAAGGCGATGCAAAGGTCCCAGAGGAAGGGAAGGCTTGTGAATTGCTTCAGAAAAATACTCTAAGCTCACAGAGGGTTTGCATTCTTTTAGAAAGGGTGCCTGCTACGATGATCACATTACACTGAATGCCCCGTTCGCATCACACACGTTATGTAACAGACAGATCCTTCTCCCGTATTAGTGGAAGCCACCCTGAGACCTGCTTCTTGTTTTTTGGGTTTTTTTTTGGCGGGGGAGTTTCAGAGGCGGGGTTTGTATTAACTGTATGTCAAGCACTGTTCTAAATAGAAATCTTGGAGTAGATACAAGTGAATGAGGTTGAACACAGTCCCTGTCCACAAGACGCAGTCTGAGTAGAAGGGTGTGGGATTGAATCGCCAATTTACAGTTGAGGAAACTGCTCATGGTCACACAGAATGTACTTGGCACTTTACCTCCCCCACATAGGTGGAGAAGCAGCAAGGCCTGAGAGCGTGAGGATCTGGGTTTTAACCCTGGCTCTTGGTTCTAACCCCACTCGCCTACTGGAAAAACCTTGGGCTAATCAGTTAACTTCTTTATGCCTCAGGTTTCTCAACTGTAAAAAGGAAATTCCTTCTCCATTCTCCTTCCAAATTCGACTGTGAACCCTATATGGGACAAGGACTGTGTCCCAGTTGATTATCCTGTATCTACTTCAGGCTTAAATACGGGCATATAATAAGTCCTTTAACTGTTGGAGTTCCTCAAGGGTCAGTTCTTGGCCCTCTTCTGTTCTCCATTTACACTCACTCCCTCGGTGAACTCATCCGCTCTCACGGCTTTGACTACCATCTCTACGCAGATGACACGCAGATCTACATCTCCGCCCCTGTCCTCTCCCCCTCCCTTCAGGCTCGCATCTCCTCCTGCCTCCGGGACGTCTCCACCTGGATGTCGGCCCACCACCTAAAACTCAACATGAGCGAGACTGAGCTCCTCATCTTCCCTCCCAAGCCCGGTCCGCTCCCAGACTTCTCCATCACCGTGGATGGCACGACCATCCTTCCCGTCCCGCAGGCCCGCAATCTCGGTGTCATCCTTGACTCGTCCCTCTCGTTCACCCCACACATCCTATCCGTTACCAAGACCTGCCGGTTTCACCTCTACAATATCGCCAAGATCCGCCCTTTCCTCTCCACCCAAACGGCTACCTTACTATTACGGGCTCTCGTTATATCCCGGCTAGACTACTGTGTCAGCCTTCTCTCTGACCTCCCTTCCTCCTCTCTCGCCCCGCTCCGGTCTATTCTTCACTCCGCTGCCCGGCTCATCTTCCTGCAGAAACGATCTGGGCCTGTCACTCCCCTTCTTAAACAACTCCAGTGGTTGCCTATCGACCTCCGCTCCAAACAAAAACTCCTCACTCTAGGCTTCCAGGCTCTCCATCACCTTGCCCCTTCCTACCTCTCCTCCCTTCTCTCTTTCTACCGCCCACCCCGCACGCTCCGCTCCTCTGCCGCCCACCTCCTCACCGTCCCTCGGTCTCGCCTATCCCGCCTTCGACCCCTGGGTCACGTCCTCCCGCGGTCCTGGAACGCCCTCCCTCCTCACCTCCGCCAAACTGATTCTCTTTCCCTCTTCAAAACCTTACTTAAAAATCACCTCCTCCAAGAGGCCTTCCCAGACTGAGCTCCTCTTCCCCCTCTACTCCCTCTGCCATCCCCCCTTTACCTCTCTGCAGCTAAAGCCTCATTTTCCCCTTTTCCCTCCGCTCCTCCACCTCTCCCTTCCCATCCCCACAGCACTGTACTCGTCCGCTCAACTGTATATATTTTCGTTACCCTATTTATTTTGTTAATGAATTGTACATCGCCTTGATTCTATTTAGTTGCCATTGTTTTTACGAGATGTTCTTCCCCTTGACGCTGTTTAGTGCCATTGTTCTTGTCTGTCCGTCTCCCCCGATTAGACTGTGAGCCCGTCAAACGGCAGGGACTGTCTCTATCTGTTGCCGACCTGTTCATCCCAAGCGCTTAGTACAGTGCTCTGCACATAGTAAGCGCTCAATAAATACTATTGAATGAATGAATGAAGTACTTCAAAAAATACCATCACTGTACATAGGTAATCCAACAAAATAATTTCATCACCTGATAAAAAAAGTTACCTTTTAGGGAAAGCAAACTGGCTATGGTCAAAGCTACCCATTTCCATTAAAGGTTTTCCCTTGCTCATCCATTTGAATGGAAATTATTTAATTGGACCCCCTCCCAGGATGGCACCTGGAGAGTTTCCAATACTATACTGGGCTTGGCTCTGGAAGGGAGAGTCAAGCAGAGTCCTACCAGTTCCATTCCCAGGTTGGCCAGTGGCTACCAAGTGGAAGGCCATCTGCTACAAGTCAAAACTCACCTGGGCTGGTCAGCAGCGTAATGGGAGAGAGTTGAGGGAGGAGGCTCAGGTTTTCTGCAGGGAAGTAGGTGATGGAAAAACATTTCTGCATTTGTCCCAAGAAAACTCTCTGGATGCACTACAGAATGATTGCAGATGGAGGTGAAGCTTTCTGTCGGAAGCAACTCGACAACCTAAGGTAAAAAATATTTAAGCTGGATCAGGGAAAATTCATAATGATAATGGTGGCATTTGATAAGCATTTACCACGTGCCAAACACTGTACTAAGCCCTGGGAAGATACAGTCAGGATGGAAATAGTCCTTGTAGGATGACTGTATGCTGGATATAAATGTGGGTGTATCTATCATTCTCCCGTCAATCATTTAATAGTTTTTATTGAGAGCAAATGGATGTATAGATTCTAATCCCAGTTCTGGCTCTTGCCTGCTATATGACCTTGGTTAAGTCACTTCTCTGGGCTTCAGTTTTATTATCTGTAAAATAGGGATTTGATACTGTTCTCTCCCTACCTTAGACTGTGAGCCTTACTATGTACACAAGTACTATACACAAGTACTATGTACACAAGTACTGGTTGAGATGAATATGAGGTAGTCAGGTGAGATAATGTCCCTGTCCTTCTTGGGGCTCACAGTCTAAATGGAGAAGTTTTTATTCTGGTAGCGGAGCTTTGGCTCTCCAACATATTACATTTTTTTGGTTTGGGGCTTTTCATTTCATGAGGGTTAGCAATCCCTGATGCAGCAACTACGTGATTGGTCTAAACAAACGCACGCTTCTTCTACCCAATTACGAAGACTAGAACATTAACGGTGAAGGGATTTTCGAGCAGGTTTCTTTTCTCCTCACTGAAATAACTGTCAAAAGTTTTGGCTTACCACTCTAAGGTATTCCTCTACTTTCCATTTTTATCATCCATTTCCTCTGATTCCATCCGACTTGTGATCTGCAAAGGTAATTTAATCTGTAAAGGCAATTTAATTTCAACACTGCACTTTTCCTTGAAGAATCTACCTTAAGGAATAGATCTATATTTCAAGAAGCAATAGTGACCAAAATGACCATTTAAATCTCATGTTAGAGGGCTTGAGATGTGTCCTCTCACCTGCAAATTCTTTCAGTCTCTGTCTTATCCACTAGCCTCTATGTTCCTCGAGAGCACGACTCTGTCTCTTAACTCTCTTGTACTCTCCCAAGTGCTTAATATAATGTTCTGCACACAGTCAGTGCTCAACAGATACCACTGACTAAATTATTTCTAGGGCTCAATATCCTTGAACGATCCCTAATCTCCTGGGTTAATGTCCAGATCCAAAGATTGGTCACCACAGTTTTACACTACTTTTGTTCTTATTTCCCCTTGGAGAAACTGGCTTTATTTTACACGTGACCTTTCCCGAGACACGTTTTCTAAAAGCCACTCAGCTCACTTCTAAAATTTTGAAAACGATACGAACAATTAAAATCCCGTTTTCACCTTGGGGAGGCTTGCTGGGATACCAATTTGCTTTCTAAAAATACCTCTGAGAGAGTTCAATTACTCCTTTGAAAATCTCACATTACACGATGCTCTCAAGAATTTCAAACTGAAAAACAAAACTTGGGCTTTCAAAAACTGGCTTTATTGTGCATCCTTGTAGTGCCTGAAATCCTGTGAACAGCTTGGGAAGCTATTAAACTTCTGAACCTCTAAAATTGGGAGTAAACTGCAGTCTCACAAAAGCCCATCTTAAAGAAAACTTAAGTTATATTACCCATTCTATCGCCACGCACACTTATGTGCAAGTCATTTCTTCTATATATCCGCACGTGGAACCGAATCATGCCCTTATTATGTAATGCTCCTTTCTCCCCAGATCCAATTCTAGCCAAAACATGGAGTGAAATCACACTGAACTGAGCGTAATTTTTCTAGAGTGCTGTTTCCCTAGGCAAGACCTACATTGCCATCTTTCACTGTTTGCTGAGCATTTACCAAATTTTATTTTTAAATGATACTTGTTAAGCATTTACTATGTGCCCAGAACTGTAGTAAGCACTGGGGTAGACACCAGACAATCAGGAAGGATACAGTCCCCGTTCCACACAGGGATCAAGGTCTTCATCACCGCTTTATAATGTCACTTTGTTATTCTGTGCTCCCAAGTGCCTAATAATTAGGGTACTTGTTATACGCTTATTATGTGCCAAGACCTTGTCCCACTTGGTTCTCAGAGTCTAAGTAGGCGGGAATAGCATTTAATACCATTTTGCCGATGAGGTAAATGGGGGAGAGAAGTTAAATGACTTGCCTAACATCACACAGCAGACAAGTGGCAGATCGGGGAACGGAACCCAGGTCTTTTACTCCCAGAGTACTGTTGCTGCTTTCTGAATAATACGTTCAGGGTCCTGAGCTGGTTGAAGGACCCTGAAGTCAACTGTTTGAAAGTTCTAGGCGGCAACTGGCCTTTTCTCATTTGCTGTCCTTTTCCCAGAAAGCTGGAACTCAGTAGGAGAGAAAACGAATACTAAATTGTTGACCTGCTGCTCCAACATTCAGACTTCCCCAAATATCGCACCTTCTGTTGTCTTTAATTTTAACATATTTTTATCTGGTTTAAGTATTCCACTATTCGAGTTCGTTTGAAAGTTGTGCATAAGTGACAATTTTGGGTTGCCCTGTGAAAATTGGCATATTGTAACCGTTTTAGCTATAGGGCTGCTTTCTGTTTCAATATGTCTCTAAATGTCTTGCTCGATCTCTATAAGAACCACTGACTCTTTAGCACTTGACTAAAAAAGAAATGGAAAGCTTATCCACTACCAAATCATACGTTTCTTCTGTGCTTATAGAGCTGAACACTGTTGGATATAATCAATCAATCAATGGTATTTTTTTGAGCACTTACTATGAGCAGAGCACTTTACTAAGCACTTGGGAGAGTACAGCACAACAGAGCTGATAAACTCGTACCTAGTCCTCAAGGACCTCACAGTCAAAGAGGGAGATATATGTTAAAATGAATTATGGATGTTTGTACATAAATGTTGTGGGGTTGAATGTGGAGTCAATAGCAAGTGCTCAAAGTACAAATCTAAGAGCAGCATTATGGACTAGGGAAAAGAACCCCGGCCTGGGAGTCTAATCCTCACTTCATCACTTTGCTGTTTGACATTGGACAAGCCACTTAACGTCTTTACACTTCAGTTAACTCACTCCTAAAATGATGAGAAGCAGTGTGGCTTAGTGGAAAGAGCCCGGGCTTGGGAGTCAAAGATCACGGGTTCTAATCGTGGCTCCGCCACTTGTCAGCTGTGTGAGTTTGGGCAAGTAATTTAAATTCTCTGGGCCTCAGTTACCTCATCTGTAAAATGGGGATGAAGACTCTGAGCCCCACGTGGTACAACCCGGTTACCTTGTATCTATCCCAGTGCTTAGAAGAATGCTTGGCACATAGTAAGCGCTTAACAAATACCAACGTTATTATCATTATTACAAGCCCCACTTGGGCTGGAGAGGGCAGGGTCTGTGCCCACCCTAATTATCCTGTATCTACACCAGTGCTTAGAACAGTGCTTGGCTCAGAGTAAGTGCTTAACCAAGAGCCTGAAAAAAAGTGCATAGGCAACACAGAAGGGAATGTAAAGTGGTAGATAATGTTGGATATAATCAATCTATCACTGATTCAGCTCCCTTTTGAATAAATATTTTGATTGAGTTAGAATAGAATCGCTTCTAAAATGTACTAAGGTTTTTGCATCTGCCTGGTAAAAAGTAGCAAAAATGTATCTGGCCAAGATTGAAAAGCTTCTGTTTAAAGTAGGCCTAACTCAAGACAAACATATTTCATAACTACAGATAGTTAATTTCCTTTTGTGGAAAACTTCCTCATTTGAAACTTACTCTGCGGGCTGAATGAAGGTGAAAAAACTGTCCAGAACTCAGAAGTGCTTTAGTGAGAAAGGGAAAAGTGGTATGTCATTCAGGAATGATGACTTTGTCAGCAAACCGAAGGAAGCTTGTGAGGAATAAACTGTCCAGGAGTGTCTCTCTGCTGGTTCTTCTAGAATGGAGAACTGACAAAGGCCACAGCAGCCAGAACTTTACCTGAACAAAAACTATTTGCATTAAAGAGACAGGTATCAGCTAAAGCAGACATGTGACAGAGCCGGGATTTGAACCGAGGTCCTCTGAGCTCCCAGACCCATGCTCTTTCCACTAGGATGTCCTGTTTTCAGAACATTGTACAAACTGCTTGGAAGAGAACGATAGAGATGAAAGACATGATCCCTGATCTTGAGGAACCTAGGATTGAGAAGCGGCACGACCCAGTCGTAAGAGCACCGACCTGGATGTCATTCATTCACTCATATTTATTGAGTGCTTACTGTGTGCAGATGCATTAAATTTCTTAAATTTACTCATTAAAGTGGATTTCTTTAGGTCCAGGGATTGGATTCAATCAAACTGGCAGTTTTCATGCCCATAATATCAATTGGGGTATTGGTTAAGTGATTTTGTTTGTGCTGAGCACTGTAGAAGTCCTGGAGTATATTGGGCACAATCAGATCTGATACAGTCTGATCTAGGGCTCACAATCTGAGGAAGACAGAAGCCACGATCTTTATAAATGGATGGAATGATTTTTTCTGTTGGTTGTACTATGTGGTGCCGTGAGACATCTTGAGGTAAGGAAATGGAGAACATCAATCCATCAAGATGTAGGAGACGATCCTGGGAGAGTAGCTTTAGAAATCCTAATCTTAAATGTTCAGTTTAATCTTCTCTGTCTACCTAGTAGCTTATTCAGAATTGTTTTAAGTTTGACACTTATGTCATGTAAAATGGAAGCAAGTAGATGCTAAAATATTCAGAAATCATGTTTAACATTGTCTGGAGAAATAAAATTTCAAATATTTATTCAAAAGCCTTGGCTTTAACCGATTAGCTCTGAGTGTGGAAGAGGAATCCAAAATGCGTAAGAGGCTAACTTGGCTTTTCAAGTTTACGAGAAACAAAGCGTTACCTAAATGCCAGTAGCTTAATAGAACAAACGACAGAAAACTCTAATGTTTTTGATTCAATAGAGTTTGATTTCATCACACTCTTTAAGGATGAGTCTAACCAAAACATTTTAAAAGTACTGTTTGTGCCTTTTTAAAAACCTACCAATTTTGAATCTCAAAGTATCTCCTTGCTTTTCTTCTTATTGTTGAAAACATAATCACATTTTCAAATCAAAATCATATCCACAAATTTAGAATTTGGATTCTCCTCTTTACTGATGATGATTCCAATTATGTAAAGGGAGAAATTGGGATAGAAATCATCCCTTTGGAAATTCCAAAAATCACAACAAACTAGCTTTGGTTGAACCTCCATTTTGAAACGGTTGGGTATCGACCCAACCTATCATCTATAGATATAGAAGCAGCGTGGCTCAGTGGAACGAGCCTGGGCTTCGGAGTCAGAGGTCATGGGTTCGACTCCCGGCTCTGCCACTTGTCAACTGTGTGACTGTGGGCAAGTCACTGAAATTCTCTGTGCCTCAGTTACTTCATGTGTAAAATGGGGATTCACTGTGAGCCTCACGTGGGACAACCTGATTACCCTGTATCTACCCCAGCACTTAGAACAGTGCTTTGCACATAGTAAGCACTTAACAAATACCAACATTATTATTATTATTATCTAAAAGACTGTGGAGAAGAGTTAGGAGAGGTTTCAACTTCTCTTCTGCCCCTATCTTCTGATGTTTTAATTTCTAGTGTGGTTTCTCTTCCTCCTTGGCCAACCTCTTTGTGTCTGTAAAGCACCAGTCTATGTTTAGGAGGAGAGAACCATAGCTCAGTAGAAGGTGACCAAATCATCTGGATTTACACTCGACAATCAGGTTTTGGGCTGGCTGAACCTTGACAGGTTTCAATACAGAGTTGGATATTTGATATTTGATTTTTTTCTTTTTTTTGGTACTTATTGTTGGTTTTTTGTTGGTTTATGTTTGTTTTTAGCTTTGAGCCTTCCTCTGCTGGGGCTCTGCCCAGTGAGTTCTGCTGTTTGGATGTTGCACAAGATTTCAAACTAACCTGGGAAGCAATCATCAGGGCTTTGGAGCACAAGGGGAAGATTCAGAAATCCCTCTGAAAAGATATTCTAGAGCGGCAAGAAATTCCACAAATTCATTCATTCTTTCAATCATATTTATTGAGCATTTACTGTGTACAGAACATTGTACTAAGCCCTTGGGAGAGAACAGTATCACAATATACCGACATATTCCCTGTCCACAGTGTGCTTATCATCTAGAGACTGGCACTGGGACATCATGCTATCGGTGTGACACCCCAAATATCTCAACCAATGACCATCAGCTGTCACCCTAGATTAGAATCATTCATTCATTCAATATCATTGATTGAGCGCGCACTATGTGCAGAGCACTGTACTAAGCACTTGGAATGTACAATTCGGCAACAGAGACAATCCCTGCCCAATGATGGGCTCACAGCCTAATCGGGGGAGACAGACGGACAAAAACAAGACAACATAATCACGATAAATAGAATCGAGGGGATGGACACCTCATTCACAAGATAAATAGGGTAGTAAAAATATATAGAAATGAGCAAAGAGCTGAGGGGAGGGGAAGGGAGAAGGGGAGGAGCAGAGAGAAAGGGGGCTTAGCTGAGGGTAGGTGAAGGGAGGAAGGGGGAGGAAGCAGAGGGCGGATGCTCACCACGTCTAGCTAGGCTGTTAATTTTTTTGCTTCGTCTCTCCTCTTCTGTTATTTTCAGCTTAGGCTGTTTTAATTGCTTCAACTTGCAAGGAAAATGCTGAGAAGATTGAAAAGCAAAAGGCTCAGCATGTCTCTATTTCACTGAGTGGCCAGTAGTGGGTAAATTGTATCATCCTGTCAGTGCTCCTGGAAGATTCAAATCCTATAACATCAAAGAAAGGGACACCTGGGATGAGGAGAAGTGAGGTAGGAAGAGCCATGGGGAAACATTCAGAGTCTGGGCTTTTACTGGATTTTGTTTATTACATGCAGAACACTGTACTGAGCACTTGGAGAAGCCGATGCCATAGCCTTTCATAGAAACACCGCAGGATGGAGAGAAGGCATCCACCATTCTTCCAAATACTTATCACAGTGCTCTGAACACATTGCTCAATAGATCTACTGATTGATTGATTGATCGAAATACAGTATAATAGGCCTATAACCCCACATGAATTCCATTTCGCTATACTGCACTTGAGTTGCATGTTTATGTCAACTTTTAACATTCCCCTTTGGAAATTCAAGTCAGGCCTGAAGTCCTGCTGAAATAGCTTCTATCAGTAGTCAACTAAATACAAATGTAAATTTAGCAGGGCCAGTCTCTCTATCAGAAGAATCGCTACCACAGTTTCTTTCATGTTTGGAAGTCCTTTAAACAAGCGAGTTTCTTCTGATGACCGGCACAAAGTCTATTTGTTTAAGGTAACTCGATTTCTTCCATAATTGGGTTTTCTTTAGACCTTGACCCATGCGGAACCTGTGTAGGATTTGCTGTGTCAGGTGATGTGATCAGAGAGAATATGTGATTTCCTGAGAGACAGTGTGCTCAAAGGAAAGGTCCCAGGCCTCGGAGTCATGAAATTCCAGCCCTGCCTTCACCCTACTGAGTGCCCAATTGGGATGAGAACGGGGTCCAACCTGCTTATCCTAAAACTGAATTTTTTTGCTTGTTCATGTCGATAATTGTCAAACCTTAGTAACGGTCATGATATAATACACTGTGATTGTGTAGTCACTGATCAATCATTAATGATTATGGCCTTTATTAAGCCCTACCAGGAACCAAATTCTCGGGTAATAATAATAATGATGGTATTTGTTAAGCCCTTACTATGTGCCAAGCACTGTTCTAAGCTCTGGGGTAGATACAAGGTCATCAGGTTGTCCCACGTGGGGTTCACAGTTTTCACCCCCATTTTACAGATGAGGTAACTATGACTTGCCCAAAGTCACACAGCTGACAAGTGGCAGAGCCAGGATTAGAATTCACGACTTCTGACTCCCAAGCCCGTGAGTTTTCCACTAAACCATGCAAGATAATCAGGAAATTGTATTTATTGAACACTGTGCGCAAAGTCCTGTACTAAGCACTTGGGAGAGTACAATATAACAGAGGCATCTAATGGAAAGAGTCCGGGATTGGGAGTCAGAGGATCTGTGTTCTAATTAGCATGGCTCAGTGGAAAGAGCCCGGGCTTGGGAGTCAGAGGTCATGGGTTTGAATCCGGGCTCTGCCACTTGTCAGCTGGGTGACTATGGGCAAGTCATTAAACTTCTCTGTGCCTCAGTTTCCTCATCTGTAAAATGGGGATTAACTGTGAGCCTCACGTGAGACAACCTGATTACCCTGTATCTACCCCACTGCTTACAACAATGCTCTGCACATAGTAAGCACTTAATAAATACCAACATCATTGTTATTATTATTAATTCTAGTTCTACCACATGCCTGATATATGACCTTGGGCAACTCACTTAGCTTTTCTGTTCCTCAGTTCCCTCATATGTAAAATGGAGATTAAGATTGTCAGCACCATATTATTATTATTCCAGATTATTTCCATCTGATTAGCTTTTATCTACCCCAGCACTTAGTATAGTGACTGCCATATACTAAACATTTAACAAAGACTACTATTACTATTATTATTTGTAATAATAGTAATAACATGTTCCCTGCCCACAAGGAGCCTAAGTGAGTTTCTGCCATTTAGGAGCTCATGATTTAAGAGTTAGCGGTCCATATTTCTCAGTTAGAGTTCCTGAAATTGTCCAGTTTCATCAGTCAGTCAATGTCAATCGCTGTTTATCGAGTGCTTACCGTATGCAGAGTACTGTACTAAGTGTTTGGAAGAGTACGATATAACAAAATCCCTTCTCAGAGGGAAGGAAGGATGGAATGAGCAGCATTCCTCGTCAGGCAATAGGATATGTCCCGGCAATGGAAGGAGTTAAGCGGATAGGACATATACTCTTTCCTGTCCAAGGTACGTCAACCCAGCCCAACCCATCTCCATTCCTCCCCAATGTGGATGGATTTCCCATCCTCTTCCTTCTGAGAACCAAGCAGGCCTGGAAGCGGAGGCAGGTCTGGACTGGGAGCAGGGAATGGGCAGAGTTACTTCCCAGGGAAATTCACTAGTGAGGAAACCCAAGCTGCCATCGCAAAGAGAAGAGGTACTTCCTGGTGGACTGGTAAGGGGCCTTCTTAGCTTCCACTTGTTGCTCGGTGGAGATTCTGCTTCCAAGGTCTTTGCTGTCACCCCTTCCCCCCTCCCCAAGTGCTTAGAGCAACGGGGCCATGAGTTCTTCCATCACCTCCAAGTGCCATATTGCCAGCAGGGGCCAGGAGCAGAGGCCAGGAGCCTCAGAAAGAGCAGCTGGTCTCTAGGTTCTTCCAGGAACCGATTCAGAAATGTTCGATACAAACGGTGCGCTGGCAAATGGAAATTTCAGGTTGGCTGTAGACTGAATGCCCTGTGGACGATTAGCTGAGCCTGGAGCTTATCGCCACTCCGATGCCACATCTCCCTGCCCACTTTCAATAAGCAAACGCCGGCCTTTTGGATCTTCTTTTCTCCTACTTTCTCTTTCAGCACTTGGTTTGGCCACATGATACCAACATCAAGTGGAGCAACAGTTGACATTGAAGTCTGGAATATACGCTCTGGCCGTATGCCCAAAGGCAGGGAACTTAATATTTCTCCTGTGTCCATTTCCTCTTTATAAAATGAGACTAATAAAACTTTCTGGCTACCCACCTCACTGAGATGCTTTAGAGATCAATGAATTAGGCCCTGCAAAGCTCTGAGATCTATAGATCTTGTTATTTAAACTGTTCACAGATCAGCAAGCCCACAAATCTGCACAGAATCTAACCTAATTTGCTGATAGTACCCCCTCTTCTCTTTCTAGCCATCTGCCTAGCCTATTTTTCTCCCAACTCTAGATTACACCAACATCAGCATATGTCTGTAGCAAACATATTCTACACAGACATATAGTCCCATGAAAGTGTTACAGACCTTATGCTTATTTATTGCATGGGTTCAAAAATTCTCCCTCTCTCTTTAAAATCCTTTTTTATGGATTTTTTCAGAAGATCATCGGAAGATCATTCGTTCGTCAGGTGTTGGCCTTTTTTCAATAGAGGGTCAATCTGAACTTTGAACTTTCCAGCAGAAAATGTTGCTTCCGTTTGTGCCATCCACATGGTGAGGCAATAAACGTTTTCCTTTGCAAACCCTTTTGGAAAGAAATCAGTCACGCTTAGGCATGTGGAAAAATGTCCTTATTAAGCCTCTGGCTAAATGACTAGCTGTGGATGTTGGAAAAACTCCATTAATTCCTGATTTCATTTGCTTTCCCCCCAACTTCCTAGAGATGACTCTTGATATTTGTTCTTTCATTTAAATTAAATAGAGAAAGACAGGGGACTCTCCTCCAGACTGTGAGCTCGTTGTTGGCAGGGAATATATCTACCAACTCTGTTTTATTGTACTCTCCCAAGTGCTTAGTACAGTGCTCGGCACACAGTAAATGCTTAATACGATTGATCGATCGATTAAGCTATGAATTGGAAGGTGGAACAATATTTTGGCAAATCCCCTTATGTCATTCTTGATGCTGAAAGTTTTGATAAATGTATAAAAGTAAACGATTCACTACTATTACAACTAGAATACACATGTGTGTTGGTTAGCCATTAGCTGGTTGGCAATTAATTGGGGGAAAGCTTCCTGGAGGAGGTTGGATTTTAGTGGGTCTTTGGATAGAGAAAGATCTATGGTCTGGCAGATTTGGAGGTGGTGGTGACAGTTTATTCTCACAAACGTATCCTCCCTTCTCTCTCACTACAACACAGCCCCACATTTTGCTCTTCTAATGCCAACATACTCACTGTACCTCAATCTCGTCTCACCGGCAACCCCTTGCTCAAGTTCTCCCTCTGGCCTGGAACTCCTTCCATCTTCATATCTGATAGAGCACTACCCTCCCCACCTTAAAAGCCCGACTAAAATCGAATCTCCTCCAAGTAACCTTCCTTGGCTAACCTTTCATCCCCTGACCCTACTTTGTCACCTGCGTCCTTGAGATCTCACTCCCTGAACAGCATGGCATAGTGGACAGAGCATGGTCCTGGGAATCATGGGGTCATGGGGTCTAATCCCAGCCCTGCCACTTGTCTGCCATGTGACCTTTGGCGAGTCACTTGTCTTCTCTGTATCTCAGTTACCTCATCTGTAAAATGAGGATTGAAACTGCGAGCCCCACATAGGCCGGGGACTTTGTCCAACTCGAGTTGCTTATATTCTTCCCCAATCGCAGTGCTTAGTATAGTGTCTGACACATAGTAAGAGCTTACCAAATGCCATCATCATTGCTTAGCTACTCAACCCCTCTCTGCCGCTCCCTACAGCATTTATGTACATATCTTGGCCCACAGTAAGCTCCTAACAAATATCATTATCATTAAAAATCTATTGCTTCCCATCCCGGTATTTTATTCTAAATGTCAGTCTTCCCTGCTAGATCATAAGATCCTTGAAAGCAGTAATTATTGTTACTAATTTTACTGCACTCCCCCAAACTTTCAGTGCCCTGCACAGAGTTAATTCTTCATGAATCCCTTTGATTGACTGATTGAGAAGAGCATGAAGGAAGGGATAGGAAGCGGGAGATTCTAGAATGGGGTAAGATTAAAAGGTGAGTTTGGGAATGGCGAAAAATGCGGGCGGAGAAGCACGGATTTTGGGGGAAGACAGATTTGTCAGAAGCAAACTCCAGCTGCAGAGTTTTGTGTGCCCTTTGAGCCGCTTCTTTCTAATGTTCCTCCCATAAGGGAACTCCTGGGTCGCATTCTTTGACTCGCTAGTCAACAGTGCTCACCGCCATTTGCTGCTGCTTATCATCAGCTCCCTTAATGTCTTCCCTCATCCTCTTTAGTGCCACCTAAATTATTCAGATAGTAGTTTTACCATGTCTCTCCTCTGTTGCCTCTTTTAAAGTCCCTGATGAACGTGATCTTATACAGAGGCTCGTTCCGATCCCGAAAAAAAAAGGAAGAAGAATTTAGGAGCAATAAGAGTGCTAACCTGCTGTACTCCAGCAAGAATGTTTAAGACACAAGTTCGATGCGTTTCCCCCCTGGCCCTGGCTTTTATTGCAACAGTTTTCTCAAACAGGGAAGGCAGACAAACCGCTCCAGTGGTGTGCCCTCTAGACTATTGAACGGCAGGGCGCCCTGACACCAACAGTACAGCTAAATGATTTTCTCTTTCCCCGACTCCATCATAAATATAAACAACCACAGTACCCAGAGCTCAATAGGGCTGACAGTTTACCGCTTTGCACACAGTAGGTGCCTAATAAGTACAATCACTGCTACTATCATGAGGAAAATGAAAATATCCCTGGTAAACACCGGGTTGACAGAACCTGAAAAGGTGGACAGAGGCCTCTGAGCCCAGGACCATCCCTTAGGCTGGTTCTAGTGGGGTAAAACGCTCATGTGCCCATGATTTTCACGTGATAAATAGTGAGAGTATCGGTTAAGTGCTCACCGTGTGTCTGTAACTGTATTAAGTGCTGACAAATAATCATAGGAGAATATAACTTGATTTAGAGAAGCAGCGTGGTTCAGTGGAAAGGGCATGGGCCTGGGAGCCAGAGGTCATGGGTTCGAATCCCAGCTCTGCCACTTGTCAGCTGTGTGACTGTGGGCAAGTCACATCACTTCTCTGGGCCTCAGTTCCCTCAACTGTAAAATGGGGATTAAGACTGTGAGCCCCACGTGGGACAACCTGATCACCTTGTATCTTCCCCAGAGCGTAGAACAGTGCTGTGCACATAGTAAGTGCTTAACAAATGCCATCATTATTATTATTATTATTTAGGAACTCAGTTTAGGCATAACGCCAACCTAATAGAAAGCAGTCTGGCCTATATTATTATAATCAATAATGATAATTCATTTATTGTGCCTGTAATTTATATCTGTAAATCATTTATTTATATTAATGTCTGTCTCCCCCTTTAAGCTTATTGTAAGCAGGAATGTATCCATTTATTGTTGTACTGTTCTCTCCCAAATGCTTAGAATAGTGCTCTGCACACAGTAAGTGCTCAATAAATACCACTGACTGACTGACTAACTCATGGAAAGAGTATGGGCCTGGAGATCAGGATACCCAAGTTCTAATTCCAGCTCTGCCACTGATCACCCACCGTGACCTTGAGCAAGTCACTCAACCTCTCTGGGCCTCAGGTTTCTCATCTGTAAAACGGGGACAGCACATCTCCTCTCCCTCCCTCTTAGACCGTGATCTCTCTCCGGGACAGAGACGATGTCCGATTTGGTTATCTTCCAGGGTTTAGCACAGTATTTGGTATGTCTCAGGTTCGTACAGGACCCTGGAAAATGAATGAAGTCCCAATCCTCTCCCCGGTGAATTTAGCCATTGAGACGTAATTTGTTTCCCCTGAGGTGTCAGTTTTGCTGGTGATAGCCTGCCATCAGTTGAGCCAGCAGCGGACTGGTCTCTAGGTTATATCTCCTCTCTCCCCCAGGGCCAACACACAGAACAAAGATAGAAGGAAAGAGAGACAGCAGGAGAAAAAGCTAAAAACAGGAGGACAGAGTGGCACTTAGTTTTTGTCTCTCCCAAGTAGAAAGCTATTGAAAAATATATCCTCATGGCGGATCACGCAAGGAGTGATTATCATTGTTATTATTGTTGATAATAGTAATAATAATGATAATCACTATCTCTAGTGTTACTATTAATGCAACATGCAAAATGTCATTACAGGTTTTTAGAGCATGCCACAACTATGCTAGCTGTAAGAAAAAAGGTATAAAAGATATTGCTAACATAACTACAAGAAAAAGGAATAAAAGACATTACTAATTCAGTAAGTCTTCAGCTCCTACCTCCCTGAATATAAACAAATCCTAAAGCAGTCCTGATTATCTTTACCCTTTGTCTGTTTGATTTTCCCTCTGCCTTATGGTTCCCTAGATGTATTTTATTCCAGATTCGTACTCACATAATTTTACGGGCATTCATTCATCAATCTTTTTAATGGTATTAAATAAATGACAAATACCTTCATTTTCAGTGAGATTAATGAGGTTCTGAAACATTTAGTAGATTCCCAAAGTATCTTTGATGGAGTTTGTAATAAAACAGTTCTGGAAGATGGTGAATTATTTATTCAACCATCCAATTTAGTCTATGTCCACTGGCTTAAAACAACTAGGCTGAACTCACAAGGATTTATGCCTATATTGCCCTTTCCCAAGTGCTTAATACAGTGGCCTACGAACCGGTAAGAGCTCAATAAATACCACTGATTGAAAAAAACATCAATTCCTGGAGGGTCCATTTTATTTCTGGGCTATTAGCATGATAATGAAGAAAGGTTGTAATGTTAGGCTTCTTATTCCTAACTCTGTTGTACTCCCTCAAGAGTTTAGTACCCTGCTCTGCATCCAGAAGGTGCTTAATAAATACTATCAATTAACTGCTTGAATATCTAATGTAGAGAGATTGTTAGCAATCTGTACAACAATAATGATGTTATTTGTTAAGCACTTTCTATGTTCCAAGCACTGTTCTAGGCACTGGGGTAGATACAAGGTAAATCAGGTTGTCCATTGGGGCTCACAGTGTTCATCCCCATTTTCCAGATGAGGTAACTGAAGCACAGAGAAGTGAAGTGACTTCAAAGTCACACAGCTGACAAGTGGCGGAGCTGGGATTAGAACCCACGACCTCTGACTCCCAAGCCCTGGCTTTTTTCACTGAGCCACGCTGCTTCTCTCCACCCTACATCTCTGGATGTCAACTATTGATCACAGTTGGAGGGCTCACTGGTTGATGAGAAACAGAGAAGTGACGTGCCTTGCCCAAAGTCAGGAACGGACAAATGAGTGACAGGGCCAGAATTAGAACCCAGGCCCTTCTGACTCCCAGGCCCATGTTCTATTCACCAGGTCATGCTCCTTCTCGTACTCCTGTACGCATCAACTTTGCATAACCGAACATATGAACATTAGAGAAACACTACAGCAGCAGTTTCCTGATCATCCTGACGTTCTGGCAGTCAGTCAATCCTATTTATCGAGCGCTTACTGTGTGCATAGTACCATATTAAGCTCTTGGGAGAGGACAGTATATCAATAAAGAGACACATTCCCTGCCCACAATGAGCTTACAGTCTAGAGAGGGGAACGGACATGACAAGAAATAAATTAAGGATATGTTCCATGGGGGTGGAGCTGGGGTTTGTGGTGGGAGGCCAGTCGGGATAGAATTCCCTCAGTGATGTGGAGGAGATCCGGTGGGCGATCCCGGGGTGGTAAGGTAGCAGGGGATGCAAAGAGTCCGGAACCTGAGTGGAAGGAAGGCATTTGCTGTAGGTAACTGACGGATGGACCTGTTATCAATTGGAGAAGTGGGACATTGGTTTCTTCGTGCTCATCCCTCCTTTACTCTGCCTGGTTCCGCTATGCAGCAGCAAAAGTTGAATTTTAATTGGGAAATTTATGAAACCTTCTCCATCAGAAAAAAACCCATAGGGACACTAAATCTTCTGCTCATTCTGTAGTTTCCTCTTCTTGATTCTAGCCCAGGCAATCATTTTCGAGTGGTTTGCATTTTAATACTGAATAAGGAATGTTTGGCAATTTGTCACAATTCTTCAATGGACCTGCTCATCAGAACACATATAAATTATTTGTTTGAACATCAGACACCCCTGTGGGTGGTACACCTCCATTCTGCAACAGTTCCAACAGGCAGATGCCTTTCAGAAATCCAGACTATTTTGGACTCTGATATTCATGATTGGGTCTTAAAGGAGTCCTGCTGTGATGGAGTCTTTCTGATGAAATATTTAATTGTGAGTATTCTTTTCACAATAGTCTTAGTATATTTGGATATCATTAAAGCAAAGGAATAGCACAATATAAATCCTTTTATATTCCCCATTTATAATGACTTTAACATTAAAAAAAGCCTTTAAATTGAGGAGAATATTCCAACAACGGGAAGGACCAAGCAATCTGAGTAATAGATGCTTTGCTCAAAAGCCAGTCAATTTTATTTTGTTCACAATATTTGAACACAGAGCTATAGAGTTCTCTGGGGAACATTTTTCTTCTTTGCTGTTTTCAGGTTAAATGATAAAATTGCTTGGATATAGCTTGCTAGAAAACAAAGAACATCTTTAATTCCTGCCTCTCTTTAGTGAGTCTCTTTAGTTTCTTTCAACTGAACATTTCGAACAATTACCTTGATCTCTACTGCATAGCCAACACAGATAAGTGAGTAAAATGGTGGATCGAAGTTTTATATAAAATGTGAGCAGTCAGGCAATCAGTCTTTGCAATACTCTTTTATTAAAGTATTTCAGCTAGTTCAATGCCAATAGGAGAGGGATAAAAAGCCAAACTTTCTCTGACTTAACCGCCATTATGTAAACCGTGCCAAATGGAGAGGTAAATTAAACTCATAAGACTTCTAAATCTTTGTATCAGAGACTACACAGAGATCAGCAAAGACAAAAGTTGGCTAGTCCTTTGGTCTTTATGGAGTATTGACCTATCAATAGTGTTTATTGAGTGATTATTATGTGCAGAACACTTGGAGGGCTTGGGAGAATACAACAGGAGTTCATGGGTTCTAATCCCGGCTCAGCCACTTGTGTGCTGTGTGACCTTGGGAAAGTCACTTCACTTCTCTGAGCCTCAGTTACCTCATCTGTAAATGGGGAATCGAGACTGGGAGCCCCACGTATGACATGTGTTGACAGTGTCCAACCTGATGATCTTGCATCTACCCCGGTGATTAGTACAATGCCTGGCACATAGTAAGTGCTTAACAATCATGATAATTATTAACACAACTAGTAGAAATAATCTCTTCCCTAAGGAATTTACCAACTACCGAGGAAAACTAGTACTGACATAAATTATTGGTAGGAGGAAGCAATGGCATAAAAGATCCACATATTTGCCAGAGAGGGATATGAGTAGTAATGATAATAATGTTGATATTTGTTAAGGGTTTACTATGTGCAGAGCACTTTTCTAAGCCCTGGGGTAGATACAGGGTAATCAGTTGTCCCACGTGAGGCTCACAGTTAATCCTCATTTTACAGATGAGGTCATTGAGGCACAGAGAAGTTAAGTGACTTGCCTACAGTCACACAGCTGACAAGTGGCAGAACTGGGATTTGAACCCATGAGCTCTGACTCCCAAGCCTGGGCTCTTTCCACTGAGTCACACTGAGGAAGACAGGAGGCTCATTCAAGTCCCTCACCACGACGGTCACGGTGGCGGTGGAGGTCGGGAGAACGTGGCTCGCTGGAAAGAGCCCAGGCTTGGGAGTCAGAGCTCATGGGTTCGAATCCGGGGTCTGCCATTTGCCAGCTGTGTGACTGTGGGCAAGTGCTTCAGTCATATGAAGGTATGAAGGGATAGGTATGGGGAAATGTGTGGTAGAGAGTCGAGAGATTAATCAGGGAAGGCCTCCCAGAGGACCTGTGCTTTCAGATGGCTTTTGAAATTGTGAAAATCAGTGGTCTGCCAAATGGGAAGAAGGGACAGTAAGGACAAGATCAAAAGACTTCCAATCAGTCAGTGATGTTTATTAAGTACTTATTCATTCAATTGTATTTAATTGAGTGCTTACTTACTGTTGGGTAGCACTATGCTCTTTGGAAGAGCAAAATGAAATAGAATTGGTTGAACCATTCTCTCTCCACGAGGAGCTTACAGTCTAGCTTGGGAAAGACTTTAAAATAAAATCCTAGCTCCGCACTTGTCTGCTGTGTGACCTTGGTCAAGTCATTTAACCTTTCGGTGCCTCAGTTACCTCATCTGTAAAATGGGAATTGAGACTGTGAGCCTCACGTGGGACATGGACTGTGTCCAACTCGATTAGCTTGTATCTGCCCCAGCACTTAGCATAGTGTCTGGAATTTATGAAGCTCTTAATAATACTGTTATAATTATTATTGTTTATGATAAACCCACTAGTGATGCAATGCAGGAGGGAGTGTGAAATCTGGGGTGGTATTTTCAGTCACACCTACTCCCTTGGAAGCAACGACTGAATATGAGGCCAGATGGATAGGTAAAATACTATTATTGAGTTTCTGAATTATGGCTCGTTTAGTCATCGGATCCAGCAAAATACACCGTTGGGATGCTCTTGATTTTCAATAAACCAAACTTCCCTGAAATGTAGTCGTGACTAAACCTTTTTATTTCAAGAATAGGTTCAGAAATTGAATATAGAAAGCAAATAGAATGTTAGAACCCAGAACGTGAATTCAAATATAATAAATACCATCCAAATAACAGATGAAAAGCTGCTACCTAAATCATTCTAATAGTGTGGTCTATTGTTGAATGGTTGGTTATTGTGTGTCTCGATGACCTTCTCCCTCTAAATGGTTTCCATGCATTCTTCCATCAGCTCTCAGCAGTCCTGAGCCAGGGAAAGATTGTGATTCATCATAACTCGGGCCCTGCACTTCTTCATTTGGGTCTTTGTGCCACACAAAGATTCCACCTCTTAAAGAAGACAGTGGCCCTGAGGCAAGGTCAGACGCAGCTTTACTAATAACGATGGCATTTGTTAAAAAACTATGTTCCAAGCACCGTACCCGTCTTATGCTGTCGACTCATCTCCGACCTTCAGCGGCACCATGGACGCATCTCTCCCGGAACGCCCCACCTCCATCCGCGATCGCTCTGGTAGTGGATCCAGGGAGTTTTCTTGGTGAAAATATGGAAGTGGTTTCACACTGCCTTCTTCCACTCAGTAAACCTGAGTCTCCACCGTCGACTCTCTCCCGTGCCACTGCTGCCCAGCACGGGTGAGTTTTGACTTGTAGCAGATGGCTTGCCACTTGCTAGCCACTGCTCAAGCTAGGAATGGAATGGACAGGCCTCTGCTTGACTCTCCTTCCTATAGACGAGACAGGTAGAGGACTGGAAACTCTGCGGGTGTGATGCTGAAAGGGAAAGTGCTGTGCTAGGTATAAGATAATCACATCAGACTCAGTTCCTGGCTCACATGGGACTCACAGTCTGCAGGGGGAGGGAGAAAAGTTATTGAATCCCCAGATGAGGAAACTGAGGCATGGAGAAGTTAAGTGACTTGCCCAAGGCCACATAGCAGACAAGTGGTGAAATCAGGATTCAAACCCAGGTGTGTTGACTCCCTGGCCTCTACTTGTTCAACTAGGCCATGCTTCTACTCTTTCTTAGGAGGCCGCCAGGCTACTCTTCAAGCAAGGTTGAGGAGATTAGGCCGGCTCATTAGTCTCTCTCAAAAAGATATAGCAAAGCCAAATTGATTTTGAATAGATGGATTATCACAATTATTTTTTATTGGCATTTGTAAAGCACTTACTTTGCATCAAACACTGTTCTAAGTGCTGGGGGACATACAAGCTGATTAGATCTGACACAGTCCCTGTCACGCATGGGCCTCACTTTCTAAGCAGTTTCTTCTTTATTTCCATCTTGAGCAAAGCAACTGAGTTGTGAGCCACCTGTTCCTCTCTTTTTCTTCAATCTAGTCCGTATTATCCTAGGTTTCTTTCGACCATGGTACGCTCCTTGAGAGCAGGGATTATTTCTACCAATTCTATTGTATCATACTCTCCCAAGCATTCAGAAGAGTGGTCTGCACAGAATAAATGCCCAATAAATTCCCCCGATCTAATGATTGGTGCGTGTTTTCCAGTCGGGCAGCCGCAATACACCCTTGAACAGAAGGTTAACTAGAGGAGAACCTCGATAAGTTTTTCTTCTCTCTTCAAAAAGTAATTCCTGTTTTCATGTTGATGTTCCCAGGAAATATTTCTTTGGGAAACAAATTAAATTGAGTTGGAACATACAACCCCAGATCTGTAGGTAATTGGCAATTAAGTTTCCAAGAGAAGTTGCTGGCACCAAAAGGCAATAATAGCATATTTCTAAGCATGTTGCAAATTATTTCAAGGATTTTACTGGGGCAAATGTTACAGTATGTGAGCAAGTAAAACTTAATTAGTTTATGCGTTTGCTTGTGAAACGGTAACTTGGCAGCCCTGGGTGGGAAATCTTGGCCAATTCTGAGTGTAGAAGGGAAATGGAAAAAGTCAAATGAAAGAGTGTGATATGAACCTATGCTATCAGTCTCCATCAGAATTGTGCAGTAAAACTTCATTAATTCCGAACAGATCGACAGTGAGAGGGAAGACCCCAAAATAGCCAGGATGGAATGGTCCAATATTTTTACTGAAAAAAATGGAGTGTTAAGTAAGCCGAGGAATAGCAATTGCTCCAAATCATCCATCTTACCGAATTAACCACTATTAACTGAACGTTGTACTGAAATTATTTGGACTTAAGCTATTTTTCTTCACTGAAGATGGCAGGAAGGAGTTGGACTCAAATGCACCTCTAAGAGATGCTTTAGTGAGTATCTTAATACTCGTTCCTTTTGGTCATAGTTGGGTTGCATGCCACCGTTTCCTTTGTTAAATTGTTCCTTAGAACATTCTTTGAATTGCTTCATTTGAAGATTTTTACACTCCCTTTCCCAATGGCAAATTGAGAGTTATAACAGTAGAATTAATCATAGTAGCAGCATTCATAATGCTACTTACTGAACAACTACAGAGCGCAGAGCACTGTACTAAGTGATGAGAGAGGCTGTCCAGTAGCTAATGAGGTTGAGTTCAGCTGCATTCTCCTCCTATGTAAACTATGAATCCCATGTGGGACCTGATTATCTAGCACACTGCTTGACACCTAGTAAATGCTAAAGAAATCCTACAATGATAATGATGATAATAACGGTAACCATTATTATTATTATTATTCAGCCTAGCTGATGGCTCTATAAAATTAATTCCTTCATTCAGTCGTATTTATTGAGAACTTACTGTGTGCAGAGCATAAAACTGTGACCCTGACCGAGTCACCATCTGGTTAGCTCAGAGACTGTTTTAGGCAGAGATTATCTGGGAGGACGCGGGCAAAGTATCATACTACATGCTCGGGACAAATTGGGTAGAAGCAAAGAAAATACATCCTCCCCCCTTCAGGATCTTATACTCTAATTTTAGAGACAGATGTACAAACATTCTTTACAAACCCCAGCATGAAAATGCACCATCAAATGACTATTATGGAAAGGTTTGTGCTACTGAAATAAATTTTCAGTGGGTCACTCCTAGCAAGCTCTTAGCACTGGGTACTGATACAGGAAAAGGAGGTATGTCCAAGGCAAGAGTTTCTGCCCTTTTTCTAGGCCTGGTTTCGTGTTCTCAATAAAATGATAATGTCACCAGAAAATAGCATTTCTGGAGCATGTGCTCTTTGTCCTACACTGAGACTGATACAAAGCCTTCACAGGACCCCTTAGTACAGTTTATGAGGGAGGTCAGGTATTTCATTGCCCTTTCAAAGATGAGGAAACCAAAGTCCAGAGATGTGAAGTGACCTGCCCATGGTCAATCAGAAGGCAGGAAGCAGAGCAGGGCCTGGAACCCAGGTCCTGACTCCCTTTACATGCTCTAGTCATCAGCCCACGGTGTCTTAGGGGAGTGAGAGGTTAACTCCATTATTGTTTTAAGTGCTCTTTAGCCTGACCCATCCTTCATCTGATCTTATGCTCTTGAGTCGTTTCCAACCCATAGCAACTCCATGGACACATCTCTCCCAGAAAACCCCAACTCCATCGCCATCGTTCTGGTAGTGAACCCATAGAGTTTTCTGGGTAAAAATACAAAAGCGGTTGACGGTTGCCTTCTTCCACGCAGTAAACTTTAATCTCTGCCCTCGATTCTCTCCCATGCTCCTGCTGCCCAGCACTGGTGAATTTTAACTCGAAGCAGATGGCCTTCCGCTCGTTAGCCACTGTCAAAGCTAGGAACAGAACGGACAGGCCTCTCCTTGACTCTTCCTGCCATAGTCGAGACTAGTAGAGTACTGAAAACTCTCCAGGTGCCATCCTGATCTATTTCCCATCAATAGAATTGTCTTCAAATTAAAAGACAGCTCTACGTATATACCGTTCGGGTCAGATTTACAGTGAATTGAGCTATCATAAAAGAGTTGCTGAACTAAGTCATTATTATCAAATAAAACTAACAAGGGATATGGCACTTTTTATTAGAATAAGAAATTACCATGCGTACCTCCAATGGAAAAACATTTAAAATCTGGCTTCTCTTTTGGAAGTTTTCTGTAAACTCATTCTCATCCTTAAAATATAAATTATTTATGAGTTCCGTTTTTAAATAAGATTAAGAAAGATTAAAAATGAACCAAACACTTAATTTACTAGAAAGGAAAAACACAGTCTTGCCTTAGACTCTGTATTTTCATTTTGCATGTGTTTAACACAAGTTCATTAATTTTTATTTAAGCTAAACGTGAATGAGCATTAGAGGAAAAATTGAAGTATCAACCACGCTCTCACCACTAAATAAGGAAGTTACAGGGGCCAGGAACAGTACTTTAATTAGCAAAGAAATTACCTTGTAGACTAAGTGTATAGCAACCTCTGACTGCCTTGAAAATGGTTTTGCATAAATTGCATGTTGTTTCTTGAATGGAAAGATTTCTCTGACAGTGCCAGGTTAGCTAGCTGAGTATGGATCGTGATTTTTTGGGTTTATAGTCATTTTTGAAATGGTTTATTTGCCTCAGTGCATGATATGCCTGAAGAATTTGCCAAGTCAATAATAATAAAAAAACTGGATAATTTTGAGTTGCCACACTTAATTTATATGCAAATGGTGTCTTCTCTCCCATTATGGAATGCTGTTTCCATATAAATTGAAACAGACTCTCTAAACAAAAATAGAATTACTGTTCAACCCCACAACATTTCCACATTTACAATGAACACAATCTTCCAGGAAATCCCTGGAATACAGTATGGAACGTAGTTTGGTGGAAAATACAATTTTCTCAATGCACTGTGGTGAGAGCCATTTCCCAAAAGCATTCTGGAGGAATTTCACACCACAGGGGATTAGTGAGTCACATCCAGAATTGGAAAAGGAATTCATTGCCCTTGGAAATCCTATTGTCATCACCACCTTCAAAGGTGGTAATAGTAGTAATAGAAAGCATGCTGTGCCAACCAAATTCAATGGCTTCATCTTGTTTAAATAATAAAAATAGCAATAATACTATGTGCCAAGCACTGTTCTAAGCGCTGGAGTAGATACAAGATCATCAGGTTGTCCTACGTGGGGCTCACAGTCTTAATCCCCATTTTAAAGATGAGGTAACTGAGGCACAGAGAAGTTAAGTGACTTGCCCAAAGTCACAAAGCTGATAGGTGACAGAGCTGGGATTACAACCCACGACCTCTGACTCCGAAGCCCTTGCTTTTTCCACTAAGCCACACTGCTTCTTTATCAACCGATTGATTGTATTTATTGAGCGCTTATTGTGTGCAGAGCACTGTAATAATCTCTTGGGAGAGTACAATGTAACAGTATAGCACACATATTTCCTGCCCACAGCCTGCTAATTCTAGGCCCCAGATATTTTTTCTTAAAGTTAGTCTTGAAAGTTTTCTTCATCTTATAAAAGTAAAAAGCTGCCCTGATAGAAAGAGGAAGACAATGACATCCCTAAATTGTAAAACCTTTCAACATCCCTAAATTGTGCCTTTAATAAATGGGTTCATTTCAAGACTATGCCACTGTATTCATTAACACTGTACTTGAACGTATTCACTTTTCTAACACCTTTCTCTATCAATCTATCAATTTGTAGTATTTATTGAGTGCTTACTCCAGTCAGAGCACTGTGTTAAGCCCCCTTGAGAGGACAACTGATCTTGTAGACATGATCTCTGTCTCTAATAACCTATTGTGAGCCACTCAATCATGGCCTTATCCAAATGTTTCTTCAAGGAATTGGTAATATTCCTGTCAGAAGACCTGAGATCTCTTTGCTTTCATTTTTATGGGGATATAAATATAGTGAGCTCATTTCCTCAAAATAACTAGAGAGAGTTTAAAATTGAGACTCCACGAGGACTGAGATTTAAAGAGGTAAAGGATGGTGATGATGATGATGATAATCAATAAGGACTTACTCTATGCTAAGCACTATACAAAATAGTGGGGTAGATAGAAAATAATAGGGTTGGACATGGTCCCTTTTCCAAATGAGGCTCAGTCTAAGGGGGAGGGAGAAGAGATATTTGATTCCCATTTTACCAAGGAGGAAACTGAGGCACAGAGAAGTGAAGTGACTTACCCAAGGTCACACAGCAGACAAGTGGCAGAGCTGACATTAGAACCCACAACCTCTGATTCCCAAATCCCTGCTCTTTCTACTGATCTCCAATCCAGAAGTTGTCAAGAATGACATTTTAATCTTTAATCTGTATGGGAATAAAAATGTTGGTATTTGTTAGCGCTTACTATGTGCAGAGCACTGTTCTAGCCCTGGGTTAGATAAAGGGTACTCAGGTTGTCCCACGTGAGGCTCACAGTCTTAATCCCCATTTTATAGATGAGGTAACTGAGGCCCAGTGAAGAGAAGTGACTTGCCCACAGTCACACAGATGAAAAGTGGCAGAGCTGGGATATGAACCCATGACCTCTGACTCCCAAGCCCGGGCTCTTTCCAATGAGTCTCACTGCTTCTCTAACATAGTCTTTATTAACATAGGAACATAGTCTTTATTCTATTCCCAAATGGCATTACATCACATTTGTTGGGTACCCTGTATTCCCCACCCGAATCTTCTTTAGCCTCCATTTCCACAGTGGTAAAACCAAGCTGTACATTTTTCCTCCATATTAATGCCACTGGATTTAATGTAGATCGATAAATTCTTTCCTCAGCGTGTGTAGACCTCATGCCCATTTTACAAAGTGCTTCTGAAAGATTATTCCACAGTTTAGATGTAAGGTTTGGTGATGACCATGGTCTGAGACTTTCTTGCCAATTATTGAATAATTCCATCATAATCTCAACCCATCGTAAGGTTGCATTTGTTTTCATAGCTTCAAAGTCCTAACTTAGAATGAATATCCAGAAGGTTATTTGATGTAATGATGACATATTGTCTCTTGTAGTAAACAGTGGATGAGCCTACATCCCTAAGTGAGGATCTCAGGACTGAGAACATGTGTGAAGGAATTGACTTCAGTGCTTACATTTTGTGCAGTGTGCCACTAAAACTCTCTTTTCTACCAGATATGTAGAATAAGTCAAATGATCAACACATTTTCTTCTTTTTAATAGTAACTGTTAAGCACTTACTCTACGCCAGACACTGTACTAAGTCAACATTGGGGTAGATACCAGATAATCACTTTGACGCAGTTCATCCACGTGGGTCTCACAGTCGGGTTCCCCATTTTACAGATGAGATAACTGAGATCCAGGGAAGTAAAGTGGCTTACCCAAAATGACATAGCAGAAAGGTGGAAGGGTTGGGATTAGAACTCAAGTTCTTTGACTCCTGGGCCCATGCTCTTAACAATTAGGCCACAATACATCACTTTGGCAGCTATATATTTGAAATGATTAACTATGTTCATTATCTGGGAGATAGAGAAAAGAAAGAACATATATTAAAGGACGATAATGCCAGAACAGCATCCAATCCGATGTTCTGTGTGTCTTTTTCCAATACGTTTGTTCAAGAAGGAAAATAAGAGTCTTTTGAGGAGGACAAAAGCTAACGGGTTATACTCGAAATTGCACAAGAACAATTCATCCTCTCTAAAGATTGCATCATAATACTGTCAAGGTTAGTGAGCCTTTAAATTATAGTCCCAGTTCCCTAATGATATGAACATGTTATTAATAAAGTACATTAATAACATCCTAAGAATTCCTCCTTTGCCTCTTCCAGTGTTTCTCAAAGGGTCCTTCCACCGGCACCGTTCTGGTTGGATATCACAGTGAACCTGCGAGAGGGCTATTTCCACGGTGGGAAGGAGCTTGTTTTTGCTGGTAGTCTTACCAGAACGTGAATGGAAATGGTGAATTCCAGTCCTTTTTGACACTACTCTCGTCTGTTTCCACCCACTCTGTTGTATTATACTACTGAGTGCTTTGTGTTCTGCATAAAGTCAGCACTCAATAAATACCACTGATTGATATTTCGACCAGTGTCACCTTGGCAGGCAGTGTCACCTAATGGAAAGAGCATGGATGTGGAAGTGATGAGACCCGGATTCTTACACAGCTCTGACACCGGACTCCCGGATGACCTTAGGTGAGTGAATTAATACGTCTGTGTTTGTTTCCCTAGTTAACTGTTCTCAGTTAACATAATATACACTCGATATCATTAATAGCATTATCATTATTATTTACAAGTTTAGAGGGAAGGAAGCCGCAGGTAGCTCCATAGTGGTGAGATTGTGATGTTGAAACCAATGTGTTTTAAAGATAAAGCAGGTTGGAGAAGCAACATGGCCTAGTGGAAGAAGCATGGGCTGGGGAGTGAGAAGATTGGGGTTCTGATCTTTCCTCTGCTACTTCCTCGCTGTGTGACTTTGGACAAGTCATTTCATGAATGAATTTAATATAATAATAATTATAGTACTTGTTAAGCACTTACTATGCGATGAGCACTGTTAAATTAATCAGGTTGGATGTAGTCCTTGTCCCACACGGGGCTCATAGTCTCAATTTTCACTTTACAGATGAGTTATTGAGGCACACAGAAGCCAAGTGACTTGCCCAAGGTCACACAGCAGATATTTGGAGGAGCCGGGATTAGAACCCAAGTCCTTCTGACTCTCAGGCCCATATTCTATCCACTAAGCCGTGCTGCTTCCATGGCTTCTTATGTGATATCACACAAGTTATGTAGGCTGGAGATTTAAGGAGATTCAAGAGGGGTATGGATAAATTCATGGTTTAGCTATCTATAAGGGATTAACAGAAGGAAAGTGATTGCTGCAAAAGGAAACATTAGGGATGTTAGATAATTTGTCTTTAAGCATTAGCATTGGTGCCTAGGAGGTCAATGACCTCATCTTCCTCCTTCATCCAATGCCCATTGACGGAGATGGGATATTATTGGTCTCACATTTATATTCCTGCCTTTTGTTTTGCATTGTTCAGCAGAAAGAGAGTATTTGAGCGTCTTCTTTCCGTTCCTACCACCTTCTCTTCCCAGATCTTGTCTTAAAGAAATACCTATCCGGTCTGTTTAGATTACCATTTAGATTGATGCGATTTAAGGTTGCTGGCTGATTATTTGAGAAATCATGAATTTTTTTCCAACTGGTTATTTCTCTCACTCGCTGTGCTTCCATAGACTTGTTTTTTTGTATATGCATTTCATTAAAACCTCTCACATATGTCTGACTCTAGTTGAAACCTCTTTCATCCTACCACATTTCGACAGTGATTTTCATTTAGAGTGGCTTTTCCCCAGCACTGTTGCCGGTTTCCTGCCTCAAACAGCTAGAGGTACTTTGGGGAGGGGCTCAAAATCTATCTGCTGTTGATTGCACGAGATGACTGGAATATCCGCCCCAATTCCTTCTTAAGAAAACACTAATTTAAAGATTGGAAAGGAAAAATTGAGTAATCAGTTCTCATTCTAACTTCTTCACTGGGTTATGAACTGGATTCTAGACTGTAAGCTCCTTGAGGGAAGGTGTCAGGACTACAAACTCTGTTATACTCTCCCAAGAGCTTAGCAGAGTGTTATTTCTGCTCACAGAAAGTACTCAATAAATACTACTGATGGATTATTTGCTCTTATTCCTGATCTAAAAACACCATCAGCAGTGGTCAGCTTTGATTACTCCTGCACTTATCAAATGGCAAGATTTCCAGAAAGCCATTTTGAACTTCACTGTGTGGTCTTCCAGTTATTCATTCAATCATATTTATTGAGTGCTTACTGTGTGCAAAGCATTCTACTAAGTGCTGGGGAGAGTAAAATGCAACAATAAAAAAACACATTCCCTGACCACCGTGAGCCATTACTTTAATGCCATTAAGATGAGAAACGGTACCCTGAATCTCAATCATCCCATTGGATATGTCTGCATGGAAGCTCTCAATAACTACCATCCATTGATTGATTCCTTGAGTGAAACATGGTTTTAAAAAAAATCACCAGAAAAATAACTTTGTCTTGCATATGCAGGAAAATAGAATGGTTCAATAGCAATTCAACTTTATCAATGAGAGGAGGTTTTGACAAGATTCAGTTTGTGAGAGAAAATTCAGTCAATATGGAGTCCTTTCTTTGTATAGAGCATTTTACTAAGTGCTTGGGAGGGTACAATACATCAGAGTTAATAATAATAATAATAGTAATGGCATTTGTTAAGCGCTTACTATGTGCCAAGCACCGTTCTAAACGCTGGGGTAGAATCAAGGGAATTAGGTTGCCCCATATGGGGTTCACAGTCTTAATACCCACTTTACAGATGGGGGAACTGAGGCCCAGAGAAGTTAAGTGACTTGCCCTAGGTCACAAGCAGACAAGTGGCGGAGCTGGGATTAGAATCAGTGCTGTGGGTCAGGGAGAGGGGGGAAGAGGAAAGTGAAGCTGAAGGGAGCTGGAACTGAGGAAAAGTGGGGATTTTCCCCACTTTTAGAACCCAGTTCTTTCTCACTCCCAGGTTCATGCTCTATCTACTGGGCCATGCTGGAAGAGATACAAGCAGATCAGGTTGGACACAGTTCCCATCCAACGTGGGGCTCAGAGTCTTAATCCCCAGTTAGTTACAGATCAAATGGCACAGAGAAGCAAAGTGAGGCATCCAATGTCACACAGCAGGCCAATAGCAGAGCCAGGATTAAAATCCTGGTCCCCGGACTGTCCCAGGCCCATACTCTTTCCCCTGGGCCACGCTGATTCTCAAAGAATGTTGGTGAAACCTGGGTGCAGCTCATTTTTCTGATTGTGGCCATTGCTGAGTCCAGTGGAATGACTAGGCTGTTGGTATTTGCTGGGGTAGATACAGGGTAATCAGGTTGTCCCACGTGAGGCTCACAGTCTTAATCTCCATTTTACAGCTGAGGGAACCGAGGCACAGGGAAGTTAAGTGGCTTGTCCACAGTCATACAGCTGACAAGTGGCAGAGGTGGGATTTGAACCCATGACCTCTGACTCCCCAGCCCGGGCTCTTTCCACTGAGCTACGTAGGTGGGTGCCATCTTTCCTGATGAATCATCCCCACTGCCATTCGGCTCTAACAAATAATGATTATGGAGTGAATTAACCTTCAGCTATGTCTAAGCACTGGCTTAGCTGTGAGGTTATAAGATCATTCATTCATTCAATCATATTTATTGAGTGCTTACTATGTGCAGAGCACTGTACTAAGCGCTTGTAATGTACAATATGGCAACAGATAGAGCCAATCCCTGCCCACCGATGGGCTCACATACACAGTACCTGTCCCAGGTGAGGCTCACAATCTATTCTATCCCCATTTTACAGTTGAGGAAACTGACACCGGTTATGAGGTTTCTCCTGTGAAGGCGTAAAGTGTGCCATAGTCTCAGCATGCTTAATTAATATCAATATTATTGTAAAGGTCTATGTATGGTCTTCACGGGCTCAGAGTATATTGCCTGTGCACCAACAGATTTGGGACTTGGAGATGTGAAAAAAAAAAAAGGCGGGTTGCCCTCCCCCCAAATTTTTAAGTTAACTCGTGGTGAAATGGCCAACCAATAAAGTATTCAAGGAGCCTCATTGGATATTTTCTCCAACACCCAGATCCAGTTTTCTTTAACCTATTCTATGAGGCCATGCCCAAGGATACCCCCCCAAAAATCTGTCTGATAAAATGTCCTTCAGATGTTGTAGGGGAAACACTTCTAACGCAACAGAATAACAGGATCATCTCAGAGGCTGTGAATCAATCCTAAGATAGCTCCTTTATGTCAATGACTGCTCGAGAGACACATGCACAGGAAGGAAGGAAGAAAGATGATTATGGCTTCTGTGCAGGCTTAGCAAGGCACTACAAAGTAAAAATTAGAAGAACGCTCGTTATTTATGCATATCCTACTTCTGGCAAATCCTTCCTACAACAAAGGATATCAGTGGGTAATAAGAGTTAAATGCTGTGATTGGATTCATTTCCTAGGCAATACATTATCCAATGATGCCGCTAAGATGAAGAGATAGAAAACTGAATTAGCACAGCTGGTATTAAATTTGGGGGAGTGACAGACAGACTGTGGCAGCAATAACCCGGAATGAAGATTCAAACCAACCTGGAGATAGATCAGGCGATTGTAATATTCCCAGACATCACCTGGGTGTCAAATTTGTAACAGAGGAATTACCTGAATGCATAGCTCAGCAGCATATCTGTGAAAGTGCTCAGGATGTGGAGTGTTTTTAATAATAACAATAATAATATTAAGTGCTTACTGTTTTTAAGGCATGATACCGAGTGCTGGAATAAGCACAAAATGATCAGGTCAGATGTGATCCCTATCCCACATAAGCACAGGTTTTGAAAAGACTGTGGCCCAAATGCCACAGACAAAAATGGCTGTCATCTTTTCACACAACCTCGGGGAAAGATTCAATACCTGTTGGATCTGTGAAGTCTTTAGTACCGGGGTAGATACAAGATAAACAGGTCCCACATGGGGCTACAGTTTTAGGAGAGGAATGAGTATTGAATCCCCATTTTGCAGATGAAGGAACTGAGGCACAGAGAAGTTAAGTGGCTTGGCCAAGGTCACATAGCAGACAAGTGGCAGAGATGGGATTAGAGCCCAGGTCCCCTGACTCCCAGGCCAGTGTTCTATCCACTAGGCAACACTGCTTCTGGTATTTGTAAATCAAATCTAGGCCTTGTCTGCTGAACTTGAGTGACTGTGACATTTCATTGTTACTAGAGCCATCTTGAGTCCAAGGGACCTCTATTTAATCCCTATCATTTAGCATACATTATTTGCAATTATGTTTATATCTGTATCCAGTAATATTGATAGACACAGTCCCTGCCCTCAGGAAGTTTAGAGTCTAATGTAATGGTTCCTCTGCTCTCCCTGCTGTGCCAGTTGGAGACACAATTCCTGGAGCGGGCCCTTCTGCACTGTTCGTTTGAATCCACCATCAGGGAAACGGCTGTGAGAAAAGTGCGGAGACCTTCCTGGACTCACACTGCAGAAGCCCACACCTCTTTTTACCAATCACTATCATTTTTTGCACTCTGAATCCTGCCAAACAATCTCAGCTCTCATTTCCTCTGTTTGTCCTACCTTCTAAAGTGCCTAGCATTCATTCAGTCATATTAAATGAATGCTCACTGTGTGCAATCTAGCGATATAACAATAACAGATACTTTGCCACTAGACTTTAAGCTCATTGTAGGCAGGGACTGTGTCTATGAATTGCTATATTGTACTATCCCAGTGCTCTGCACACAGTAATCGCTCAATAAATATGATTAAATGCATGAATGAATGAGCTTACAGTCTAGAGACAAGTTTATACTTTGCCCACTTGGACCTGTTCCCTCTACAGGTGCTTGATCTCATATTTCCTCAGGCCCAAGAATTCACATTTGAATCTTTACACTCTGCCAGTTACCTTCTCTGTCATTTATTCTCTTGTGATTTTCCCCTCTGGACTGAACTCTTTGCGTGTAGGGATCGTGTTTACAAACATTATTGAATCGCACTCTCCCAAATGCTTAGTCCTGTGCTCTGAATACAGTAAGCACTCAAGAAATACCATGGATGGATTAATTGAATGGAGTGCTATTTCTTTGTGGGCTGGGAACACGTCATATCTTTGTGCTTACTCTCCCAAGCACTTAGTACTACTAAACTGCATCGGCATTCTCCAGTGAAAATTCCATATAAAAGACAGGCCGACACTGTTTTTCCCAAGGCAGGGACCTCACCTTCTAACACTATCATATTCTTCCGAGGTCTTAGTTCAGTTCTATCCACCCAGGATGAGATGTCCTATAATCACTTAGATAATTAGGTATTGGGAAGTAGAAATACTGTATCGTAACCGGAGTTGTACAGTTGTATTCTACATGTGATATGAATTAAAGATCATATCTCAAGTGGATAATAAAACTCATGCTTTTGAACAAAGACCCAGCAACGAAGGAAGAAAAAACACATGACTGGATTGAATTAGCAAAATTAGAAATGAATCAGTCCTGTAACTAATGAATTTCTAATTCCAAAATTGCACCATTAATTGGTTCTTGTGAACAAGACCTTATGGTTTTCCAGCAGATTGTTTCTTCCTGTAAATAATTACGTGAGTTGAAACTATCTGTTAAATTTCAATTGCTTGTCAGGCTAATATTTTAATCTTCAGTTTTTTGAAGCATTTCTTTTTGTAGCATTTCCTAATACAATTAGTGTGTAATTAATAGGAGAGTCCCCACTCCCCATAAGTAATGAATTGGGGTGGTAAAAAAAAAATCTGAAAGTGTACTGCATTAATAAAAAGTGAAGACCAAATCTGAGAATTATTGGTTCTCTGTGACAGTGTTAATGTTCTTATTTTTGATTATGAGAAAAACTCACGCTGTGTGCAGCAGTGAGAGCACCCGGTGTGAGCAGTTAATATATGTACATTGGAGAAAAGCGGGGGGGAAGAGGGCATACAAACACACACCCACCCACGAGCACACATATATTAATAGAAACTACCAATATCCTTACAGTAACGGTTGTCTTCTAAGACGGTGGCCTCAGGCGACTTCCACTATGACTGGCAAGGCTGCTGGTTAGGCTTTCCAGTCAGACCCATCATGAGCTTGTGCAAGTGGAAAATGATCATTGTGGTGATTATTCAATTCTTACAATGGGCCAAGCACTCTGATGCTGGACTAGAGATGAGATAATTAATCCATTCATTCATTCAGTTGTATTTATTGAGTACTTCCTGTGTGTGGAGTACCGTACTATCCGCTTGGGAGAGTGCAATATAGCAATAAAGAGATACATTTCCTGCCTATGGTGTGCTTCCAGTCTAGTGGGGGAGACAACAGATGTTAATATATATAAATAAATGACAGATAACAATGATAATATTGACAGTTGTTAAGAGCTTACTATGTATCAGGAGCTTTACTAAGCACTGGGTGGAAATAAAGCAAATCAAATTGGGCACAGTCCCTGTTGCATGTGGGGCTCACAGTCTCAATCCCCATACTACAGATGAGGTAACTGAGGCCCAGAGAGGTGAAGTGACTAACCCAAGGCCACACAGCAGACAACTGGCTGAGCTGACCCATGACCTTCTGACTCCCAGGACCGTGCTCTAACTGCTATGCCATGCTCCTTCTCTGTGTACAGACATGTAGATAGATAAGACACGGTCCCTGTCCCACAGTAGGCTTTCAAACTAAGAGGGAAGGAGAGCAAGTGAAATAATAGTAGTAATAATATTAATGATTATGGGATATATTAAGTGCCTACCCTGAGTTAGGCACTGGCATAATTATGACGATAAGAGATCAGACACAGTCCCTGTTCTACATAAAGGCTCGTGGTCTATCATCCCCGTCTTACGATGAGTAAACTAAGGCTCTCAGAGAGGTTTCTGGACTCCCGATCCTACGGTCTTTCAACTAGGTCAAGCTGCTGCTATTCTTAAGCATGGAGCCACTGTCTGGAGTTGTAGGGGAAGCTGAAATTTTGCTTCCCCTTTTCTGTAACTGGGCCCCTCTTCTTGCCCCTGTCACTGTCTTCACTGCTAGATTTATTTTATTTTTTTTTTACTTCCAGCTGCTCAAATAGGACCCACATCTGGCAGACGTTGTACTAAATGCTGGGAAAAAGTTGACAGTGAAAATTAGATATGGTCCCTGACCCTCAAGGGGCTCACAACCCAAGGGTCTTTGTGTTTCACTTTCCAACACCTGAAGTGGCTGCTGCTCTGACTCTTCCACGCTGAAGACATCCCTTCAGACTGCAAGTTCCTTAACAGAAGAGGCTGCATCTTTTAAATTTATTGTACCTTCCCACATGCTCAGTACAGGGCTCTTCACACAGTAGGGGTGCAATAAATGCCAGTGATTGAATGAATGAGTCGCCAAGCATAACTACGTCCAACTCTAAGGCTTGGTGAGTATCTGGTGGTGACAGGTTCTCTGGGGTAGGATGAGGTTAAGAGGGATGTAAGAGAGACCAGGTGTCAGAAATTCCAAGATGAATGGGTGTAATGGGGGAGACTAATAATAATGGTAATAATAATAAATCTGGTATTTGCTAAGCACTTACTAAGTGCCAAGAACCGTACTAAGTGCTGCGCTAGATACCAAATCATCTGGTTGGATACAGTCTCCAGAGGAGGAACAATAGGAAATGAACCTCCATTCTACCGATGAGGAAACTGAGACACAGGGAAATGAAGTGACTTGCTCAAGGTCGGGCAGCAAGCAAGTAGCAGAACTGGGATTGAAATTCCGGTCATTTGGCTCCCAGGCCCATACTCTCTTGAGTTGGCCACACTCCCTCTTTAAGGATGATGAGAAGCAGTCCCTCCTTGGGATATAAAACATCGTATTTGCGGGTGATCTCCTAGTTTCTGTTTGCTGCCTCTTTTACCTCTCATCCCTCTGTATCATTCTTTTTCTCCACACCACATTGCCATCTTATCCTCAGCATCAGGAAATATGCCTTTTGATTGTTGTGCAGTACTCTCCCAACCACTTAGAACAGTGCTCTGCACACAGTAAGCGCTCAATAAATATGATTAAATGAATCTCATTGAGAGCCTCTCCTGTGACCTTTGATCTGAACTCTTCCTATCTGAAACGTGATTGAAAAGCCCGACAATCTTGTTCCAGATTTTTCTCTTAGCCAAAGCATGCCAATGTCACACTCGGGCCTATTCCCGGTTCACTGTAAGTGATAAACACCCAGGTCCCGTTGAGCCGATATGTATTTTTGGATCGATCATCCAATTGTTCACTGGTGCTCCCAAGCAGGGATTTAACACAATATGGCCCCACGTATGCTTCATTTATTTCTCGACTTTTCTGTAGGTCTCTAATATAATCCCCATCGGCAAAAAAGAAAATGGGGAGGAGGCCGGTGGGAAGGTTGAGACAAGTGGAAAGGAAGTCAAAGGGAAAGGCAGGATAGGAAGCAAAGGGGTACGTAGAAGTTGGACAAATGGCTGATTGGTGATGAAGATATGACATTGCACAGAGATGAGAATGGGAAAGCTGTCTGAATTATATATTCCAAGTGCTTAGTACAGTGCTGTGTACATAGTAAGCTCTCAATAAATATGATTGAATGAATGAATGAACAAGGATTGGATTGAGAGCTGGGAGAAGATAGCAGAAAGCAAATATTAAGTCATTGGGGGTGAGATCAGATGCTACTAGTTGAATCTGCAAAATATAAAAAATGAAAATAATAATAATGATAACAATAATAATGAGGCCCCTGAATTAAAAAAAAACACTTAGAAGTCAAACATTTTAGAAGTAATGAATTTTAATTTGCATGAGGTTAATTGGGTTTTTATGGCTAATAAATCTGTTAATAGGATAGAGGACTACTTAGTACTTATAGTACAGTTTTTAAGATCCATAAACTTATATGAAGCTATCAGTGGGGAAAAATATTCTGTAATTTCCACCATCAGCCAAAGTCAAGGTCAGACACTGCTTGGAAAACACAGACAATTGTTGCCCAAATCTTTTTTTTAAAAAAATTTTCCTTGTGGTCCTCACTCAATAAAAGAACTCTTCTGGAACTTTCAAGGAAAAAGCCACTCCTGGTTCATATGGACTTAACAGCCAGATAGTAGACTATTCTTAGCTATCAGATAACCAGTAAATTCACTTCTCACCATTAGAGTGGTGTTCTCTGACAGGCATTCAAAGTGAAAGATCAATTTGCATTTCAGAGAAAGAAAGAGTATGCAGTAAATTACTTTACACTTTTTCTAAGTATGAGGAACCAAACTACTTTCAGCAAGACTTTTCTTAGATTATTTCTGTGTTAGCTTTTTTTCTTCAAAATAGAGATCATATTTACTTATATTTACTAGTAGAATTAAGAAGGTAAAGGCCCATCTCAGGAAAACTGTTTACAGAATTTGAGAAGTATTTCCTAAGATCTATGAAAATGAAATCCTGAGTGTATGGGTGAGCTGTTAATAGCAAAATTGATACCCGGAAAGTTGGAAAATGATCGGTTCCCCGTTAAACTAGTCACAAATAAGGCCCTTCCACTACAACTCATCGAATGGTATCCTTTAACTTACTACAGCAGTTATTTTTATCAGGTGAATTGATTGACCTGAGAGAAGTATGCTGATTTTACAAAAGAAGGTGTGTGTGTGGTGGCAAAATTAAAATAGAGTGTCTGGTAGGTGAAATCATCTTGACACATTCATCAGACATTTATAGATGAGATTTGGACATTGATTTGTGCAGCCATCTGGTTTCTTGGGTGGTGAGAAGTATAGGTGGGTAACACCATGAGAAAATTTAAGTAAAAGGAAGAAACTTTGCTTAATCGACTGTGAAGCACTGTGGAAAAAAAAATTAACCTAATGCCCCTCCAGCTCCAACTTCTGCCAGCTTTTTTTAATGCCACTTAAATTATTTATTTAAAGTCTGACTGATAAAATGGTTACTGCTTGTCTTGTAATCCCATTGTAGTATATTTGTTTATTTTTAAATGCCAGGGTGTAACGTCATCAGAATATGATGAGATCTAAAATCTGGTAACTAATTCGTGTTAATTATAGAGAAGAGATGGTTAGAAACCTATTTTTTTATAAGAAAAAGGAAATATCCAACAATTTTATTCTTATTATAACTTAAATATGAATGATTGTTTCTCATTCATTTCATCTTATGAATTCCTTTTTCAGAGATTCTGAAATATTTCAGAAATCAACCCTTTAAGTATTTGAGCATCGTACCTTGCAAATCTTTGCAAGGAGCATATATTGGAAATAGATACAGAAATCTGTGAGCAGAATTTGATTTCGGGTTCTCAGGTCTATTAGGAAGAAGGTAACAAAGGAAAAATGACATTGTATTTGAACAAAAATCAGATAGTTTGATATTGATAAATAAAATCAATAGTTTTGAGAATCAGCATATCCTAGTAGCTAGAGCACAGGCCTGGGTGTCAGAAGGACCTGGGTTCTAATCCCGACTCTGCCACCTATTTGGTGTGTGAGCTTGGGAAAGTCGTTAACTTTTCTGTAAAATGAGAATAATGTGAGCCCCTTAAGTAACTCGGATTATGCCCAACCTGATTAGCTTGTATTGACCCCAGAGTTTAATACAGTGCCTGGTACATAGTAAGTACTTAACAAAAACCATAAAAAAATTAGTTTCCTGAGATAACTGACTGGGCTGATGGGATCCATATCTATACCAACCAGCTGCCTTATGAAGCAGCATGAGAAGCAGCGTGCCTTAGTGGAAAGAGCCTGGGCTCGGGAGTCAGAGGTCATGCGTTCTAACCCTGGCTCTGCCACTTATCAGCTGTGTGACTTTGGGAAAGTCACTTCACTTCTCTGGGCCTCAGTTCCCTCATCTGCAAAATGGGGATGAAGACTATGAGCCCCACGTGGTACAAACTGACTACCCTGTACCTCCCCCAATGTTTAGAACAGTGCTTGGCACATAGTAAGACCTTAACAAATACCATTATTATTATTATTGTAAACATGAACATGAAGTTTCTCTTTAATGCTGAGGTGCATGGATAACCACTGGAGGTTCTTGAGGAGTGGGGAAACATGGACTGAATGTTTTGTAGAAAAATGAATTGGGCAGCAGAGTGAAATATGGACTGGAGTGGGAAGAGGCAGGAGGCAGGGAGGTCAGCAAGGAGGCTGATAGAGTAATCCAAGGTGGGATAGGATATGTACTTAGATTAATTTGGTAGCAATGTGGCTGGAGAGGAAAGGGTGGGTTTTAGTAATGTTGCGAAGGTTGAATCAACAGGATTTGGTGACAGATTGAATTTGTGGATGGATTGAGAGAGATGAGTCAAGGATAATGCCAAGGTTACAGGTTTGTGAGATTGGGAGCATGATAGTGCCGTCTATAATGATGGGAAAGTCATAGGTGGATAAGGTTTATATTGGAAGATAAAGGTGTTCTGTTTTGGACATGTTAAGTTTGAGGATGTTGGTTTGTTCTCCAAACAATTATTTGGGAAAAGTAAATGCGGTTGGAAATTTCTTCTTAAAAATAATTCTTATATCTATTTTTATTAATGTCTCATAACTAAAATTCTGATAGAAAGCCCAGTTAAGACTTAAACATCTCTTGCTTGGTTAAGTTGTAAACAACTGACTCAGGCTGAGCCGCCAGGAGCCACCTGGCTAAAAATGCCATTCCCAGGGAGAAGATGTAATGAAGTAGCAGTCAGAAAGCTAAATTGGCAAGCTCTAGGAACCCCAGCAATCAATCAATCAATCAATCAGTGTATTTATTGAGTAATAATTACTGTGTGCATGGAAATAGGACTTGGGAAAGTGTAATATAACATGGAAACCTGTTTGGAGAAAGACCATTTGACACTGCTCGGAACTGGAAACTAAGGCATGACAACGTCTGAACAGGTTAAATACTTTTGGACAATGAGGCCCTCACTGAATGAGCACCTTGTCCTCTTTGCAGACGTTCATTCTTTCAAACATATTTATTGAGCACTTACTGTGTGCAGAGCACTGTACTAAGCACTTTGGAAGCACAGTTCAGCAATAAGTAGAGACAATCCCTCCCCTCAACGGGCTCATAGTCTAGAAAGGGGGAGACAGACATCAGAACAAGTAAATAGGCATCAGTAGCATCATTACAAATGAATAGAATTACAGATATAGGCACACTTCATTAATAAAAATAAGTAGAAGTGCTGTGGGGCGGGGTGGGAGGTAGAGAAAAGGGAACAAATCGGGGCGATGGGGAGGGGAAGGGGAGCAGAGGAAAAGGGGGGCTTAGTCTGGGAAGGCCTCCTGGATGAGGTGAGCTTTCAGTAGGGCTTTGAAGGTTGTCTTAGAAACTGGCAGATTGTCACCTAATTGCTAAATAAATACCTAATAGTCTTGTGGCGTTTAATTTTAAACACATACACACGCACGCACACACACAACAAACAAACAAAAACTCTAAAAACACTAAGAAAGACCTCTTGGGTCTTAACCACCACTTTATGTGTAAATTTATTGAAGTTTCAGCTTAATAACTTTGCCTATTAACAACATTTTCTCTCTTGATGGGTATTGACACTTTGAGTATTCACACTATTGGCAACTGAAAAATAACTCTTTCTCTTCATTTGTGGGATTCATTTTGAACCCTAGGAGAAGAAAATTATCTGTGTCCTCTTTCCCAACCAGAACTCTACAGTTCAGCATGTCTTGATATTTCAAACATTTCAAACATGAATCTGATAATTGCATTTCTCTCAGTTCCAATATGAAAATGTTTAGCAATTATCTTCTATTGATATTCATCCCTAATATAAGGATTGATGTTTGCTATTTCAGGTGCTTTGTAGAGAGACATCTTTAATTTGCCTTGGAGTATCAAATATCTGCATCTCACTATAAAAGGGTTGGAGTAATTTTGTTTTGCGGTTAAATGTTTTTCTGTGTTCTCTGTGGGTTTTTAATTTTAAGTGAAAATTGCCAAGCCATTTGATTTATGCGGAATTGAGATGAGAAGAAATGTCACTTCTAAAACCAAGAGACATATTGGATGACTCACTGTCAAGAAATTATACGTGGAGAGGACAGAATGTTTCTGTCTTCTCAGTCCATCAAATCTCTCTCCCAATCATATTTTCCTGTCATTAATGACAACACTATCAAGCTATTAGTCAACAAGCTCTTTGACTCTCTCATCTTAGTCTCACAAATATATGGTTTCAACTTCGTCTTCAAAGGCAAATATGCATCCGGTTTTCTGACAAAGCAAAATTTACATTTGTGAAGAATCCCATGTGAGGGAAACTTGTTTCATGATATCAATGTGTGGGTTGACAGTGTGCAGGCGTTTTTTCAGATGCCACAGGACATTCTCCCCAGACAGATGTGCATCATTGGTAGGATGCCAGTAGAATGTTCCCTAATTCTGTCATGTTCTGTCAGAAGTGTGTAGTGGATAGACCACGAGCTTGGGAGACAGAAGGACCTGGGTTTTAATTCCAGCTCTGCCACTTGTCTTCTGTGTGACCTTAGGCAAGAGACTTAACCTCTCTATGCTCAGTTACTTCATCCGTAAAATGGTGATTAAGAATGTGAGCATCATGTGGGACAGGGACTGTCCGACCCAATTTGCTCGTACCTACCCCAGTGCCTGGCATATGGTAAGCACCTAACAAATGCCATTATAGTTATTATATTATAAATGGGAGGCAATTGTACCCAGACCCTGGTCCTTGAGAGGCTCACAGTCTATGACTATAAAAGATGGGGGAGGATCAGGAAGGGAATGTATCTGTTTATTGCTACACTGTACTCTCCCAAATGCTTAGTAGAATGCTCTGCACACAGTAAGGCTCAATAATTATGACTGACTGACCAAGGGCAGACACACCAGGAGCAATGAAACACTAATACATTAAAACGTGTAAAGGGAAAGGACAAATTCGCAATACACAAAATATCCTTGTCCTATCCTTGCCCCCTCCCAAAATCTTCGTATATTTCCTTTCCTTTCCCCAGTTTTCTTTCCTCCTTTCTTCGAGTGTCCCCCTCTATTGTGAGGGTTGACCCAACCACCCTTCATAAAACGTTTTTTGGCCTAGGAGAAGAAGGAAGATAGCTCAGCGATACCTCCTCAACCTAGTTCTTTGCTTATAAAATTCACACTCTTGTGGGCCAATGCCACCTTCAACCTGACCTTCAGTGAAGTCTTGCTCTGTTGGAGAGTGGGCTTTGTGCTTACACTGGGCTTCTGGTCTGCATACCTCGGGACCCTTGGACACTGTGGATCGACCGCAGTGAAACCCTTAATCGAGGTAGGATTTGCGTGAGCACGAGAAGCACCATGGCCAAGTAAACAGAGTCCTGGTCTGGTCATCAAAGGACCTGGGCTCCAATCCCTGATCTGTCACTTGTGTGCTTGGGCAAATCACTTAACTTCTCTGGGCCTCAGTTACCCCATCTGCCAAATGGAGATGAAGATTGTGAGCCCCCTGTGGGAAATGGACTGGGTCCAAACTGATTAGCTTTGATCTCCCCTAACACTTAGTACAGTGCCTGCCACAGAGTAAGAGTTTAACGAATATCATAAAAAAAAATATGTGGCACTTTCTGAGACTGAGCCTGGGCTGGGGATTCTGCAAGCCAAGCCCAACCTCTACTCCCCTCCTCCACGCCCGGTGACGGATTATGTGATCTTCCGCGGTAAGGATGTGAAAGTTGTCTCAGAGAGGGTTGATGCTCCTTCAGCAGAGAACATAAAGGAGTTTCATTCCTCCAGGCACGGGAGATTTGGTTTATAAATCTGACGTTGAACTTCTTAAGCTTTAAATAATGTGCTACTTTCATATTTATATTCTGCTTCTCTCAGTAACATCCTCACGGAGCTTCCCCAAGTGAGGCAGCCCTATTTTTTAGTCTTTGGCAATGATAGCAAGGAGAGAACAGTGAGAATTGTACTGTCCATTATTTTCTTTCCCCAGATAGCATTTCCTCATTTTCTTTTTTTTTTCCTTCAAGTCCCCAGGCTGGTGATGTTACATGAATCTTTATTTTGTTCAAAGCGTAGCAATGTTTTCTCTTTGGCATTAAGGCTTTCCTGCCAACTTTTTTGTGAGGTTATTATTTGATCATTTTCTTCTGGAAAATATACTCCTAGGCTTTATGAAGGAGTACAGACTTCACTATAATTTGGAAATGTTCATTCTTGTCGATAAAAATCAGCAGAATAATTTCTCTTTCAGCTACCCTCTTTGAAAGTGCTGAGGGCTTTTTAAGCTCTTTGTAATTTGAAGTTTGACAGTCACTTCTTAGTGGGTGGCTTGTACTGAGAGCAAGTGGGGGAGAAATGTCAGTGGATTTTTTTGGAAAATACCAAACAAGCAAGTGGGGAAAGATGCAGGATAGGTAAACATTTTATGCTGGTAAAGTGATTAAAACTGGTTATCCGCTGATGCTTTATAAAACAGCAAGAAATCAACAGAGAGAGAGAGAGAAAGTTTTTCACAACCTCCTTGATATAGCTAGGTTCCTATAAAATAATGGCATTCCAAAGAAAAGTTCCCAATTCTGGTCCTAGAAAAGCAACCGTTCCTTCAAAAAAAAAAGTCCATTGATTTGACATTCCCTTTACCCCTTGGATCTTCTCTTTTCACAGTCTATTCATTTTTACATCATTTCCCTTCTTTCATAGTAGCTGCATCAAAGTGAATTAACTGTACCTCTTCATGCAGAGGCTTTGTTTGGATGTTAAGAAGAATTTCTGCTTGCCAGTTTTCTGCCTTCAGAAGACGTGGAAGATCCATACCCTGGCTTCCTATATGCATAATCTGAGAACAAAAGTAATTACTACAGTAACTTAATGGGAAGTGAATTGCAAGCAACCGATGGGAGCTGTTTTAGCCTAAATACCCAGCAAAGGGTCAGCGATCTGGAATTCAATCCAGAAACAGATCATATTGATTGAGCACTGTACTAAGTGCTTGGGAGAGCACGATATAACATTATAATCATATCTATTGTCACTGACTGTGTGAAGAGCACTGTAATAAGCACTTGGGAGAGTTTAAAATAACTGAGATGGCAGACGCATTCCCTTCCCAAAAGAAGCCTACAGTCTAAGAGGTGTTCAATGATGTTATGACTTGAAAAGGTCCTAACCTTTTCTCCTTCCCTTCTCTGGCCTCTTCTACTCTTTTGTATATGGCAACTCTCTGCTACATCTCAACCAACAAGAAATGTCCTCTTACCTGCCTGGTTCCTTAGTCACCTCAATGAATGTCACCAGTGAAAAACCTCTCATGGTAGGGATCCCATTTTCTAGATCGACTGTCCTTGTAAGTTTATTGTGGGCAGCGAATGTATCTACCAATTCAGTTATAGTGTGTTCTCTCCTAAGAGTTTAGTACAGTGCTCTGCTCATACTAAGTGTTCACTTAATACTACTGATTGATTTAAAGATTGACTCCAGGGATAGACAGATGTTAAAATAGAATAGCAAAAGTATTTTGGGCTGGGGAGAGTATCACAGTGCCTGTGAGGTACAAGGCCAAGCTCATAGTCATGCAAAGAGGAGAGGGGTTAGTATGATCAGTAGTTCATTCATTCATTCATTCAATCCTATATATTGAGCTCTTACTGTGTTCTGAGCACTTTATTATGTGCTTGGGGAGTACGATACAACCATAAACAGACACATTCCCTGCCCACAACAAGCTTATAGTCTGGAGACAAGCTTTCAGTCTGGAGAGAAGCTTATAGTCGCATTTTCTGGAATTTGATGATGGAGAGGCCTTGTCCGCCATGACTGTAATGGAATAACCTAGGGCCCGGAGGCTATTTCGGGGACTCAGGTTTTGACTGGGGTAGGGTTGAGAGACCGACTTGCGTAAGTACCTCATGGGATGGATTGCTCCAGACTTCGCCTCTCCTCTAGGTCTGGAAGCACAATGAAGTGCCCTGGCCATGCTGGTGCACTGGCATATCGGCACAGTGTTAAATTGCTACACGGCCGCCTCATGCAAGAGTTCAGAAAACTGCAGTCCTTTTCCTAGTCGTTCCCACTTACTTTATTCTCCAGTCTCGGTAATAATCTTATTGTTAAATATTCACTTTTAACTCAGCGCTGGAATAGATACAAGATAATCTGATAAAATGGAGTCCCTATTATTCATTCATTCATTCAATCTTATCGATTGAGTGCTTACTGTGTGCAGAGCGCTATACTATTACACATGGGGCTCCCAGTTGAAGAATCTTATATTTTAAATCTACATTTTAATTTGGTTTTCCTCTTCAAGCCATTTTGCTTGTCAACTGAGATCCTTCTTGCCCAGAGGCAGGATGAAAAATTAGACTATTAAATTATTTTAGTCTTTGAGTTCGTTTGGTGTCTGCCTTCTGGCTAGATTTTAAGCTCCTTGAGGGCAGAGATCATGCCTACTAACTCTTTGTTTCTGCCCTAAGTGCTTATTAAAGTGTTCTACACAGAGTAGACCATTTTCTACACGCTAATGATTAAAGTTCTCTCCAACACTGTGATGCATGCTAATTAATAACCTCAGTATTCATCTGGTACTGGGAACTTCATTGTCAGCGGTCTAGCTTCTAAATGAATTGCAGTGTTTCTGAGTGACTTCCTGCTTACACTTTTTTGCATTATTTTCAGTAAAGAGATGTCGTTTATATTTCTTACGGTGTGATAATTATTAAAAAATATAAACGTTTACACACTTTGATCTAACCTACAGATGACATTTTCCCCACAGCACTTATGGACATATCTTTAAATTCTTTATTATAAATTACTTATTCATTCATATCAATGTCTAGCTCGCCCTCTTAACTGTAAGCTACATTCACTCTCACACCCTGTTCAAAAAGGCACGTCACTGTTCGGTGTGGGGGAAAACAGTTAACTGACACCCTCATCAGACAAATAAAGCTGATTTTATCCCCTTATTTCCAAAAGAATCAATGGGCGTGTTTATTCAGAAAACAAACTATAGTCTCCTATGACAGATACCTGCCTAATTGTTTAATTAAGATGCATGGGTTGCATGGAGAGGAGCTGCTTCTGTATATTGAATATTGAAGCAGTGTGGCTCAGTGGAAAGAGCCCGGGCTTAGGATTCAGAGGTCGTGGGTTCAAATCCCAGCTCTGCCACTTGTCAGCTCTGTGACTGTGGGCAAGTCACTTCACTTCTCTGGCCCTCAGTTACCTCATCTGTAAAATGGGGATTAACTGTGAGCTTCAGGTGGGACAGCCTAATTACCCTGTATCTACCCCAGTGCTTAGAACAATGTTCTGCACATAGTAAGCGCTTAACAAATACCAACATTATTATTATTATTATCAATAAAGAAAATGTACCATTCTGGGATGTATTCTGGTTACTGGATTTATTTTTAAAGGTTTGTCTTTAGCTCAGAATATAAACTTTAAGCATTCCTGACTTTGGGAAAAAACTAGTCTGAGGAAAAGCATTGGATTTTAGGATGCAAAGAGGGGTGAGAAAGAAGACTATGAGACATTTGTCATTTTGACAATAATTCATTAAGACTGAGACACAGATGCAGTTCTTCAGACTGAGTCCTCTGGACAATAAAACAAAGGAGCTTCCAGCTTATCACCAGCTCATCGAGCTCTTGAAGTCTTGTCAGAACACTTCAAATTCATCAGCAGGGTTTATTGTAACACAAAAGAGAATATGATTTGGGACTACCCCGACTCAAGCCTTTCAACTTAACTCTTTCATTTTGGGGAGAGTAACAGTATATTTCTTTCATGCCTGATCAGTTTCACATCATGCTCGCTAAATCGCATAGTATTTCGTAGGGAATCTGTATCTGAAATTTTTTTAAAAAAATCATTCTTGGGCTTAATCACAACGTCATTTGCATGCAATGTCAGCCATCTGCTATTTCTGAAAAAGATATATCTTTCGTCCATAGAAATTCACTCCCAAATCATCGTAGAGGAATGCATTTAATACAGCACAGCAGGCAACTACTTGGGGTACAAATGTAACCTTGGATCTTTCTCACCAAAATGTTAAAATCTGTAGGGCTAAGAGCAAGGGATTTGTCCACAGGGAAATGACTCGTATACCTCGTTCACTATACTGTCAGTGTAGTTAAAAATGAATGTCCTAATTAGAATTTACAGGGAGGCATGAAAATGCAGTTGCTATGACAACCAGGTGTCCCAGCTCTGTAGGAAAGTGTCACTATAATAATGCCAGTCCAAGGGTAAATGCATGAAGTAAGTGAAGAACGTGAAACCGGTTGCAATAAAATACAATATCATTTATTGCACAATTCTCAGGACTAATGTACAATTCCTGACTTTATTTTCTCTCCTCACTTAACATTTTTCCTTCACCTATAATCACTGGCTTACAGTGTGATTCTAGATTAGGAGTATATTAGCTGTTAATGATCACTAGTTCTCTGCATTGGCTATTTGATCCTTAGTGTGGCTGGGATGTAATAATGCCAAGTGAATGAAACACTTAAAGAGGGAAATTGCTTCTTTGACTGACTACCTTCTAAAACTATGGAGGGAGTTGGACAATGGGAAGGGTAAAGTTCCATAATTCAAAAACTCCTATGCATAAGTTTGAGCTACTTAGTTGGCATGTACTGGATAATAGAAACATTCTGGGGGGCGGCGGGGGTCACCCAGGTTTAAGGGATCCCAGCAGTAAATGGATGGGCAAGAGGAAGGGAGAGTGGAAAGATCTTAGAACTGAGTGGTCGGGTCCATGCATCACTCACTGGATCACTCCAGGCCACAGTTTCCTCACCTGCAAAATGGGCAAAATTATTCTTCTCTCTTTCCCTCTTGGAATATGAACCCAGCATGGGAGAGGGACCGTGCCCTTTCTGATTATCTTGTGTCTAGCATAATCCTTAATAAAAGCCATTAATAATGGTGGTATTAAGTGCTTCCTCTGTGCAGGCAGTGAACTAAAACCGGGGGTCGATACAAGATAATCAGGCCAGACATAGTCCCCGTCCCACATGGGGCTCACAGTCGAAAGAGGAGGGAGAGGAGGTATTTAACCCTCAATTTATGGATGAGGAGGCTGAGACACAGAGACGTCAAGTCACTTATTCCAAGGTTACACAGCAGGCAAGTGGCAGGTCCAGGATTAGAACCCAGGTCCCATGAGTCCCAATCCCATGCTCTTTCCACTTTCCCACATTGCATTATCATTATTATTATCATTATTACCATTTTTATTATTAGAAATCCATAACAGAAAAGAGCAGCGAGGTGGGAGAGTCATGTCATTAAGCCAGGAACCAGATTGGGAGCCTGAAGATATATGTCTAGTTTTCCATCCTAAATTCTTCTGCTCACCTAAAACTATATAGGTGGTATTTGAAGAGGGGTGGGAATAGCAGATGTGGGATCTTAGAAGTCATGAATAGCCATGGTTCTATAAAGTAACCGGATTACTCTTAGAATAGTAAGATAAAGGACAGTGAAAACTGCCCTCTTCTGGGTATTTCCAAACTGCCCAATCAAGGTTTGGTTGTAAACGATTAGACTAAGAGATCTGTCAAACAATGGCAGGTTGAACACGGCATTGGCAGCAGGTTCCACGATAGGCATGGCCTAGGGAAATCTTGGGAAGTAGAGTCAGGAAGGTCGACGTGAGTACCGATTTGGGGGATCCCGCCTCTTCGGCCTCCTTCCCCTGTTTCCTCACTGCTGAATACCCCCCAGGTCCCCACTGCTCTTTTCCCGATAATCCCCCAGTCTAACTCTCGGCCGAGCCCGTGGCTCAAGGATGTTGGTTGGGTGGAAGCTCTAACACCCAGAGGGAAAGATCCAGTTCCCCCACCACCTTTCCGTGCTTACATAGATCATTCACATCTAGGAAAGCCATTGAGGATTATACAGGCATTTATATTAAATGAACTCTTCTAGACCATTCTGCCTTGTGGATTTATGATTCATCAGTCTTCTTTATATTTTGAAGCCGTGATATCAATCAGTTAATTTGATGAGAACCTTCATTCTAGAAATGTTGGGGAAGGATAGTGTGGAAGAACTCAATGACTGTGTCGCCGCCAATTCATCTGGCCTCACAATGGGTTTCTAGTCACTTCGTTAACAGTTCGGTCCAATCGACTTGGCATAAATCAGGCCTTATTCATTCACATTATCAGGAGTATGAGTACGGAGAACTCTTTTATTTTCCCGTCAGGAAAAGGTCCTCTTTCAAAAGGTGATGTGGCCCCCAACCACTAAACCCCAATCAGATTATAAGAGCTACAGTCTTCCCGTCCTGTCTTACCACCTGCTCCTATTGACGGATAAAGAGTGAGCCTAAAGCATCGTTCATTCAGTCGTATGCATCTAAGTGCCATATTAACTGAATGCTGTTGTTCCGATGTCTGAATATTGCACCGGACGAGTAACTGGAGCCAGTCAGTGTTGATTTTGGACATTTCCAAAGGACCAGCTGTGAAACAATGGGTGAGCTATGAAAATGTGTTTATAGGATGATTGGTAATTCATCTTTCCTACATCTCTAATTGCACTGAAGCCAGGGAACGCTGAACTTCTGGGTGATCTATCAATGTAAAAATATGTGGCAGTTTAACGTGATTCACGTTCTTGAGGAACAATGAAGGGGCATTACTCAACATCTATTTCTTGAAACCTTGATTTCACAGCATCTTTTTCAAAGCACAGATTTTTTTTTTTTTTTTTTACAGGGGGATGAAATTTGAAGTGTTGTCTCAGGTAGGGGAGGAGAGCAATTTAAGGTTCTGTCTCTTATTGTGACCTTAATGAATTGTAGGACATCTTGGGAATGATAATGAAGGCCCGAATGGTGGGAGTCCTTTGAATTCAACAAAAAGTCACCTTCATTTTTGTCCTTTTGGTCACGAACTCATTCTGACCGCGTCCTTGATTGTTCCATAGAATTAGGTACTTAAGGCACCTATATCAATTTTGAAAGCACAGCTATACCTCCAAGTGTAGTGTTTCTCCATTACTCTATTCTGCTATGTTGCGAGCGTACATTTACAATTATTTTACGATGTCTACGTATCGAAACATCCAACAGACTTTCATCGAGGAGCACTGCTCGGTCACTCTTCTTCCTGAATGAAGAGGTGAAGATGGAAATTATTTTGAGATGAGGGACTATGGGTCTAGGAGACAGAGGACCTGGACTGTAGTCCCAGCTCTGCCACTCCCCTGATATGTGACCTCGGGCCAGTCTCTTAACCTCTCATCTGCAAAATAGGGATAATGACACTTCTTTCTCCCTACTTTGCAGAGATGTTGAGAGGAGAAAATTCAGCTACATAATGTTCTCTGGGGATAAAATTATTATTAAATCTCCATTTTATACCATGGTCATGGTCAACCCATGTTCCTGTCGACTCCTGTCTGAGATGAGGTAGAAAGGTCCCACAGTCGGGAGAGGCCCGAGAAGGACTATTCCTGTATCTGAACAGTTCAATCCCTGCACCTGCCAATTCCCAGTAAAACCAAAAGGGGCTAACTTCAAAATGAAGGACTATCACTCATAACCGTCCCTGGCTACTAGGTTGACTGACTGTGAAAATTTTCTAATATGATGACTATTGCAGAAGATGTTAAGGGAAAGTAGAAAAGATGACAAACCTATCAGTTGATAGAAAGTATTTCTTGAGTATCTACTGATTGCATAGCATATTAAGCAGGTGGGAGAGGTAAAGAAAGATAAAGGACACAGTCCATGTCATCAAACTGAGGAAGGAAGGAAGAAAAGAAGGAAGGAAGGGAGGGAGTTTCACTACTGCTCAAACCCGTTAGATTCAATTTCTCTTTTGGATTTAGAACTTTGAAAACCAAGATTGTCCTTTGACAGCCATACGTGTACTACACTTCAAAATACAAGTAAGATGTTTTACTGTGAATTTACAAACACTCTCATGCCGATATGTGGTTGGCCTGCTCTTTTAAATACATCATCCTTCCTTCTTTCAGCAAAACCCTAACAGAAAATGTACTATAAAAAGAAGTAGGAGTTATAATATCATGCGGTTTGGCAGTACAGAGCCGATACCATTTAATTTAGATCGGGAGATTTACTGCTAGCCTGAGAGGTTTTGAAATTGGCTTATTCATCAGCTTTATATTCCGTCAAACTGTAATCATTATCTTTACTCTGTCGGCAGTTCCATATATAGTATTGACTGTCACATCTCTTAAGTATATGGCTAATCTCTTTTTGGGGGTTGAGGAATTCTAAGAAAGGTATCGACTTAGTGAGAATGGCAGCATTATTCATTACTTTCCAAACTCTCCTGATTCATGATCCATCTTTGAGGCATTTTATTTTAAATGCTTTAGAGTCAAAGCACCTTGAAAGCAGGAAATGGTTCTTACCTTGTTGCTCTGTTTGCCAACTCCCTGCATCTACCGACGCTTAACTATTGCTTATTGTTGATGAGGAATCTCGGGGTATTAACTTCTCTTATAGTGAACTAAAATATTTTCTCTCTTTTAAAGTACTACTAGGAGTAGTAATAGGATTTATTGAGTTCCGCTGGGTGCGTGCACTGAATTCAATGTCTGGAAATGAAAAAAACAACTATATGATCCCTCCTGACAAGGACATTAAACTCTAATGGGGGAGACAGCCAGAAAAATACGTACAAGTAGAGTAATCAAATATGTATAAAATGTATAAATAGAGTAATCAAAGCTAGTAATTACAGATGCCACATGGCCTAATGGAAAGTGCTCAGATGTAGAAGTCAGAGGAGCTGGCTAATCTTGGCTCCATCACATATACACGCTGTGTGACCTTGGGAATATCACGACTTTGCTAAGACTCAGTGTCCTCGTTTCTACGGTGGAGATTTTTACAGTCATTTATTCAATAGAATTTATTGAGCACTTACTATGTGCAGAGCTCTTTACTAAGCGCATGGAATGTAAAATTTGGCAACAGATAGAGACAATCTCTGCCCAGTGACGGGCTTACAGTCTAATTGATCTTTGTCTCTCCTACTTAGATTGTGAGTCCCTTGGGGATCAAGGACTGTCCGACCTGATCATGTTGTATCTACCCTAGCATTTAGTAATAATAATAATAATGATAATTACGGTATATGGTAATAATAATTATGGTATTTGTTAAGCGTTTGCTACGTGCCAGGCACTGTACTATGTGCTTACTCTGTGCCAACCACTATTTTAAGCACTGGAGTAAATACAAGGTAATCAGGTTATCCCACGTGGGGCACCCAGTCTTAATCGCCATTTTACAGATGAGGTAGTCGAGGCACAGAGAAGGTAATTGATTTGCCTAAAGTCACACAGCAGACTAGTGACAGAGCCAGGATTAGAACCCACGTCTTCTGACTCCTAAACCCAGGCTCTTGCCATTAGTCCGTGCTGCTTCTATGAGTACAGTTCTTGGTACAGAGTAAGTACCTAACATCACAATCATTACTAGTAGTAGCAATCAAAAAATAAAATGGGAAAATATGTCTTTTATACAAATGATATTATTCTTAGCATTCTATGGATTTTGTAATCTGACATTACCTTCATTAGTCACTGGAAGACTTAAGAAAAGTGATTAATAACTATTAGATATTCCATTTATCGCAAGTGGAAACATAGTCACCACTGCCCCATGACCGGCAATTTCAAATGTACCAAACAGACTGTCCCGGACTCCCTGTCATGAACGTTCACTAAGCCAGTGAGCGGTCCAGTCTCTGACTTCATGTGTTAGCTAAGGCATCTGATACAAAGTGATTCGTGGTCGATTTGGTTTGGTTAGGGTTCAAGCGAATGATCCTGGATTGTGCAATTTTCAGCACTCGCTCCAATCACCGCAGAAACAAAACGCAGAAAGACAAAAAAAAGAAAGGCATGTTTCAAAAAATGAACTTTTCTCCCTATGGCTACAATTGTGTGGTCTTAGTCATATTCAAGGTAATAATATTAGCATCTATCAAGAACCCACTATATGCAAAGTACTATTCTAGGTGCTTGGGAGGTACAGAAGTACAGAATAAAGACGCGACCCTTTTTTTCAGTGTTATCTGTGAAGCTCTTACCGTATGTCAGACACCCTACTATGTAGTCAGACACTACTACGATTACAAGGTAATCAGGTTGGATACAGTTCATATTTCACAGAGGCTCAGTCTTAATCCCCATTTTACGGATGAGGCAACTGAGGCCCAGAAAAGTGAAGTGACTTTCCCCAGGTCAAACGGCAGACAAGTGTCAGAGCTAGGATTAGAAGCCAGGCCTTTCTGATTCCCAGACCTGTGCTCTATCCACTGGGCCACACTGCTGCTCATTAGGGGACACCGCTTCCTATGAGGAGTTTACCCTCTGATTTTACCCATCATGAACTTAGGGTTTAGAAGGAGGGACCGACATTTAAGTACGTAACTGAGATGTATGTAACTGTCGTGGGGCTGAAGGTGGGGTGAATATCAACTGCTTAAGTGGTGCAAAGCAAAATGCCTAGGTGACACAGAAGCAAGAGGGAGTAGGAGAAATGAAGGCTTAGTTGGGGAAGGAGGAGGTGTGATTTTCAATATGCGTGTCCTATCTCATGCTTCCTTTTCCTCATATTAGTTTGGAATAGTTCGGATTCATTAAACAGCAACAGCAAAATATCCACGGTTGTTGAGGAAAACAAAACATGTACATCGAGTGCTTTGAGTTCTTCCGTGAAAATAGGTCTAAAAACGTATGTCACGGAACTATCGTGGGAATGCAAAAAATTAACAGTAGAATTGAGAGCAATCCTGTCCCTACCTTATTTTTCCACTACTCTGCCACACTGATTTTATGAGATCGACACCTGGAAAATGTTATTGGTTTAACAGTTGGGATGAATGATAAAATGTTGAGCTTTCATAAAACACCATATTTAACTTTATCACAAAGTGCAGTTAATTTCACAGTTTGCCATGCAGTTATGCATCCACCAGATGGCAAGACTCAATGCTATTGCTCACGTTTTCCATGGGTTCTAGTTCTCATCACTACAGCTAAAGTGTTTACTGTACAGAAAACAACATTTAGGCTAATGATAAAGGAAATGGGTGCCTTACTGCCCCAGATTTGTCCCTGATCCTTACCTCCCTACCCCTCTGCATATCAGGGTATTTCCCCTTCAATTTAGGAGAAACCATCTAGGGAGAGTTCGAGGTAGGGAAGGAAATGGGGGGGGGGGGGATCAATTTACCCTGGATTCAGTGATATTGTTGCTTCCTGAAAGGGAAAACCAGCAATCAAAGGGATGAGAGTTGAAATCGAGAAAATGGCCGTCTATTGGTTTCTTTGCTTTTTAATTTTTTAATGGTGTTTCTTTAAGTGCTTACTATGTGCCAAGCACTACTGTACTAAGCACTGGGTAGCTAATCAGGTTAGACACAGTCCCTGTCCCACATGGTGTTAACAGTTATAATCCCCATTTTACAGCTGAGGTAGCTGAAGCACAGAGAAGTCAAATGACTTATCCAAGGTCACACAGTAGACAAGTGGCAATGCCAGGATTATAACCCAGGTCTTGTTGACTCCTAGACCCTTACTCTATCCACTAGGCCACGCTACTTCTCTATTTGTTTCATTCTTTGTCATTCAAAATTTTTTTAAATTATACTAATTGTATACAAGCTGCCCTCCATGGCAAAACCTGCACGTCCTCCTTGTCTTATGTCGTCGAGTCACTTCCGACCGATAATGACGCCATGGGACACATCTCTCCCAGAAGCCCCATCTCCATCTGCAATCGTTTTGGAAGTGTATCCCACAGAGTTTTCCTGGTAAAAATCCGGAAGTGGTTTACTATTGCCTCCTTCCGCACAGTAGACTTGAGTCTCTGTGAGTGAGAGACTCATCGACAGCAAATGACAAGACAATTGTCTCCTTTTTCTTTTCTCTTAAGGTCTAATTGCCTCACCTAGCCAGTTTTTCAAATAGTTGCTTGCTGTGCCCTAAGAGCTTTGGTGTTCAGAGGAGGAATTTTAAACCAAAAAGGTTGTGAAGAGTATGTGAGGATTTCTCTGCTCTGGAGAGTCATTCAGTAGTATTTATTGAGCACTTACTATGTGCAGAGCACTGTACTCAGCGCTTGAGAGAGGAAAATACAACAATAAACAAAAGCATTCCCTGCCCCCAGTGATTGTTCTGGGCATCATTTGATTCAGGCTAAAGTCTAAAAAACCCTTTTCTTCCACCTGCTGATTCCCCGCCTCCTCTCCTTCTCCTTTGTTTTTGACTTCCCTATTTTTGTCCCTCTCCCTTTTCCTCCCATCTTCCTGTTTGTTTCTCACAGGTAATCTTGTACATGACACATGGATGCATATTGAGGCCCCTGGCCCATGTCCTACCTCTGGCCTGGAAAGTCCTCAGTATGGCTCAGTGGAAAGAGCCTGGGCTTCGGTGTCAGGGGTCATGGGTTCAACTCCCGGCTCTGCCACTTGTCAGTTGTGTGACTGTGGGCAAGTCACTTAACTTCTCTGTGTCTCAGTTACCTCATCTGTAAAATGGGGATTAACTGTGAGCCTCACGTGAGACAACCTGATTACCCTGTATCTACCCCAGCCCTTAGAACAGTGCTCTGCACATAGTAAGCGCTTAACAAATACCAACATTATTGTTTAGATTGATGCTATTCAAGTCTGTTTACTTGCTTAGTTTTGTTTTGTTGTCTGTCAGCCCCCTTCTAGACTGTGAGCCCGTTGTTGGGTAGAGATTGTCTCTGTTGCCAAATTGTACTTTCCAAGGGCTTAGTACAGTCCTCTGCACACAGTCAGCGCTCAATAAATATGATTGAATGAATGAAAGAATGAATCACTTGAGCAGTACTAAATAGGAGACCTGCAATTGGGTGACCTAATCTTCATGTGAGAAACTATTTTTATACCTTGTTTTATTTTGTCTTTGGAATATAGGAGTAGAGCAACAAATTAATTCACTCATATTTACTGAGCACTTACGTGTGCAGACCACTGTACTAAGCATTTGGAAAGTACAATTTGGCAAATGATCATATCATCTTAAACCATCATCTTACTATTTAAAGGGTCAAATAATTCATTAGACAGAGACCTATAGAGTTCCTGGGTAAAGTTGTCCTGATCCTTGGACCAGTTTCCCTTCTCCTTACCGGTATCATGATGTAACTCGTTGTGGGCAGGGGTTGTTACTGTTTACTGATGTACTTTCCCAAGTGCTTAATACAGTGCTCTACACACAGTAAGCACTTCATAAATAGGATTGAATAAATGAATGAATGATTAAGAAGCTCCATTTACCTGCGGCCTGGGGTTTGGAAAGAAATGCCAGTCTTTCTGCCCAGCACTAAAGGAAAGAAACATTTGCCTGGTTTCATTTCCAAGTCTTCCTACTATTTCTTGGAATTTATAGTCGCTCATAAGTCGCTCATCCCATATTCTAGCCTCAATTGGGCCCCTTGAGATGGTGAATTCCTTTTTCTGATCTTTACCTCAGCACTTAACATAGTTCCTGGCATAGAGTAAGCAGTTAGTAAATGCCAAAATGAACTAACTAAAGAGGTAGGTGCAAGAAGTGTGTTTGTGTTTTGGGGGTACTTGGGGCAAGAATAAAAATGGTGTTTTTAGAAGCTATTAAATCAGTGGGTGTGGTATGAAGGGCTTTGTTCTAACTCTATTTTTTCCAGAAGAGAAATGTAACTGTGTGGGCCTCAAATCAGTACTCAAGAATTTTGATGGAGAAATGCCTTGTCCGCCCAGGTTGCATTGTTCTAAGGAAAACTGATGTAGAAGTTCATTCTTCGCATTGATAGAATGATGAAGATCACCATTTTCTGTCATTTTGCCTTCCTTTATTCATGACATTAGAGTCTGTATTCCTGGTATTAGATTCTGATATTAATTGGACAGCTAGTATACTTATAAAACTTGTAAACGATATCAAGCATCATAAGATGAAATATGGTTTAAGCACCAGTTAAGTTTGTACTGTGAAATTATATACAAATTTATGGTAATATTTTACGAAATTAAAAATTCTGGCAGCAAACACCTTTCTTTGCTAAATAAACATTTGAGGCTTAAATGATTCATTTTTTATCGGAGCCAAATTATGTTTATTTTCTCTCATTCTTTCTTATTATCTTTGCATCGCTTCACTAATTTGCATGGCATATACTTACTATTTTGAGTTTGTTCACTTTTTTTCTCCTCTAGTTAACCAAACATGATGTTTTAGCAATTTTGATGTAGTTCTTTTTTTCTGGTTAATCTTCATTTTCTTTATCTCCTTGCCAAGAAACTTTCTCTCTTCCTCAATTAAAAGTAGACTCAGTCGTGTCCACAGACCATCTACAAAATTATGCACTTCTGAAAACCCAAGGGAAAAAAGAAAAGTTGATTTTTCTGATTTTTCAGTGTTTTCTTCCTCCTTTTAATTAGCTCTAACAAGGAGACTATGTATATGACTATATACGTTAAGTAAGAAAGGAAACTAGGGTTTGCATCTTCCCACTAAACTTTAAGATAGCTGTGGACAGGGAACATGTCTACCAACTCTCTTTTCTGTTCTCTTCCAAGCAGTTAGTACAATGCCTTGCACAGAGTAAGTGGTCAATAACTATGACTGATTCGATTATTGACTCTAATCATGGTTCTCTCTTTGTATTTCGTGGTACATCACTAATTACTAATAATAGATGGGCACTTAGTTTAGTGGTTACTACTTGGTAAGGGCTTACTATGTGCCAAGCTTTCATTCAATTCATTCAATAGTATTTATTGAGCGCTTACTATGTGCAGAGCACTGTACTAAGCGCTTGGAATGAACAAGTCGGCAACAGATAGAGACAGTCCCTGCCGTTTGACGGGCTTACAGTGTAATCGGGGGAGACGGACAGACAAGAACAATGGCAATAAATAGAGTCGAGGGGAAGAACATCTCGTAAAAACAATGGCAACTAAATAGAATCAAGGCGATGTACAATTCATTAACAAAATAAATAGGGTAATAGAAATATATACAGTTGAGCGGACGAGTACAGTGCTGTGGGGATGGGAAGGGAGAGGTGGAGGAGCAGAGGGAAAAGGGGAAAAAGAGGGTTTAGCTGCGGAGAGGTAAAAGGGGGGGTGGCAGAGGGAGTAGAGGGAGAAGAGGAGCTCAGTCTGGGAAGGCCTCTTGGAGGAGGTGAGTTTTAAGTAGGGTTTTGAAGAGGGGAAGAGAATCAGTTTGGCGGAGGTGAGGAGGGAGGGCGTTCCAGGACCGCGAGAGGACGTGGCCCAGGGGTCGATGGCGGGATAGGCGAGACCGAGGGACGGTGAGGAGGTGGGCAGCAGAGGAGCGGAACGTGCGGGGTGGGTGGTAGAAAGAGAGAAGGGAGGAGAGGTAGGAAGGGGCAAGGTGATGTAGAGCCTTGAAGCCTAGAGTGAGGCTCTATACTAAACACTGGGAACGTATTTTCAGTAAGGGCTGTGACAGAAAGCTGACCCTCAAAGAGCTTGGACAGCGCTCTTCATCACTCCTTTGATGGTGGTAAGCCCCTTGAGGATGGTGTCACATCCACTAACTCTATCGTATTCAATCGCTCAGTGGTATTTAATAATAATACCAATTATGGTATCTGTTAAGTGCTTATTATGTGCCAAGCACTGTTCTAAGCTCTGAATACTTATTTATTGAGCACTGATACTACACAGAGCACAGAATGGCCCCTTAAACTATGAGTTCCACGTGGGACAGCGACAGTGTCTGACCCGATTATTTTGTGTCTCCCTCAGTACTTAGAACGTAGTAAGTGCTTAACAAATGCCATCATTATTATCAATGTACTGGTTGGAAGAGTCTAATAGAATTAATAGACACCACTCTGTCCTGAAAACTGAAAGTAGTTTTTCAAGACCTTAATACAGTGCTCTACATTCAGGAGGTGCTCAATAAATGCTACTGATTCCTTTTCTTTTCATTGACTCTTCATTTTTATTAATTACAATAACTGTGACATTGAAGTACTGAAACGATGGTAATGTGTCTACCAACTCTGTTCTGTTATACTCTCCCAAGTGCTTCGTGTGGTGCTCTGCACACCGTAAGTAGTCAGCAAATACAAAGCACAAGATATTCAGGTTAGATAGAGTCCGTTGCCCATCTAGTACTCACTGTCTTCCTTTTACAGATTAAGACTGCAAGCTCACTGTGGGAAAGGAAATTTGTCTGCCAACTCTGTGGCATTGTACTTTCTCAACTGCTTCATACGATGGTCTGCACAGAGTAGTAAGTGCTAAATAAATACCACTGATGATTTTACAGAAGAAGAAAGCGAGACTCGAAAGAAAATTAAGTGATTGGCCAAAGGTTACACAGCAGGCAAGTGGCAGAGCTGGGATTTGAACCCAGCTCCTCAGACTTCCAACCCCATATTCATTCCACTGATAAGCCACACTACTTCCCTTCCACAGGGTAATATTAACTCTCTAGGTTGAAGGAAGATACTGAATCCATCACAAACCTTGTCAAGTGTAAAATCAATGATAATGGAATGGCTTCTCCTTACTGATCTCTGAGCTAGCTTATTAGTGCTCTGTTTAGCATCTTGTAGTTGTCATCATTGCATGAGTTACCATTGCAATTTTTGGAGATCGGCCCTTGATATATGCGGATCCTTTTTTTAACAGCCTGTTCCTTATTGAAGGTATTCAAATTGTACTTTTAAATATTCATGCAAATGAAAATGTAGTTGTACAACTGGACCTCAAAATCTTGTTGTGCATATGCTCTCCCCCAATATCTCTGTATTATTTTTCTTACAATTGACACTGTAAGTACATTTGAAAAGGATTTGTGGTCTTGACTACAGTTTAGCAATCGCTTAGGCTTTCACTGAAGGCAGATTTCCTCACGAATTGAAATTCAGCCCACACTGCTTCACGGCTTTCAGAGTTAGCCGCGGTATGTGAAGGAGAAGCTTTAGTGGCATAGCAGTCTGAATGCAAGCATAAACAGCCACTGGTCATCGGCTGGTTGTTTGGTTTTTTTTGTGCATACCCGAAAAGAGGGCACACGCTTTACGTTTAATTTTCCAATGCCGTCAGCTTTGGTCATCGTGGTGGTTTTAAAGATATTCAGGAAAAAGAGAGGGCCGGAGCGGGAGGAAAGGTGGATCAAATGTTGATGGAGAGAGATCTAAAAGACCCGTGTCAAATCAATCCCCCAGTCGATGTCATTTCCTGAGAGCTAGGCATTACACTGTGGACTTGGATGCAGAGTAATAATCAGCAATACTCCCTCCTCTCAGGTTGATAATATAATAGAGGAAATAGACAAAAAAAGATATGTGGATATTGAGTTCTGGAGGAAAAATTAGTCATAATAGTAACAATAAGGGTGGTTTTTGTTAAGCGCTTACTATGTGCCGAGCACTGTTCTAAGCACTGGGGTAGATACAAGGTAATCAGGTTGTCCCACGTGAGGCTCACAGTCTTAATCCCCATTTTACAGATGAGGTAACTGAGGCACAGAGAAGTTAAGTGACTTGCCCACAGTCACAGAGCTGACAAGTGGCAGAGCCAGGATTCGAACCCATGACCAGTGACTCCTAAACCTGTGCTCTTTCCACTGAGCCACACTGCTTCTCTATAGTATGAGGAAGTACTACAAACTTTAAGCTGGATGAAGCAGCTGAGAAAATAATTGACTGTATATGCATGTGTATGTATGTATATATTTATACTATATTTTTATACTATATATACATATATATAGTATAGTATAAAAATAATACTATGCATATGTATATGAGTACTGAGTGTGCAGTTAAAGTCCACTAGGTTTGGTATTGATTTGATGTCACTGTTGTGGATTGACTGGAGGAGTTTTCGGGGAGGAAATGGGATTTTTGAACATTAGACCTGTGAATTTGTGAGGAAAAGGAGTTCCAGGCGATAAGAAAGTTACGTTCCCACTCTAGACTGTAAGTTCCTTGTGGCCAGGCAACAGGTCAACCAATTCTGTGGTACTTTACTCTCCCAGGTGCTTAGTAAACAGTAAATGTTCAATCAAACTGCTGATTGATTGATGATCCAGGGTTTGGAGTAACAGCGTGGCCTAGTAGAAGGAGTGAGGGCCTGGGAGTCAGAGGATGTGGGTTCTGATCTCGGCTCTGCCACTTGTCCGCTGGATGACCTTGGACAAGTCACTGAAATTCTCTCTGTTTCATCTGGGAAATGGGGGATTCAATTCTTATTCTCTTTAGACTACGAGGCCCATCTGGGAACTGATTTTCTTGTATCTTCCTCATTATTTAGAAGAGTGCTTGGCACATAGTAAGTACTTAAACAGCATAAGTATCATCATCATTACTGTTCTTTTTCTTATTACTGGAAGAGGGAGAGTTAAGAGAGAGGTTCATTTCAAGGAAGTGAGTGAGGTAGATAATAGTGAGCGGGGAGAAAATAGCTTCAGAGAGTCCCTCTTTCAAGATGTGTGACCTTAGAACCTTGCTCTAGATGATCTCACTACCTTTGATCATGTTTAAATTGCCTACACATTTTTCCTACTGTGTGCAGAGCACTGTACAAAGTGTTTGTCGTGATTCCATCCGTTCACTGTGTCGCGAGATCAGAGAATCTAGAGCTCTGACAGCATCCACCAGAAGCTTAATGAATTTATTCATGATTAATGAGTCGAGTGACTCAATAACCACATAGCCTATATAGTGAAGACTATGGCAAGTGGGTCAGCGGTGTTCCTTCTCGCAGAAAAGGATTTTTAAGTCCTAGTTTTCCACTGAAACTACCAAATGGTCCTTTCTTCTAACTCACTGGCTCTTGATATTTATCATTCACAAAAGTGAACATCACTTTCCTCTTTCTAGAATAAATATTTTGTAAGAGTGTTTCAGAACTAAACTGTCATTCGTTTTTGCTGACAGCAGTTGTGTTTCTGTGTGGAGTTTTACTACAAGAAAAGGAAAAGCACAAATACAATGAAAGCTTTAATTTATACAGTTCTTAACGACCAGGTAACAAGAAAATGAGAAGTACTTTGGCAAAGTATTTTATATGCTTTTCTTCTGTCAAGGACCTTTTTGGGCTTAAAATATTAATTGTCCACGATTCTTATAGTTTTCCTATTTATTGAGTTTGCAGATACTTCTTTCACTCCTTTTTCCCTCCCAAATGGAAAGATTGATTTATATTAAGAAAAATGTTATGCACTGCATGAAGAGTTCTCTGTCTTATTTACAACACTTGAAAATTCAACGGCATAAAAACTCCCTAGCACCCTGTGTTTTTATTTTTGGCATGCATATTTTAAACCACACCACGCACATTCACATCAAAGCCTGAGAGGCGGTTTCCTTGCATTTTTAAACTCCCTCAAATACATGGGTTGTTCGATCAATTTAACCCTCTCAGGACTTCAGTATTCAGGGTACATCTTGTTGGTCCACTGAACAGAAGACTGTTGGTCAAGGGTAGGATTAATTTACTGAGGCAAAATTCAGAGTTTTTTTGCCTGATCTGAATGTCACGTTCTAACAAAGAAGGAGAATGATTCCGTGTCATTGAGCCTGTTGTTGGGTAGAGATGGTCTCTATTTGTTGCTGAATTGTACTTTCCAAGCCCTTAGTACAGTGCTCTGCATAGACTAAGCGTTCAATAAATATGATTGAATGAATGAATTTTCACTGAACCCCAATTTAGTATCAATCTGTCAAACATTGGTATTGATTGAGTACTCCCTGTGGGCAGGGCTCTGTACTAAGTCCATGAGAGAGTACAATGGGGTTAAAAGATAGGGTGACTACCCTTAAAGTGCTTAGAGTCAAGACTGGGGGAGACCAACCAATTTACAGATGGAAGAAACTAGAGAAAAAAGGGTATGAGAAAATAAAAGCATTGAACATATTTACAGGAACAAACGTACTCATCAATCAATCAATCAATCCGGGGAATCTACTGAGTGCTTAATAATAATGAAGATGGTATTTGTTATAATAATAATAATTTTGGTATTTGTTAAGCACTTACTATGTGCGAAGCACTGTTCTAAGCATTGGGATAGATACAGGGTAATCAGGTTGTCCCATATGAGGCTCACAGTCTTCATCCCCATTTTACCGATGAGGGAACTGAGGCACAGAGAAGTTAAGTGACTTGCCCACAGTCCCACAGCTGCCAAGTGGCAGAGCCAGGATTTGAACCCATGACCTCTGACTCCCAAGCCTGGGCTCTTTCCACTGAGCCACGCCACGTTAAGCACTTACTATGTGCCAAGCACTGTTCTAAGCGCGGCGGTAGATATAAGGTGATCAGGTTGGCCCAGATGGGGCTCATAGTCTTCATCCCCATTTTACAGATGAGGGAACTGAGGCACAGAGAAGTTAAGTGACTTGCCCAAAGTCCCATAGCTGCCAAGTGTCAGAGCCGGGATTAGAATCCAAGACCTCTGACTCCCAGGCCCGGGCTCTTTCCACTAAGCCACGCTGCTTTTCTAAGAAGATACAAGATAATCATGCTGGATATGACCCCTATCCCTTATGAGATTCACAATCTGGGAGGGGACAGAGAGCAACAGTCATTTCAGATAGAAAGAAAAAATAGAAAGAAGGATAGGTGGAGAACAGCTTGGCTTAGTGGAGATAATATGAATGTGGAAGTCAGAGATCTGGGTTCTAGTCCCAGATCTACCACTTATCTCCTATGAGAACTTGGGCAAATCACTTAACTTCTCGGTGCCTTAGTTTTCTCATCTGTTCAGTGGGTAGTCAATAGGAGTTCTCCCTCCTACTTAGACTGTAAACTCCATGTGGGACAGAGACTGTGTCCCACTTGAGTAAATCGTATCTACTCCAGGATTTAGCACAGTAGTTGGTACATAGTAAGCACTTAACAGATACCATGTGTATGATTAAAAACAGGTTTAAAATAGTAGAATTTTACAAGGCAAGATGGTAGTTGGGAATATTTAAGTGGGGTGGAGGCACAAGAATACTGAAGGGATAGTTGGGAGGCCTGAGGAGAGAGTTCAGGAGGAAAGGAACAGGATTTTGAAATGGCAAATTCTCCAGGAAATGGATGGGAAAGGAGCTGGCCAAAGAGAACTACATGTTCCATCCAGTCATCGGGGCAGGAAACGTGTCTATCAACTCTGTTATATCGTACTTTCCCAAGCACTTAGTAGAATGCTCTTCAGACAGTAAATGCTCAATCAATATGATTGATCAATTGATTCTCCATCCATCCTTCTTCCCCCAGTCTTTTCTGGCTCCAATCTGGCCTAAAGCTTCCTGAACACATAACCGGAACATCCTGACTGGCTGGTACCTGCTTACGAGATTAAATTTCCCCACTGATTAATAATAACAATAATAATTATAATGGCATTTGTTAAATGTTTACTATTTGCCAGGCACTGTACTATGTGCTGAGATGGACACAAGCAAACCGGGTTGGACACAGTCCTTATCTCGCAAAGCATTCACAGTCTTAATCCCCATTTTAGAAATGAGGGAGCTGAAGCACAGGGAAGTGACGTGACTTACCCAAGGCCACAGAGCGGATAAATACCGGAGCCCGGATTAGAACCCAGGACCTTCTGATTCCAGGGCCCATGATCTATCCACTACACCGTGCAGCTTCCAGCACCTACTCTCTATCCTGAGAACTGTGCAAAGCATGGAGGAAAATGCAAATAAAATATATGAGACACAACCCCTATCCCATAAGAGAGTCATAATCTAAGACATGAGGAAAAAAGAGACAATAAATAATGGCAGCAAATAATGAAAATAATTACTATTCTATTTATATTTGAGTGCCAAGCACTATACTAAGCACTGGGGAAGATACGAATGAATGAGGTCAGACAGTTCTTGTGTGTGACACAGCAGTTACCACCTAAGAGAGGAGGAGGGCAGATTTTTATCTCTATTTTACAAGTGATGAAACTGAAACCCAGAGAAGTCAAGTGACTTGCCCAAGGTCACACAGCGTGCCGGGGCAGAGGTGAATTTTATGCATGCAGTGCAGAAATTCCTTATCATGATGTTTGCAGATGAATTTAGAGATGGTAAAAGTGGAGTTTTTTCCTAGGATCAGTCGGTTGATTAATCAATTCATCTTACTGGGTGCAGAGCACGGTTTGAAGTGTTGGGGAAAGTACAAAATAAAAGATTTGGTGGATGCATTCTCTACCCACAAAGAGCTTAGAGTCTAGAGCAACACAATATACTTGTCTCCCAAGCCTGGGAGAATCAATCCAACAGGTTGAAGTAGAAAAATAGGGCCTGTAGGTTCAGGTCTGATCGGCTGTTAATTGGAGGGGTAAAGAGCTTGATAATAATCGTGGACATTATATTTTACGAGATTATAGAATTACTTACTTTGAAATTAAGAAGGTTAAAAAGTCTGAAGAATGAACAAAATGGTGGACAAAGTGGAATTTTGTACCTACGTGACAATGTAAAAGAACTATAAGAAGGTGTAGCTTGATTTTCACGCAGGAAAATCCCCACAGAAGCGGTGCCCGGAGTGATCTGGGCAACCTTGGAGGAAGCAGTGCATGATAGGACTGACTAAGACAACGTTTAGTGACCACATATTTGACGGCAAAGGACGCCGGAAGATTTTGATGAAAAGGGCAGAAGAGTTCTGCGCAAACACATCGACATCAAATGTGAATAAAGAATGGTACAATTATCCCCTCGCTGTCTTTGACTTGCCTGAGACATCTGTTCTTTATTTCAATTTTCTCGAAGCCAAATAAAGTCCATCAAAAATAACATAGATGGAGAGAAACTCTATCCACTTAGGATGTACTTGAACTATAACTCACAGGCCTCTCCCTCATTGTCTCTGACCTCCTGTTTCTGACACTCCACTGGCCAAATTTTTAAACAACTAACGTTTCTACATAGAAGAATGCGCTGTGAAGATAAATCGAAAGTGAAATAAATGATAGCATTATTTTATTAAAATGGAGACTTCAACTACCTTGTCTTATCTAAACTGAAATTAGGCCTTTTAATAAAAGAACATGATGATTTATTCATTGATGGGACAGTGACCCAATTATTCAAGAGGCTTAAGATACTTTATAGAGGCTTTCTTTGTGCGGAGAGGACCTATTCACCAAGAAATTCAATCTATTCATTATCAGATTTTTGATCAGTGCAATTTAACATAACTTTTTTTTCCCCATTTTGAATTACAGTAATAAGAAAGTATTGGTTTGCTTTTGTGCGGCTCATAATCTGAGTGGGAATGAATTAGATGAGGTTTTTTCTTCTTTTCCATTAGCGTTCCTCAAGGTAAAAAATAACACTTTCTCTTTTTATCAATATATGTGTGTATGTTTATATACGGTCACATTTTTAATGGCATCTTTCATCCTAAGTTTACCAAGGAGATGCATTGATTCCTTGATCCAAACAATATGCCTTGGGGGTAGAGGGCCAATATTTGTATTATCGTTCCCAGCTTTCAAAGAGAGGAATTTAGATGCAGTGTTACCGAAAGACTTTTCAAGGTCGTATAGCTCTCTGTTTAGAGTGCTGTCAGAAGCAGAACTCTCTGGCATAATTCACCGAAAGGCTGATCCACCTGACCTAAAAAACCCAAAACCAAACAAAAAAATGATGAAACGGTGCAGGCATGTATCCTTCAACAAGAGTCAGAAGGGGGCAGGAAGGTGAAAACTGCACTGCAGTGGGCCAGGAATTGCAGGAATTGTGAGGCAAATCGATGCATAGGCCTCTATCATTGTCATCATCATTAATATTTACCGTCTTACCATCTGTAGAGTTCTCAACTTAAGCTAAGCATTGAGGCTGTACAAGGGTAGAAAGGTTTTAATTCATTTTGAGAGACAGGAGCTTCTTTTAAGTAGGTCTGGCCCTTAGTGGGTTCACAGATGTGGCCTGTGGCCTATTGGAAAAGTCCTCTGGCAGTCGAAGGACCTGGGTTCCAATTCTCATTCTGCTAATTGCCTGCTGTGTGACTCGGGGAATCATTCTACTTCTCTGTGCCTCGGTTTCCTCATCTGTAGAATAGGGATTTCAGTACCTGTTCTCCCTCCCACTTAGAATGCAAGTCCCATGGGGGACTGAAACTTTGTCCAACCACATTATCTCATATATTGCCAGGTGCTTAGTGCAGCGCCTGGCATGTGGTGAATGCTTAACAAATACCAAAATTATATATCCCAGCAAACAGAGATATTCTGTGCGCTAACGGGGTCTCATACTGAGAAAGCCAGACACGGTTTTATCCGGTTACTTCAATACCAAGACCTTCCTTGCATGGAAAAAAGTCTTATTAGTAGTTTCCACAGTGCACTTCTTGATGCAACCTAAAAGGCTAAGAAATGTAACTGTTAGATCACACCGCTAATTCACCTAACACTACCCCTCCTTTCCATTTGCATTTCCATCTGTTCATTATTTAGCTAGCTTATGTGTTTATTCATGTCACTTTATTACAGTTCTTTTTCCTTACGTTCAGGAAACAACTATACCATTATAAACATTCAGCCTTAACGTTTTTTCCACGGGGGCATATTTAGCTTAAAAAAGGACCTTCCCCAGAAAAACACGCTGATCAGCATCCGCTCTTCATCTCTCTACACCTAGTCCAAAATATTATGTAAACAATATTCATTTCTGGAGATCATCATCATCATAAGTGTGCTAAGCACTGAGGTAGACACGATCCGGTCAGATCAAATACAGGCCCTGTCCCTCACGGGTGTCGCAGTTAAGGGTAGGTAAGAGATCCACCCCATCACTTCACACGATCCTTAGCACCCTATAAACTCCTAGCAAAACACCACAATCATCCTAATTTCAGCGTACGTTTGCCCAGAGGCATAGACGTTCTCCAAAACTGGCCCACAAGTATTGGTGGGAGAAAACATCTCTCAATCTTCTTTTGTTCTGGAGACAAAGGAGAAGGCCATGTTTCCCAGCCCGTTACTGTGAAGCGAGGCAACTGTTTCTCTCTCGGTCCCCATCAGTGGGGACGGGGATAATGCGGGCCTGAAAGCCAGAACACAGGCAGCATTGACATGGTCCATCGTACGACCGTAGCACTCGTTGGAAGCCTAGCAGCAAACGCATCAGCTGTGCTTGCTAAACACAACCATTCTGGTGCTTGGGTAGGGACCAAGCCCAGGCCAGCTGTGCTTTCTCCAACTTGCTAGCTATTGATCCTTAAGGGCATGGACAAACCCACCACACTGATAAATATCACAGCTTCTCAGGCTTCCAAAAGGCCAATGTGGTTTGGCTTGTGCTCCGGCACATTATCCAAAGCAAGGGGACAGAGGAACTTGCCTACCAACTCTACATTTGTGTGCTGTACTCTCCCAAGTGCTCAGAACCGTGCTCTGTGCACGGGAAATGCTCAATAAATACCACTGATTGATTAAGGAGAATGGGGTGGCTCACTGTGTCCAAGGCAGTTGAGAGGTTGAGGAGGATTAAGATAGAGTAGAAGCCACTGGGTTTGGCAAGAAGAAATCCCGTTGGGCTCCAGGTTTAGAATGACCAATCGCTACAGATCGATGGCTAAGTGTTCTTTTCTTTTGTCTCTGGTGGTCGGTTTTAGCAGTTCAATCCTGCAAAGAACCTGCTTAATCCGGTGACAAAATCCAGAGGAAAAGTGGAGGATAAAAGAGGAAAACCAGATCTGTCAAGCCCTAAAACAAATACAACAGCTCCCTTAAGCTGTCCAGGTAGTAATTATACGCTGGCGCCAAGCCTGCTCTTACCATCTGCTGTTTTTAAGGTTTCTTCTTCTGCTTCATCTACAGTGGAATATCCCCCAAGCCACCCCTTCCCAGCAGTGACTACTCAAGTAACCCCCCTCTACGGCGCAGGAACGGGACACAAGTTTGCCGAGCAATAAGCGTAAGACCCACAGCTCCATCTAAAGAACGGTAGAGGCCTATTCATCATTCCAGCAACCTGACAGCCTGCTTTCTGGCTAAATTTACTGAGATCATGTCGACCTTTAATCCGCCATCCATTTGCATTTATCGAGTGCTTACCATGTACAGAGCTCTGTACTGAGAGCTTGGGAGAGGACAGTATGACAAGATGATCGACACATTCCCAGCCCACAACGAGCTTACAGTCTTTAGATTGCAAGCTTGTTCATTCAATAGTATTTGAGCGCTTACTTTGTGCAGCGCACTGTACTAAGTGCTTGGAATGTTTGTTGCGGGCCAAGGATTTGCTGGTAAATTAAATCAAATACAGTTGTCCAGAAGATACCCCCAACTCCTTGAAGCCAGAGATATGTGAACTTTATTTTTTTTTAAGTCCTTAGTACAGTGAACTCCACACAGAAAGATCAATAAATATCAGCGATTTTCAATTGATTAGAGGACAGATTTACAATAAAGTGAACATTTTCTACCATTGCAGAGACCAGAACATCAGCAGCAGTTTGGGATTTCTTATTGACTTTTGCCTTAAAGATCACAATCAATCATAATAATGTTGGCATTTTTTAAGCGCTTACTATGTGCAGAGCCCTGTTCTAAGAACTGGGATAGATTCAGGGTAATCAGGTTGTCCCACGTGAGGCTCACAGTCTTCATCCCCATTTGACAGATGAGGGAACTGAGGCACCGAGAAGTCAAGTGACTTGCCCACAGTCACACAGCTGACAAGTGGCAGAGTGGGGATTCAAACCCATGACCTGTGATTGTCAAGCCCGGGCTCTTTCCACTGAGCCACGCTGCTTCTCAAGTCACCGATCAGTCACCACATTAATCGAGCAACTACTGAGTGTAGAGCAATTATTACGTGCTTGGGAAGGGGGCTCCATGGAGTAGTAGACGTGATCTTGGTTCCCAAGGAATTTACCATCCAGCAAGGGAGAGAGACACTAAAATAAAATATTGGAAGGAGGAAATGACGGATTACAAAGATCTGTATACAGTGACAGAGGAGGCCATGACTACCCTGGTCTGCTTTCCTTCAGGGAACCCTTGTCTGCTGTGTGACCTTGGGCAAGTCACCTAACTTCTCTGTGCCACTGTTGTCTCATCTGTAAAATGGGGATTAAAACTGCGAGTGCGATATGGGATTTGCCTGTAACTACCCCATTGCTTAAAACAGTGCCTGACACACAGTAAGAGCGAAACAAATACCTCAATTACTATTATCATTACTATCCAAATGCTTAGGAGGTAGGGGAAGGTGAGAGGATATGGCTACATTTATATATATTTTGCCTTCACAGTGTTACAGCAACTTGTCTTCAACAGTGGATGAGCAGGAGAAAAGGAAATCTAGCTCCCAGAAAAACCTGGGTAGGACAGAGCTGAATGACTAATAATAATGGTAAAGGTATTTATTAAGTCCTATGTGCCTAACACTGTGCTAAGCATGGATTAGGAATAAGATAATCAGATCAGATACAGCCCTTGTCCTCCAACAGGTTCACAGTCGATTTTCCAGACCATTTTCCAGATCATGAAACTGAGACCCGGACAGGTTAAAAGACTTGCCAGAGGTCTCATGGCAAAATCAGTGCTCTAGTCCTGTGCCCTTTCAACTAGAACAGAAAACGTAGTCACCAGGACTTTTCCCAAACTCTTTTCTCTTTACATTGTTTTTCATCGTTCAATCAACCACCCCTCCATTAAAAACACCTCTCAGTCAGCTTTTCAGCAGTTCAGTTTCTCAGTTGGGGCACTTCTCGCCATTTTTCCCCGAGACTCAGGAGGAGAGGAGGGTTGGATCTCCACGCTTGAGTCCATGGGACCTCGAGGAACTGAGGTCAGAGTTTGTTTCCCACGTTATAGGAAACAGGCTCCAAGTTCTCATGGATAAAAGAGCTTTTTTACCCCCTGTCCCTTTGAGGAGTCGCTGGGTTGAAATTTGATTTGGCAAAATAACCTATCAAATTGAAGACAGTTCCATATGAATTCTCCAGTCCTTTTACTTGACACATTCTTGAGCAACTTCTCGCTTTAAAAAAGATCATTTCGGAATTGAATGGTTGAGGATATTATTCATTCTATAATAATGCCGCTTTTATAAGTCATTACAAATGGCTCTACTTCCTGACAACAATATTTATAGAGATGCAGTAAAACTGAAGGAGAAATAAGAATGTTCCCTTTAGAATGGTGAATATTTCCATTTTTGTGGTAGAATGCAAAAAAAAAAAATCAGTACTGCCTATTCAAATGATTACCCATTCATAGTAAACCACTTAGATTCAATTATTACGCTTAAAAGCATTGACAGTCTCCTTCATAGTTTCTTTAATTGGAGACCCGATTGTAACATCCATTAGAGAAGACCTGGATTTTTAAATGTTAGTCAAAAGGTTTTTCTTTTCATTGCTTTGTTTTTTTTTCTGTATCCGATACTCAGGGCCACTGGAAAGCTTTCTGTGACCTCGAGACATCCTATAAATGATAAATAAAATCATTATGAGGTGAGTAGCCCCAAACAATCTGTTTTCCTATTCTTTCTCTTTGCTAAGCTGTTCTGCTTTTGTATTTCTGTAATGGGATAATGCAAGAATGCAAAGTGGTCTAGTGGCAAGAATATAGGTCTGGGAGAAAAATAATAATTATTATTGTATTTGTTAAGTTTTTGCTATGTACAAGCCCAGTATTAAGCACTGGGCTAATAATGATAATGTGGGTATTTGTTAAGCACTTACTATGTGCCAAGGACTGTTCTAAGTGCCGGGGGAGATACGAGGTAATCAGGTTGTCCCACATTGAGCTCACAGTCTTCATCTCCACTTTACAGAGGAGGTAACTGAGGCACAGGGAAGTTAAGTGACTTCCAAGGTCACTCAGAGAATAACCAGATTAGACAACCCCTGTCTCTTATGGGGCTCAAGGTCTAAGAGGGAGGGAGAATAGATATTTTATCCCCTTTTTAGAGCTGAAGAAACTGAGGCACAGAGAAGTTAAGGCTCCAGGCTACTCAGCGGGCAAGTGGCAAAACCAGGTTTAGAACCTAGGTCTCATGACTCCTGAACCCGATGCTCTACCCATTAGACCACCCTGCTTCTCCATTCCTGGGAGTTAGGAGCCCTTGTTCTAATCTCAACTCTGTCACTTGTTTCCTGGGTGACAGGAGCGAATCACTTTATCAATCTTGTCTTTTATTTCCTCATCTTTTAAAATAGAGATTATGCATTTATTCTCCCTCCATTTAGATTGTCATCCCCATCAGGGGTAGGGACTGTGTCTGATAGGATGATTTTGTATCTACTTCATCGGTTAGCACTTAGAAAGAGCTTAATGATGTTATAACTGAATTGTAATGAGAAGCAGCGTGGCTCGGTGGAAAAAGCCCGGGCTTGGGAGTCAGAGGTCATGGGTTCGAATTCCGGCTCTGCCACTTGTCAGCTGAGTGACTTTGGGGAAGTCACTTGACTTCTCTGTGACTCAGTCATCTGGAAAATGGGGATGAAGACTGTGACCCCCCTGTGGGACAACCTGCTTACCTTGTATTCACGCCTCCAGCACTTAGAACAGTGCTTGGCACATACTAAGTGCTTAACAAATGCCATAATTATTATTGTTATTACCAAGTCGTGTGGCTCGGTGGAAAGATCACAGGCCTGGGAGTCAGAGGACCAGGGTTCTAATCCCAGCTTCACCACTTGTCTGCTGAGTCACCTGGGGCAAGGCACTTGACAACTCTGGGCCTCAATTACCGCATCTGTAAAATGGGGATTCACACTCTGAACCCCATGTGGGGAGAGGATTGTATCTAACCTGATTAGCATGGAGCACACCATGAGCCTGCCATTGAGAAGGTCTTGGGTTCTAATCCCAGCTCTTCCAGTTGTCTGCTTTGTAACAACATAAATACTACCAGTATTATTATTATAAATAGATAACTAAACTCATCAGTTCAAGAAGTAGCTGAAGGTTTGATGTGAAGTACTAAGCGCTTACTATGTGCTAACCACAGCGTTAAACGATGGGGTAAATACAAAATGAGCCGGTTGGAACCGGTCCATATTCAACATGGGGCTCAGAGTTTGAGGAGGAAGGGAGAACAGGTCTTGAATCCCCATTTTGCAAATAATGTGTTCAGTTAGGCCATGTTGAGAAGGAGAATGGCAAAAACGCAGGCCTGAGAATAAGAGGATCTGGGTTCTAATCCCACTCTGGCAGAATGCTGCTGTGTGACCTTTGGCTAGTCACTTAACTTCTCCGTGCCTCATCTGCAAAGGGGGGATTCGATACCCGTTCTCCCTCCTCTTTTGACTGTGAGTTTCACGTGGGACTTGATTACATCACCCCAGTGCTGAGTACAGTGCTTGGCACCTAGTAAGCGCTCAGTAAATACCACAGTTCTTATTATGTGGAAACTGAGGCATAGAGACGTCAAAGGACTTGCCCGGAGTGACACAGCGGTGGAGCTGGGATCAGAACCCAGGTTCTCTGATCCTCTAGGCCCGTGATCTGTCTAGAAGGCCACGATTCTCCTCAGGCCCCTCTTTATCTCACGGGGGTGTGCGTGTGTGTGTGTGTATGTCTGCACATGGGTCTTTTTGAGAGAACGTTCAATTTCATTTTCCCGATTCCACTGCCTGTGAATGTTTTCTCCATTTACATGTTAAGCTCCCTGTAGCCAGGAAGCCTGCTTTGGGTATTTCCCAAGTACTTAAACGTCCCATCCAGTACATACACAGTGAACACCCTTACTGCTATAGGGCATACGCCGACTGACTGAAAACCAGGCTGCCCACTATTAAAAGAGCTGAATGCCCTCCCAGCAGTGAATTCGGGTTTACTGTAAGAAAGAATGGCAGCAAAATGATTTTAGGAAACTCATCTCCTGGAGTTGGACCCTTTTAACTCCTTCATTTGTTTTCCTAAAACGAGAACTTGGATGTGAAGTCCCGGTAGTCTGGAGGGCCAGATAAAGTTGGGATCGACTGACTAATTGTTTGATTGATTTCATCATATTTACATCATTCAATTAAGAGCCGGGGGAAGGTCAAGTAAAACCATCCGGTACTTTCCTGAGAGGACCTTGTGATATACAATTTACAACTTCAATTTACAGATCCTAGAGCTATGGCCTGGCATGTGGATTTGCACCCTTCAGTGTGGTTCCGTGGACAGAGCCCGGGCTTGGGAGTCAAAGGTCATGGGTTCTAATCCTGGCTCCGCCACTCATCAGCTGTGTGACTTGGACGAGTCACTCACTTCTCTGGGCCTCAGTGACCTCATCTGTATCTGCCCCAGCCCTTAGAACAGTGCTTGGCACATAGTAAGTGCTTAACAAAGACCACCCAAGCTCTGCACATAGTAGGCGCTCAGTAAATATGATTGAATGAATTCGCCCCTACTCAGCCTCATAGCACTTATGGAACTCTCTGCAATTTGTTTATATTAACGTCTATCTCCCCTTTTAGACCGTAAGCTCACTGTGAGCAGGAAATATATCTACCAACTCTGCTATATTATACTCTCCCCAGCACTTAGTTCAGTCAAATAATAATTATGGTATTTGTTAAGTGCTTACTATGTGCAGAGCACTGTTCTAAGGACTGGGGTAGTTACAGGGTAATCAGTTTGTCCCACATGAGGCTCACAGTAATCATCCCCATTTTACAGGTGAGGTAACTGAGGCCCAGAGAAGTGAAGTGACTTGCCCAAGGTCACACAGCAGACAAGTGGCAGAGCCGGGATTAGAACCCACGACCTCTGACTCCCAAGCCCGGGCTCTTTCTGCTAAGCCACACTGTCATATGCACACTGTAACTGCTCAACAAATACAATTGATTGCTGGACTCGCTTATTTGGTTATTGATGCGTCCTGAATAAAATTAATCCATAGATGATGGCATCATTTTTTAAAAAAATAATACATTCGTGTTACAAAATTATCTCTTTAGGGAAAGTTAATATATCCTTCTTAGCTCTCTTTACTCCAAGGGATTATATACCCCCCTTAAGGATCCTTTGCTCTTCATCAGTCATATAGCATCACTCCATGCTGCGTTTGTTGTCAAATAATTTTATAATTTAACCTGTTGAAAGCAATTAAGTAATTAATGAAAGTCAAAGTCCTGGAATATAAAAGAGATCAAGAATGTAAAACCAAGCTTAGATGATAGAGGAAAGGATTATTATTCAAAATATATTAACATGACTAAACCAACCAAATTCCCACAGATGCACAGATCCATTCTTTTTCTCTAGTCCCCTACGCCTCCCCGCCCCCCGCCAAATTGAGGGATTTTTTTAATTGAAGAAAAAAATAAATATCCTTTCCAAAGTTATCTTGGGATTCCAACCCAGTATTAACACATTAATTAAACGCAAACATGCGTTACAGCCATGATTAAAAAGCAGACAGATAAGATAATGCTTGCTTATTTTCTTTTTTTCCCTAAATCTGCTTTAAATATGACCCCATGGGAAGAGTTCTTTCAGAAACAGGCCTTAGCTGGTGGACTGAAAGTCAGCACGCCATTGGATCAGAAGGAAGAAGAAAACTCCACAGATGAAAACTCTTACCCCAACTACTCTGCCTTTTCCTCGGGTTGGGAATGACTCACTCGGCTTGAACTGCCCGGCTTCCGCTCCTGGGGTCATGTGTACTAGTACAACGAAGATGTCGAAAGGCTACTTGGACTCCATCGAGTTAAGATTTTCCAGATTTAGGTCAACAATCTGAAGAGCACTCTAACGGGAATAGGCCACGGAGAGCACAGGTATGTTGTCTAGAATTGCCTTTCATTTATAAATAGCATCCTCTTCTTCAGAATTATCTGCCATCAGAATCCATGTGGGGAACTCGTGGATCTCAGGATAGAAGTTCCTGTTGAAAATCAGGTTGATTGCAATGGTGGCCTAATAATAATAATGATGTTGGTATTTGTTAAGTGCTTACTATGTGCGGAGCACTGTTCTAAGCGCTGGGGTAGATACAGGGTCATCAGGTTGTCCCACGTGGGGCTCCCAGTCTTTATCCCCATTTACAGATGAGGGAACTGAGGCCCAGAGAAGTGAAGTGACTTCCCCACAGCCACACTTCTGACAAGTGGCAGAACTGGGATTCGAACCCATGACCTCTGACTCCCAAGCGCATGCTCTTCCCCCTGAGCCACGCCTAATGGAAAGAGCAGGGGCCTGGGAGTCAGAGGACTCGGGTTCCCACTCCAGCTCTGCCACTTGATTGCCGTGTGACTTTGGGCAAGTCGCTTCACTTCTCTGTCCATCAATTCCCTCATCTGTTAAATCAATCCATTGTAGTTATTGAGAGCTGTGTGCGGAGCACTGTACTAAGTGTTTGGGAGGGTATAATAATCAATCATCATTTCACTTCTCTGTCCATCAGTTCCCTCATCTGTTAAATCAATTGATTGTAGTTATTGAGAGCTATGTGCGGAGCACTGTACTAAGTGTTTGGGAGGATATAATAATCAATCAATCAATCAATCACATTTACTGAGCATTCTCTGTGTGTAGAGCAGTGTCTTAAGCACTTGGGAGGGCACAATATTCATTCATCCGTTCATTCATTCGTCTTTATTAAACATTTACTGTGTGTAGAGTACTGTATTAATTGCTTGGGAAAGAAAAATACATCCATAAAGAGTGACAGTCCCTGACCACAACAAGCTCACAGTCTAGAGGGGAAGAGACAGACAGCAATACAAATAAATGAAAAGAAATACATAAGTGCTTAAGCGACTTGCCCAAGTTCACACAGCTTACAAGTGGCGAAGCTTGAATTAGAACCCAGGTCCTCTCCCACCTCCATGCTTTTTCCATGAGGTCACGCTACTCGATCCTGAAAATAATACAAGAAAGAAAGATAGGCTAAACCAATGCGTTGTCCAAGTCTAATTGGAGGAGCAAGATGAAAATCAGGTCAGTTGATGCTTCTGTGATTAGTTGGTAATTAGAAAATCACTAAAAGAATGCTTGAGATATTCTACACATGCTACACATCTATTCTAGAATTGCTATACATCTCCCATAATTGATATTTAGGTGGTTCAGGAGAGAAATCACTCTACTCAGTAGAAGCAGAGAAATCTGTACCTCTTCTTATATTGAACCAACTAAATATCAATTATGGGAAATGTGTAGCATTTTCAAGGAAAATGACATTATCCTTCATAATAATAAAACTGTGGTACTGGTTAAGGACTTACTATGTGTCAAGCGCTGTATTAAATGCTGGGATACGTATAAGATAATCAGGTCCCACATGGGCTTCACAGGCTAAGTAGAAGGGAAACACATATTGAATCCCCATTTTGCAGATGAGGAAACCACGACACAGAGAAGGTACATAACTGGCCCAAGACACACAGCAGACAAGTGGCAGAGCCAGGATTAGAACTCATGCCCTCTGACTCCCAGGCCCGTAATCTTTCTCGCTAGGCCATGCTGCTTCTCTACCTATCATCCTTCTTGTGTCAAAAGATGACCGTCTTGGAGGTATTTTGTCATTAATGTTTCTATAAGTACCAGGTTTTTCTGATATTTGAGCTTATTCCAGTAGAAAAGCATGCTCTCCTCATTGCCGTAAATGGAGTTGAACCTAAAATTGTTGTTTCCCTATAGCATACTTGTTCCCTATTTATAATCTTTCAAAAGCTTGCACTTGTCTCCTTTTTCAACTAGTTTAGGGCAAGAAGTTCTCTTTCTGCTACTTTTAATGAGGTAGTGACAACTCACTGACCCGGAGAAAGTAACATTTGATATTTCAGAAGCTTTAATTTTTGTTGGATTTTAATGTCAAGAATTACATTTAATCCATTAAAGACTACTTTCTTTCTCATTACTGTGGCTTAGCGGGCCATATGTTCAGCTAATATGGAAAGGTTTAAGGGGAAATTACTGATAATTAAATGGGAAATCACAGAGGTTCACGTAATTTTACGTTGAATGATTTCTTAAATACTAAAAGGTGCACAGTGAATTCTCTTTTGCTCCTGTAAATTTAGGCAGGAGAAATACTGATAAATGGTAGCTCTACTAGCACTACTGGTAGTACAGCGCTTAGTATAGTGCTTGGCACATAGTAAGCGCTTAAATGCCATCATCGTTATCATTAGTCATAGCAGTACTAGTTTTTAAGTTTCTTGTGGGCAGGTATCACGTGTTCCTAATTATATTGTACTATTTTGTATTGTGTACAGTAAGTGCTCAATAAATAACATTTATTGATTGAGGATAGACAGAGAGACAGAGACAGAGGGTCAGAGAGGGAGAGACAGAGAGAGAGACAGAGTGAGAGACAGACAATATGTCCGGGGGTAAAATACATTTTAATAAACATTTGAAAAATTGCATCACCTGAGCAGCTGGGGCTCCTGACACTCTTTACCCACCCACCATTGCACTTATGTACACAATAATAATAATAAGAGTATTTGTTAAGCGCTTACTATGTGCCAGACACTGTACTAAGTGCTGGGATGGATAGAAAGCAAATTGTGTTGGACACAATCCCTGTCCCACACAGGGCTCACAGTCTCAATCCCCATTTTCCAGCTGAGGTAACATTCATTCATTCATTAGTATTTATTGAGCGCCTACTATGTGCAGAGCGCTTAGAGCATGCAATTCGGCAACAGATAGAGACAATCCCTGCCCAATGACAGGCTTACAGTCTAACTGGGGGAGAATAATAATGTTGGCATTTGTTAAGCGCTATGTGCAGAGCACTGTTCTAAGCGCTGGGGTAGTTAGAGGGGATTCGGGTTGTCCCACGTGAGGCTCCCAGTCTTGATTCCCATTTTACAGATGAGGGAACTGAGGCACAGAGAAGTGAAGTGCCTTGCCCACAGTCACCCAGCTGACAAGTGGCAGAGCCGGGATAGAGGCACAGAGAAGTGAAGCGACTTTTCCACAGTCACACAGCAGACAAGTGGCAGAGCTGGGATTAGAACCCCTCACCTTCTGCCTCCCAGGCCCAAGCTCTATCCACTATGCCTTTCTGCTTCTCTGCTATGTATCTTTGCACTCTGATGCTTCCCTCTACTTGTAAACCATTTTAGTGATCTGTTTCCCTCAGGAGATTGTGAGTTCCTCCAGAGCTAGGGTTGTGGGCTGTTGTGTATTGCACGGTCACATGGGTTTAGACCTCAGCACAGAGTATGTGCTTAAGAAATACCACTGACTGATTGGTTGATAAGCTACTTATGCACTCCCTTCCACGAGGAGCTTGTGCTCCCGTGATGTCCTAATAAGCCACAGCTGGGGACAAACAGCCGCTCTGATAAAGGCCGAGTGTATGTTTTCCTCATTAGTTCTCAATCTCTTTTGTGTAGGGGCATTCTGTCAATAAACTCTACTGTATTGTCCTCTTTCAAGTGCTTAGAACAGTGTCCTGCACACAGTAAGTACCTAATAAATGTCATTGATTGATAGATCAATAGCAGTGAATTTTGGATGGGGATCGCGAAGAGGAAAAAAAAAAACTGACAATTTCACTCTCTTCTTCAGGTAAAAGAGAAAGTCACCTTCTTTTAATCTGAGTAAGGTTCATTGGTTTTAAGAAATTCATCTTCCGTCATTTTAGTCGGTTGCTTACCTGTTGGGATGTGTTCTTTTTCTTTTTCCCCCCTAACTGGAACATAGAAGTCTTCTTGGCATTGATGAATCAGGCATGTTGACAGTTTATAGTCTCAGGGCTAGTTCGATTATAGGAAGAAACCATAATGGTGATTCAGGAATTTTGTATCATCACTTTTTAAACTTGTGGTTGTGTAGAAAATAGCTTTCTCCATTGCTTACGGGCTATTTAATACGAACAGTGTCAATTCCTCGTACATTATTCTGTTTTCGCCAAACAGATGCAGCACACATTTTCCCAAGATGGAAATATCTAAACTTGGACTTGAATTACTTTGCACAGTATAGAGTGCTTAAAAGGGCTACAAAAATGCTCTTGAAAACCAGACAGAGTTGATTGAATTATTAGTATTTACCCTGTAACAGGAACAGCAAAATGAGCAGAATGAGCTTTGGGGTATTTTTCCAAAGAGTGTTTTCCTATTTTCCAGCAGTAAATGCAGATCAAAAAGCATTTTCTTTTACAGTTCAGAGGATGGACAGTGAAATATTTTCCGAGTTTTAAAAGAAGCAAGGTGCAACACGTGCAAGAATATCATTCCAACAAAACACAGATAAATTTGGTTCAGAGAAAATTAGAAAAATAATACTTAATGTGCATCTAAAAGAACACGTTTCCTATTTTCATACTTATGATACTCATAATCTATATCTATATGGGTATTCATATAATCAATCATCTATTCATATAATATCAAATATTATATCATAATGTTTATGTAATCATTTTGTAATTCACTCATTCAATCATATTTCCTGAGAGCTTACTGTGTGCCGAACATTGTATTGAGCACTTGGGAAAGTACAATACAGTAATAAAGGGACGACCCCCACCCACAAGGAGCTCACAGACTAGAGGGTGGGAGATGGACATCAATACAAGTAAACAGGTATCGATGAAAATAAAGGAAATTACCGGTAAATATATAGGTGCGATGGGGTGAGGAGAGGGGAGGAAGAGCAAAGGGAGCGAGTCAGGGTGACGCGGAAGTTAGGATATATTTATTAAGCACTGAATCACCTTGCCCACTTCTCCCTTCCCTTGCTTTTCTTGCTCCACCACCCAGCCCTCACACTTTGTTCCTCAAATGGCACCCTACACTCCGTTGCCTCCATCTCACTCACCACTCATCGCTCGCCCCCATCCAGATGGTGGCCTGGAACGCCCTCCCTCTCCATATCTAACAAACAGTGACTCTCCCCACCTTTTAAGCCCACCACAGACCCGTCACCAAGAGGCCTTCCCTGACTGAGCCCTCGTTTCCTCTTCTCTCACTCCCTTCTAAGTCGTCTTCACCCTTGGATTCGCTGCCCGTTTTCACCCCTCCCTCAGCGCCACGGCACTTAGGTACGGATTTGTAATTCATTTGTTTCTGTGAATGTCTGTCTCCCTCTCTAGACTGTTAACTCATTCTGGGAAGGGAGCGTCTCTATTTACTCTGTTATAGTGCACTCTGCCAAGTTCCAGGTGCTCAGAACAGTGTTCTGCACACTGTAAGTCCTCAATAATACAATCGACTGATTGATCGCTATATATCTGGTATTGGGATAGATACAGGAAAATCAAACTGGATATTCAGTAGTATTTATTGAGCGCTTACTATGTGCAGAGCACTGTACTAAGAGCTTGGATTGGACAATTCAGCAACAGATAGAGACAATCCCTGCCCATTGACGGGCTTACAGTCTATCCTGGTCCCTTGTGGTCTGAGAGGGAGAAAGAATGGGTACTTTTCCCCACATTTTACAGATGAATAAACTAGGGAGCGGAGTAATTGCCATTTGCCAGAGGTCACACAGCAGCCCAGTGGCAGCGTCGGCACTAGAATTTGGAATTCTTCATTCCCAGTCTGTTGGTCTTTACGATAGGTCAAGATCTAGCAGAGGGAAATAGACCCTCAAGTAAATTTACAGGTAAATTGAAGGAGAAAAGTGCAAATGAAGGAACGTGAGTTAATGAACGGGGTACAGACAAAAGTGCTTTTACTCAGTTGTGAGAACGGAAGTGTGGTTGGAGTTGAGGGCTGTCGTGGTAGCTATGGGGATGAAACCAAGGAATGTGAGAAATTAATCGAAGGCGGTCCCCTGGAGAAAATGTGATTCCATAGCCTTATATGTGGTTCAGTGGAAAGAGCCTGGGCTTGGGAGTCAGAGGTCATGGGTTATAATCCCCACTCTGCCACTTGTCAGCTGTGTGATTGGGGGCAAGTCACTTAACTTCTCTGTGCCTCAGTTACCTCATCTGTAAAATGGGGATTAACTGTGAGCCTCACGTGGGACAAACTAATTACCCTGTATCTACCCCAGTGCTTAGAACAGTACTCTGCACATAGTAAGCGCTTAACAAATATCAACATTATTATTATTACTCTATTATGTTCCCTATTAGTTATTCATTTTAATATCTGTTGAGACTGTAACCCCCACGTGGGACAGGGATTGGGTCCAACCCGATTTGCTTGTATCCAACCCAGTGCTTAGTACAGTGCCTGTCACATAGTAAGCGCTCAACAAATATCATAATGATTATGATTATTATTGGACTGTAAACTACAGGGATTATGTCAGGGATTATTGTAAAGGATTACATCCACTATAACTCTTTTGAATTGTCCTTTCCCAAGCAGTTAATACAGCACTCTGCACACAGGAAGCATTCGGTATAAACGATTGATTGCAGAGAAACAGCGTGGCTTAGTGGAAAGAACACAGGCTTGGGAGTCAGAGGTTGTGGGTTTTAATCCCCGATCCGCCACTTGTCTGCTGTATGATCTAGGGCGAGTCACTTAACTATTCCGTGCCTCAGTTGTCTCTTCCATATAATGGGGATTAAGACTGTGAGCCCCACGTAGGACAATCAGATTACCTTGTATCTACCCCAGCGCTTAGAACGGTGCTTGGCAGATAGTAAGCGCTTAACAAATACCATTATCGTTATTATTAATAATGACTGAGGAGGAATTTTGAAGATGGGAAAAGCAGCAGAGTAGAGGAATATGGGACATAATCAATAAACCAATCAATCATATTTAATGAGCACTGTGTGAGGAGCACTGTACTAAGCACTTGGTAGAGACTGTAAACTCACTGTGGGTAGGGAATGTGACCGTTATATTGTACTCTCCCAAGCGTTTAATACAATGCTCTGCACAGAGTAAGTGTTCAATAAATCCAATTGATTGAGTTATTGATTAATTAGGCCCCTATGCCCCTCTGCTGGGTTCACAGTCCATCTAATTCCCATTTTTCGGATGAGGTAACTGAGAGAAGTGAAGTGACTTGCCTAAGGTCATGCAGCGGGCACATGACAAAGTTGGGATTAGAACCCAGCTCCTTCTGACTTGCAGGTCCGTGTTCTACCCACTAAGCCATGCCGCCTCTTTACCTGTTATTCCTGTAATATTTCCTCAGTCGCCCCTTTAAACCGTACAGAAGCTAGAGAACATATGGGTTTTGTGAAAGTCATTTTTCTTAATTCTTCTAAGAAATTGCCAATTACGATGTGATTATAGAGCAGTTTAAAAGGAATTGCCACTAAGGAATTTCCAGATGGCCAGGAGAAGTAACTAGTGATGGGTGAAGCTGAAAGACACGGCGATTCATTGACTCCGGCCACATGGAGCAGCGGCCGCACTATTGTATTTATTTATTTTTTTGGGTGACCTTCTCTTCTATCTCCCATTAAGCGATATCGATTTTCTGCTTTCAGTGGGTATTTATTTACCTTCCCTTTCCAATTTAGTTCCTGTGATTTCTATTTTGTTCAGTAGTAGCCTAGCTTTTAGAAACATATTTCCTGGTAGGAGTCTCGACAGTATGCACGGACTCCTCTAGATATCATCTTTAAAAGCTGCATGCTCAGGAAACTTTGTAGAGCAGGAATTATAGCAAGGCAGCACGGGACTTTCTTTGTGATGCGTGGAGAGGAGTGGCTTCTGTACATTGAAGCAGCGTGGCTCAGTGGAAAGAGCCCGGGCTTGGGAGTCAAAGGTCATGGGTTCGAATCCCGGCTCTGTCACTTGTCAGCTGTGGGACTGTGGGCAATTCACTTCACTTCTCTGGGCCTCAGTTACCACATCTTAATGGGGATTAAGACTGTGAGCCTCACGTGGAATGACCTGATTACCCTGTATCTACCCCAGCGCTTAGAACAGTGCTCTGCACATAGTAAGCGCTTAACAAATACCAACATTATTATTACTATTGCTCTTTTGGACATCTGAACTACTTTGGGGGCTTACTTAAAGTTGATGCAGAATTTTTAAAACACTTTCACCCAATTACCTCCTCTGACTCTCAGTGCACACTTCCCTATCAGATGCCTAATTCTTTTGGGGAAATCTATATTGTAGTCCATTTATGTGTAACACCTCTGGGTATTCAGTAAACCCCCTGTTGCGAAAGAACAAAGCGGGTGAGAAGCAGTGTGGCTTAGTGGAAAGAGCAGGGGCCTAGGAGTCAGAGGATCTACGATATAATCCCAGCTCTGCTACTTCTCTGCCGTGTGACCTTGGACGAGTCGCTCGCTTCTCTGGGACTCAGTTACCGCATCTGTAAAATGAAGATTGAGATGGCGAGCCCTGTGTAGAACAGGGACGATTTCCAACAGGATTGCATCTACCCCAGTTTCTTAGGACCATGCTTGGCGCCTAGTAAGCAGTTAACAAATGTCATAAAAAAGAAGAAAGAAATAATAATGTTGGTATTTGTTAAGTGCTTTCTATGTGCCAAGCACTGTTCTAAGCACTGGGATAGATACAAGGTAATCAGGTTGTCCCATGTGGGGCTCACAGTCTTCATCCCCATTTTACAGATGAGGGAATTGAGGCACAGAATAGTGAAGTGACTTGCCCAAAGTCACCCAGCTGACAAGCGGCAGAGCCGAGATTAAAACCCATGACCCCTGACTCCCAAGCCTGGTCTCTTTCCACTGAGCCATGCTGCTTCTCGTCTGCAGTCTCTCTTAATCTCTTCTTTCCTGGGGCCCTGAATAATGGGGAATACTATTCACTAATCTGATTAACTTCTATCCCAGTGCAAGTACAGTGCTTGGCACAAAATAAGCACCTACTATATATATATATCTATATAGATATCTATATATCTATATAGATATATATACACCATAAATATCACAACTTTTATCATTACCAAAAAGTTCAGGTCTCTTGACAATAAGGGGAGCGATCGGGAACACGTCTACTCTATCCACTATATTGCCCCAAGTGCTTAGTAAAATATTCATTCAGTCAGTCATATTTACTGTGTGCAGAACACTGTACTAAGCACCTGAAAGAGTACAATACTCTGTATACAGTAGGTGCTCAATAAATAGTACTGTTTGCCTTTTTTATACCGTATTGCAATTTAGAAAAACCCAAGAATGTGAATGAATCCTTCACTTTTTAGGGTGAATAAGACAAAAAGTGTGGAGTGAAGGAAATTGTTCCAGTCACTAAGATGAGCACTTCTGATAGACTCACTACAATGCTATCACCTCTGTATGGAGTGAAATATTTCTTATATGTATTTCATACTAAGTACCTTACACTAGGAACTGGAATGAGTCACCTAAAGTAAACAATTGTTTCACAAAAGTGATTTTCCAGGTACTTGCTGACATGGATGGTGGTATGTTTTTCAGCACAATCACACCCTTAATAAAGCTTTTTGAGATGGTGCTGGGAATAAAGACATCCGACTGTGTGGAAAGCAGGGTAAAGAAATTCACCTCTGCTAATCAGCAAAAAGACAGATGTTTCTTTTGGTGGCTGGTACACATCAGCAGCTACAGGGTGGTTGACATTTCATATTGGTTTCTAAGTGAAAAGAAAAGGGATTTTTGTTTACTTTCTGAGATCCACATTCCTGAAGTCTTTCTTTTCCCTCAGATTTATATATTTTACCAGTATATTAATATGATATATTTATGTCTGCCAAATATTTAAGCCAATTAAGGAATTCATATCTATATTTTAGACCTTGAACACCTCACCAACCCAGGCAAAGTGGACTGAAGCATTCTCTTTCAGGCACTTTTCCTTTCAAAAGACATCATTGAACAGCCAAAATAATTCAGGTTGCTTTTATCATGGATCTAACTGGGTTTCCATGGAGAGGATATTCATTTCTATGTACAAATAGCTTTGGGTGTCCTTCATATTATTAGTACAAATTCCTCAAGCTACCTTCAAAGGGGAATTCTGTAGGAGTGCCATTCAGATCGGATTTGTGGCAAACCTCAGTCTTTTTCTTTCGTTCCTGCATATATACAGAGTGAGCAAAATCCACAACATTACCTCTGAATTTAGAGCCCACCGCTTTGTGTAAAATAAGTGATTTCTCCAGTCTTATATCCAGTAGAGTTGCAGAATTATTCTCACGTCTTCTCTGTTAGAGTGTAAGCTCTCTGAGAATGGAGATCATGTTTACTAATGATGTTGGTATTTGTTAAGCGCTTACTATGTGCCCAGCACTGGTTCTAAGCACTAGGGGGTGGGGGATACAAGGTGATCAGGTTGCCCCACGTGGGGTTCACAGTCTTAATCCCCATTTTACAGATAAGGTAACTGAGGCACCGAGAAGTTAAGTGACTTACCCAAAGTCATACAGCTGACAAGCGATGGAGCTGGGATTAGAACCCATGACCTCTGACTCCTAAACCCGTGCTCTTTCCATTGAGCCACGCTGCTTCTCTAAAGTACATATGTTACAGATTCCATTACTCGCCCTATCTAACATATATCTGTCTCCCCCACAAGACTGTAAGCTCCTTGAGAGCAAGGAATATGGCTTCTAAGCCTTTCACAGTCTTTCAAACACTTAGTGCTCTGGTTGAACAAAGTCTTCTGGAGACACACGATATCTTCTTTTGTTCCCTAGCATATAGTAATTCTAATGCCTACAAATCTTTCATTTTTGAAGGCCCTTCAACCAATCGACTAACTGGGTATTTATTCTGGGCAGAGCACTGTTCTAACCACTTGGAAAAGGACAAGTCAGCACAGTTGGGAGACACTTTCCCTGACCACAGTGAGCCTACAGTCTCTAATACTGCTCAGAACATTCATTCTATCGTATTTCATTCAGTCGTATTGATTAAGCGCTTACTGTATTTAGAGCAGTGATTGAATATTAGGCCCCACTGGGAGAAGGGAAAAGAATTATATCCTTTTGGGTTTTTCATATATTCCTCCAAGAAGATTGATTCCTATTTTCTCACTGGCCCTGGCTTGGTACTCATACAAGGGGAAGAGGCGGAGAAAGAGAAGGAGGAACAGAAATGGGAGGAAGAAGAGCAGAAATGGGAACAGAGGAGGAGAAAGAGAAGGAAGAGGATGAGGAGAAAGAAGAAGAGGAGGGGGAGAAGGAGAAAGAGAAGGATGAGAAGGAGTATTATGGATAGAACACGGGCCTGGGAGTGAGAAAGTCATGGACTCTAATTCTGGCTCTGCCACTTGTCCTCTGTGTGACCTTGGGAAAGTCTCTTCACTTCTCTCTGACTCATTTACTTCATCCGTAAAATGGAGATTAAGACTGTGAGCTTGTATGTGGGGTGGGCACTGTGTCCAACCCATTTTGCTTGTAATCCAGGGCCTGGAACCTAGTAAGCACTTAATAGGTATCTTATTGATATTAGAACAGTAGATGATCCCTTGTCCTGAGACTTCAGAAATGTGAATCTGTGGTGATGCTTTGATTATAACGCTGGTGATTTCACAAAGCAGGACTCGTATTCTCTCAATCTCTGCCGGTCAAAACCCCACAGCAGCCCAGAGGTCATTGAGCGAATAGGTGAGCGGGTGTTCATTCATTCAATAGTATTTATGAATACTATTGAATTCATAGTAATAATATGACGCCATAGTAATAGTAGTATGTGCAGAGCACTGTACTAAGCGCTTGGAATGTACAATTCGGCAACAGATAGAGAAAATCCCTGCCCATTGATGGGTTTACAGTCTAGTTCAACACATAATGAAGCACACACAAGACTTTTTTTTCTTTTCATGTGGAGGAGGACCCATTTCTGGTGGAAGCGGCTGGGCCAACAGCAGAGTGCTGATGGTGTATCACAACACCGCAGCCCAGTGGTTGGTTTTACGGAGGCCACTGCGGCCTTTCCTGGCCACCTTCACCAGCTGCTCTGGGGATTCCTGATTCCCTGACAAGCTCCTCAGTCAGAAAGGTCCACAGCTTTCGGCACAGGCCCAGCAGGCGCCCTGTCATGGGCAGACCCCAGAACCCAGCTCTTTGGATTTACAGAGCCGGGATAAAGGGAGCAAAGGGGGACGAGAATATTTTCCCACCTTAGCCGGGGACTCCCACAGCTGCTCGTGTGCAGGGCCTTGGCCTGCTTATCCCAGAGGGCATGGCACAATTTGGGAGTGGACCCTGAAGTCACCCTGATGACAGAGGTCATACCCTCCACTCTCCAGTTTTGACTACCTCACGCTGACTAAAGGTCTTCCTGTTTTAGCCTGTCACTCCCAGCCTTACAATTCAGTTCAGGCTGGGTAGTTGACCTGCTGAGAGGGTGAAGGAGGGAGACAAGCTGCATGGCTTAGTGGAAAGAGCAGGGATTTGGGAGTCAGAGGTCATGGTTGTAATCCCAGCTCCGCCACTTGTCAGCTATGTGACTTTGGGCAAGTCACTTGACTTCTCTGGGCCTCAGTTACTTCATCTGCAAAATGGGGGTGAAGACTGTGAGCCCCACGTGGGAAAACTTGACTACCCTGTATCTTACCCCAGTGCTTAGAACAGTGCTTGCTACATAGTAAGCGCTTAACAAATACCACCAATCATCAAAGCATTGTGAAGAAGATTGAATCTAAAGATGGAAACAGCCTGTTGGTTTCTGACTCCTCTCTTGCTCTCTCTCTCCATCTCTCTCTCTCTCTCTCTCACTCTCCTAACAATGTCAGACACACTCCGCTAGGTGCTTAAAATGGCTTCAAAGTTTAACATTATGAAAATGATGGTATTTATTAAGAGATGACTATGTACCAAGGCCTATATTAAGGACTGACGGAGCTAGCAGGTAACCCGAGGCAGAGGTAGTCACAATGATAATGATAACTGGGGAATTTGTTAAATGCTTTCCATGTGCCGAGCACTGTACTAAGCACTAGGGCAGACACGTGATCATCAAGTTAGACACAGTCCCCAGCCCATGTCATCAGGACTCTCTCCACTTCAAAGCCTTTTCAAAATCAGATCTTTTCCCAGCAGCCTTTCCTGACTAAGCCCTCTTCTCTCCCTTTCTTGTCACCGCTGCATTTGGATGTATACCATTTATTCATCCCACCCCCAGCCTCACAGCACTTATATACACATCCTTAGTTAATTTTAATGTCGTCTCCCCCTCTAGACTGTAAGCTCGTGACAGGGAACGTGCCTACCGGTTCTGTTATATTGTATGTCCCATGTGTTTCGGTACGGTGGCCTGCACCTAGTAAATGCACATCGAATATCACTGATTGATTGATTGAAGGAGAATTGGTAATGTACAGATGAGGAAAGGGAGGCAAAGAGAAGTGACTTGCCTAAGGTCACACAGCAGGCAAGTGGCTGAGCCAGGATTACACCCAAGTCCGCTGACTCCTAGACCTGTGCTCTTTCCCATAGACATTGCAGTTTCTGATCAGGCTTATATCACAGCGCTTACCACTTAGTAAGCACTAAACAAATACTATAACTAACAAACTGAATGGCTTATATTCAAGTCACATTTCAATGAAAAATCAAATGAGAAGACATTCACTGCTTCTTTTAAGCCCTTTCTAGTCATTGAGCACTGAATTCGGTTTGTTTGTTATCACCGAATTCGGTGTCGTAACGAAACCGTTAGCCTTGAGTTGTGAACCTCTAGAATTGTACAACATCTTTGTTAAAACATAACATGCCAGTCATTGTGGTTCTGTTTTGTTTGAGCTTCACTTCACAAATAAACCATCTAGATTGAACAAAGAACACACGTCTTCATTATCCCATTAAGGAACAATAGGATGTGTTTGCTTGGTTCTTGAAAAACTTTTTAAAAGTCCTTTCAAAGCATTTCATGTGGAGCAAAGGGAAAGCGTCTACTGCTATTTCATTTTCAACAACATTCATTTACATTGCCACTCTTGTATCTCACTTCAGTGGGAATAATTGGGACTCATGTCATCCAATAGCGAGAACTAAGAACATGATTTTTATGCTGAGGAATTACGGCTTCTTTGATTTCATTCGTGTAGGTAATTCAGCTATTATTCTGCATTTTAGCAATTTTGTATGCTTTTTTTAAAAAGCACAACTCTACTGAGTTAAGAAAATGTGAGAAAATATGGTGTCCCTTATCAACTGTCAGAACTGGAGGTGTAATTTTAAACAGTAAAACCCAGCACTAAAATAAATCCTAAATCTATAACCACTCTCCATGAAACTTGAGATAAATTTCAGATTTAGTGCTTTACCAACACAACCCAAAAAGTTGCTGTAGCATTGGTGTCCACAGAACAGCTTTAATTATTATAAGAAGGGAAGAGTGTTATATTGGTATTTTTGTACTCTGCCAAGCACTTAATACAGTGTTTTGCCTACAATAAGTGCTTAATAAATACGATTGATTGTGATACTATGATAGCAGCAATAGTAGCTAATAGATGTAATAGCACATATTGAGCATCCAGAGAGTCCAAAAGCTGTACAAGAACTTTGGTATAAAAAAGCTAATGACACAGTCCCTACCCGCAAAGATCCTACGCTTTAATGGAGGAGACCGATGCGGCTCTTGGAAAGCAGTTCCAAGACTCAAGAGCTTAGTAGAGTGCTCTGCATTAAATTAATCATTGATATTTATTGAAAGCTTACTGTATACTGAGTGCTGCCCTAAATACTTGGGAACAAAAAGAGTAGAAAAAACAGAGTTGATAGACATGTTTGCTGCCCACCATGAGCTTACAATCTAGAGGGGGAGTCAGTCATTAATATAAATGATTTACCGCTATCATCCATGGTTCAACTAACCCCTAACTACACTGGTTTTTAAGGGTAGGCAAATTGGGTACTATCCACAACTTCCCACCTGAAGGGCAGGGAGAGTGATGGGTAAAAGATGAAATGATTACCATGAGGCCTAGGGGAATGAGCTGCTCTTCCCCCTTCCTCTCCCGTCAGCATTGGGCTCATTTGTATATAGAATTTATTACCCTATTTATTTTGTGAATGAGGTGTATATCTCCTTGATTTTATTTATCTTGATGATGATGTCTTGTTTTGCTTTGTTCTGTTTTGCTCTGCCGTCCGTCTCTCCCGATTAGATTGCGAGCCCGTCATTGGGCAGGGATGGTCTCTATCTTTTGCCGAATTGCACTTTCCAAGAACTTAGTACAGTGCTCTACACATAGTAAGCGCTCAGTAAATACTCTTGAATGAATGAATAAGATTCAGGAGATCTGCAAGCCTGCCGGCTATCTGTTCTGTGAACTGGGACACGGCATTTGACCTCTCTGGGTCTCAGTTTCCACATCGGTAATATGGGGTTAAGGTCCCTGCTCTCCCAACCTCTTAGACTGCGAGGTCTGTGTGGGACAGGGCCTGTACCTTATATGTATCTGAAACGTAGCGTGTAGCCCCTAGTAAAACCCTAAAGGTAACTTTTGAAACAGATACTATTGCTTGCGAGCACGTCAGTACCTCCACTCTTTAAATCATAGATCCCCTCATAGCACTGGTTATTTCAGAATTAATTTTGAAGAGGTTTTGACCTTCTGGGCTATTGGAGACTGAAAGCAATAGTTCAGAAACCCCGAACAGTCAGATTTAATAAAAATATCATGTTAATTCCTCTAATGTGGTAAAGGGATAAGCAAAAATTAATGAAGCCCTACTAATCATTAAAAATATATTTTAAAATTACCGTAGAAAATAAAACAGCAAAAAACAATCATCTTTTTCTTTCTTACTGACAGTAACAACTTTTTTTTAACAGAATGAGAGTTCATTTGGAACATGTGGTAGAATTGCTGCATAATGCAAACCTTATTGATGCATCTGAATCTTAGCTGAGGTCTTCTAAATTGAGCTTATAAAAATGAATCTTTACACAGATCAGAAAACACTCTTCCCCCTCAAGGCCGATTAGGTTATTCAAGAATAACTACAACCGCTTAATGGTGGCAACTGTTTCGGGTAAGAGCATATGTGAAACTAAGCGGGTGTATGTCGTTTTAGAACCGCTCTTTTTTTTTTATTGCTCTGAGTAAATTAGAGAATTTCGGGTTCCATTATGCCTGTCACTTGTACAATAAATAGCCATTGAAAATGCAGTTGTTTCTAATATAATGTGGCATGATTGCAGTTCTGATCACACACAGAGACAGAGCTGCCCCGAGGTCGTGGACTTTAGTGTGGAGGATAACGGGGATAGGCGGACAGGAGAGCTGAGTTTTGGGTGGCTGATATTGCCTCTCCCCTCTCGGGGTGGCACCTGGAGAGCTTCCATTCCTCTACCAGTCTCGACTGTGGGAGGGAGAGTCAAGCAGAGGCCTACCCGTTCCATTCCTAGCCTGGGTGGTGGCTCGCAAATGGAAGGCCATCTGCTACAAGTCAAAACTCACCCGGGGCGGGCAGCAATGACCCGGGAGAGAGTCGAGGGTGGAAACTCAAGTTGATTGCGTGGAAGGAGGCAATGGTAAACCACTTCCCGATTTTGACCAAGAAAACACTATGGATTCACTACCTGAATGATTGCGGATGGAGGAGGGACGTTCGGGGAGAAATGTGTCCAAGGCTTCGCTATGGGTAGGAGACAACTCAACAGTATAAGACAAGATATTAATTTAGGGCCTCTGTTCCAAGCTGATTCCATCAGCAATCCGCCAAGGGTGTCTACCGCCAGCCCGCGACAACCTCCAGGATTCTTAAGGCTACAGGAGCACGGACAGGGAATTAACAGCAGCAACATCACCGATGACTCACCGTAGCTCACTGTCAGACAGTCGCTCGACCAGTGGTGTTTGCTGACCACTAAATGTGTGCAGGGCACTGTACTAAGCCCTTGGAAGAGTATAAGGTAGCAGAGGTGGTAGACACATTCCCTGCCCACAAGGAGATACAGCCTAGAGGGGGAGGTGGATGTTATTATAAGTAAATTATGAATATCAATCAATCGGTCATATTTATTGAGCGCTTACTGTGTGCAGAATACTATACTAATTGCTTGGAAGAGTTCAACAGAGTTGGTAGACATATTCCCTGTCCACAGTGAGATACAGCCTAAAGGAGGATACAGATATTAATGTAAATACCTTTGGGATATCAATCAACCAATCATATTTATTGGGTGCTTACAGTGTCTAGAGCACTACTAAGCATGTGAGAGAGGAGGTAGACATGTTCCCTGCCCACAGCGAAATACGGTCATGGGGGGGATACAGATATTAATAGGAATGAGTTAATTATGGCCATCAATCAACCAGTGATATTTATCAAGTGTTTACTCTGTGCAGACCACTGTACTAAGAACTTGGAAGAATACAACCGAGTTGGTAGATATGTTGCCTGCCCAAAATGAACTTGCAGTCTAGAAGGGGAAATAGACATGAATGTAGTTATGTAAAATTATGGATACATATGCAAGTGCAGAGTGGGGGTGATGGAAGAATCATCGTGGCTCACTGGAAAGAGCCTGGGCTTGAGAGTCAGAGGTCATGGGTTCGAATCCCAGCTCTGCCACTTGTCAGCTGTGTGACTGTGGGTAAGTGACTTAACTTATCTGTGCCTCAGTTACCTCATCTGTAAAATGGAGATTGACTGTAAGCCTCATGTGGGACAACCTGATTACCCTGGATCTACCCTAGCGCTTAGAAGAGTGCTCTGCACATAGTAAACGCTTAACAAATACCAATATTATATCTCCCCCGATTAGACTCTAAGCCCATCAATGGGCAGGGATTATCTCTATCTGTTGCTGAATTGTATATTCCAAGCGCATAGTACAGTGCTTTGCACATAGTAAGCGCTCAATAAATATTATTGAATGAATGAATGAAAGGCTGAATGAAGAGTGAATCCAAGTGTAAGGGTGATGCAGATGGGAGTGAGAGAAGAGGAATTGAAGGCTTAGTCAGGGAAGGCCTCTTATAAGAGATGCATTTTTAATAGGCCTTTGAATGTGGGGAGAGGGATCAACTGTCAGGTACGGAGAGGTAGGCTGTTCCGGGATGCGAGTGAGGGGTCGGTGGTGAGAGAGATGTGATCGGGGTAGAGTTGAATGGGTTGGCATTAGAGGATTGAAGTGTGTGGTTCATTAGAGAGATAATGTCCTACTAAAATTTCCTACTAGGTAGTTTCCCAGAAGAGGGACAAGGTGATTGAGTGCTTTAAAGCCGATGGTGAGGAGTATCTGTCTGATATGGAGGTTACCCATATTAGTATATTAGAAAGCGGGAGGATATGAAGTGAATGAACTATTTTGGAGAAAAATAATTCAGGCTCAACAAGGTTAAACTGTCCAAAGCTCAGGACCATTCACTTGGGCTAGACTGTAAACGACTTGAGGACAGGGGTCGGTCTATCAATCGACTGATGGAATTTCTTGAGCACTTATGTGCCGAGCACCATATGAAGCACTTGAGAGAGCACACTACAACAGAATTAGCAGATATGTTCTCCTCCCACAAGGAGCATACAGTCTGGAGGCAGAGGCCTATATTAATACAAATAGATATTAATATAAATATCTATTTTACAAATACATAGATCTGCTTACTCTCTTGTAGTCTCCCAACCACTTAGCACAGTGTTCTGCCTAGAAAAGGAGTTCAGTCTATTCTCAGCTGAGCTCTGGAGTTAAAGGTCTCACTTTCTTTTCCTCCAGTTTTTTTCCATGCCTCCCCAGCTAGGAGTGTCACTGTAGGGAACAGGGAGGAGCTTATGTGGCTATTAATTGTATTTATTGAGCACTTAATAATAATAATGATGATATTTGTTAAGCACTTATTATGTGCAGAGCACTGTTTTAAGCGCTGGGGCAGATACAGGATCATCAGATTGTCCCACTTGAGGCTCACATTTTTTTAATCCCCAATTTTACAGATTAGGTCACTGAGGCACAGAGAAGTGAAGTGACTTGCCCAAGGTCACACAGAAGACAAGTGGCGGAGCCGGGTTTAGAACCCACGACCTCTGACTCTCAAGCCAGGGCCTTGTCACTGAGCCACGCTGCTTACTTTCATCGGTGCTATTAATAGACTTATTCCCATCTCACAGCAAGAACTTTCATTACCACTTTCTAAGTATATTTTTTTTCCTGTTTCTGCTCTACTGTCTCTCCTATATCCATATCTGTAATTCATTCATATTAACATCTGTCTCCCCCTCTAGACTGTAAGCTCGTTGTGGGCTGGCAGCCTGTCTGTTTATTGCTGTATTTTATTCTCCCACGCACTTAGTCTACTGCTGTACAGACAGTAAGCAATCAATAAAAACAACTGAAATGAAATACGATGGAAAAAATATCCTCCCCTGCTTTGAGTGTGAACCCATAGAGAGTGTTTCCGAGAAGGTGGACGTAAATAATTTTGCTGGTATGCTTTTTTCGAGGAGAGATTTCCTGTCCTATTAAAACCAACCAATACCCGTTTTGTTTTGCTCAGTGATCCAGCAGTTTCCCAGCAAGAAAGGTTTCTCTAAAGTGCTCTAAATAAGGTGCAATTAAACTCACAGTTTCTAAGGTATTTCATGGTGACAATTAGCCTTTTTACGGAAAAACCTGTCTTTAAATAAATGTTATTATCAGCACACTATCGAGTGTCTAAACAAATATTTTGAGAAGGATAACTTCATCCTGTCACTAGTTTCTCGCAAATCTCTTCAGAGTGGAAGTCGTCAATAATTTAATAGTAAATGGGCACTTTCTCCCCTGTGCATCAGGAAGGTTGATGAAGACAAACTATGAAGAGAGGTGTGAGGTGTATGCGGATTTCTCTCTTCAGCCGATCAACCGAAAAATGGCATTGATCGATAAATGGCATTTATCGATAGCTTACCGTGTGCAGAGCATTATTCTTTGAACTTGGGAAAGTGCAATAGAGTCGGAAGCGACCTGTGAGGTGTATGCGGTTTTCTCTCTCCACCCAATCGATAAATGACATTTATTGATAGCTTACCGTGTGCAGAGCATTGTTCTATGAACTTGGGAAATAGAGTAGGCAGGCATGTTCCCTGTCTTCAAGCAGCTTACCAGCTAGTGGGGGAAATGGTATTTAGCTACTTGGCTGCAAATTTTCATCATTTCGTCATTTTCTGTTTTTTGTATTTAACTGTTAGGATGAGTGTTTAGTCCCATTTAGACTGTGAGCCCCCAGTGGGCCTGGACTATGTCTCACCTGTTACATCGAATTTCTCAGTGCAGCATTATCTCCACCGCCATTCCTCATAAAGCTGGTTTTGATGGCCATAGGGAAAAAAATCCATGAATTTAATTTATAGTATTTATCGATTTATGGTATCTATCTCTCACATCTCTTCTGGCCTCGTCTCTTTAATTCTTACGGAGGTTTTGCTTATAGATAGTGGCTTCCTTCATGTGGAGGGAGTGTATTACGCTGATAAGGGAAGAAGCGATGCCTAGTGAAAAAAGGCCGAGCACAGGAGTAAGAGGAATTGCTCTGTTGTCTGCTGTGCAACCTCGGGCAACTCACTTAACTTCTCTGTGCCTCCGTTCCCTCATCTGCAAAGTGGGGATTCGATACCTGTTCTCCCTCCTATTGGAACCGATTATCTTGTATCTACCTAGCGCTTAGTAGAGTGATTGGCATATGGTAAATACTTAATAAATGCCAGCCTTATTATTTTTATCATCCTCCTCAGCAATCGATATCCGTTTTCAGCTGGGATACGGCATTATCTGAGGATTCATTTTATCACGTCCATATACTTAGCAGAGTATGACAGAAACAAGACACTCATTCCCTAAATGAGCTTATACTGAAAGACAGGCAAAAATTATTTTTAAAGAATGGGAGGAGGGGAAAGAATAAGGATATAAAAGGAAAATAGTACAGATATGTTAGGATGAAATAGCTCAATAAATAATTGAATATAAAATCAGCAGCTCGCTTTGTGGTCTTATTCAGAGGAGGATACCTTGAAAAAAAATCACATTGGTACTTTTACGTTATTTCCGCTTCACTCACCTATGCCTTAGATCTTTTTTAGACCTTTAACTTCTAGATTTGCGTGGGAGGGAGAGAAAGTGCCCGGGTCGATAATGTGTGCCGGATATAAAAATGCTGAAGATGCCGTGTGTATGAAGTTGTAATTTGTTGCTGTGAGATCTGAAGATTGAGTGCATTTGAGATGAAATGCCTCCGGGATTTTTTAATTTTTTTCAACACTCCCTTTCTCCACACCAAATGCTTGACAGCTATACCAACGATACCTTTTAAAAATGGTGTGTGAAATCTTTCATTTTAGAAATACATTTGGAGAGGAGAGATCCCACAGTGGGGATATTAACCACAAGCCCTCTGTTAATGACACTGGATGGAAAAAAAAAAAACGAAAGAGAAGAGACAGATTATGGGGGTGCAAAATGAACGCAGGGAACAAGACTTGGCTTCAATGCAGGCTATTAAAACCCAGCACTACAATAACCAGTTATCAACCCTTTTTCTCCCTGCTTGAGTGGACAGACCTAGAGTAGAGAAAGTCGCCCTTGGGTGGAAGTATAGATTTTTCGGCTTCATTATGAGTTTCCGATTTCTACCTCTGGAGCACTGGATTAATCGTTTGTCCAGGGTCACTTAAACAAGTGATACAGCAGCATTTGGGCCATTATCGCATCTTATCGGGCCATTCATCGAGGAAGAAAGGAGGGAGTCAATTAATGCTAAATCGGGTGTTAATGTACACCGAAGGGCTGTATCAGTGAATGGGGGCAAAGATGATCCCCAAACAAGTTCTGGGAGAAAGTTGAAATAATATGGCTCATATAGATTCATGTCCTGGAAGTAAGAGTTTCTCTTTTTGCTGTAAAATACTCTTTGAGTATAGCAACTAACCTAGAGTGCAGCCCCCACCGTTAAGAATGTAAGCTCTTTATAGGCAGGGCCTTTGTGTTACTTTTCTATTTTGAATTCTTAGAGTGCAATCTCCCCCTTAGAATGGGCAGGGAGTCGGTCACTTTTTTATGGCGTAGTGGAGAGAGCACGGTCCTGGGAGTCAGGGGTTATAATCTTGTCTGCTGTCTGACCTTGGGCACTTCACTTCTCTGGGATTCAGTTCCCTCATCTGTAAAATTGGGATCGAGACTGTGAGCCTCACATTTAGCAGGGACCGTGTCCAATCCCATTTGCTCATATCCGACCCGACGATTAGTAATAATAGTAATATAATCAAGGTATTTGTTAAGCGCTTACTATGTGCCAAGGGCAGTTCTAAGCGCTGGCACCATTCTAAACGCTGTGCCTGGCACATGGTAAATGCTTAACAAATACTACAATTATTGTTATCATCATTATTCCAATTTCCCAAGGGCCAAATAAAGCGGGTGCTCAATAAATTCTTCTGCTACTGCTCTTATAATGACCGCTATTACTTCTATTACTATTACTGCTCAGTTCTGCAATGAACTGTGTTTTCATTTTGTATTCTGCTCAGAGTGCTTAGTGCAGCACTCGCCATCCAGTAATTCCTGAATTAATGCAATTTTTATCATTTTCTTAGTCATCATCGTCATCACTAATAGTTGTACTACAATGACGGTTCTGAAATTCGTTCAGCTTTTGGTCACCCAAAAGGTCCTGTTGAAGGTTGGCAAGGATACTCTCCCAACCACTTGGTACAGGACTCTGTACATAATATGTGCTAAATAAATCCCACAAAAGGAACAAAAGGACTGATGTGATTTTTGGTGTTTCCGCAGTGGGTGGCCTAGGTTAGAGCCAAGGTGTGGAAAAGGATGATAAAGGATCGCTGTTCATTTGCTTTTGCTCCAGATTGTTGGGTGATGTGCGAGCTGGTTTTGCAAGGGTAACACCCAAACCCCTAGATTAAACCAACAGCACAGTTTGTTGTTTTATGTTGCCGAGGCATGTCCGAACCAGAGCAGCGCCATGGACACATCTCGCCCTGAAACCCCACCCAGCTCCATCTGCGATCGTTCTGGAAGTGGACCCATAGAGTTTTCTTGGTAAAAATCCTGAAGCGGTTTACCGCTGCCTTCTTCGACGCAGGAAACCTGAGTCTCCACCCTCGAATCTCTCCCATGTCTCTGCTGCCCAGCACGGGTGAGGTTTGACCAGTAGCAAATTGGAGACCAGGGAGGATAGCGTTAATGATCTATTCTGGACTTTTCTTAGTGTCAACCTTAGTTTGAATTTCCTTCCTTGCATCTCTTTCAATTACGCCTCTGATTGGAAAGTTATTTGTTAGGAGATGTGGCTAATGAGAGTTTTTCAGCGCACTCAGGTAGAGTCCACTCTGGGATCCTGGCTAGTTTCCCACATCTCTCTTATTCCTTTTGAATGCCTTGATTGAAAAGAGGTTTTTCTTAAAGCTTCTCACTCTGAGTATTTTTTAGCGAAGCCCTTCTCCAAAAGAGTATTAGTAGTGATAAATAAAAAAATAACTAAATTGTGGTATTTGTTAAGCTCTTTTAGGTGCCAAGGACTGTTCTAAGCTCTGGGGGATACAAGGTGATCAGGTTGTCCCACGTGGGGCTCACAGTTTTAATCCCCATTTCACAGATGAGGTAACTGAGGCACAGAGAAGTTAAGCGACTTGCCCAAGGTCACACAGCTGACTAGCGGCAGAGCCGGCAGTAGAACCCGTGACCTCTGACTCCCAAGCACGTGAGCTCTTTCCGCTCAGCCACACTGCTTTGCTGTGATAATTATAATGATAAAAGTACTAATAAACTGTGCCTGCGAAATTCAAAGAGGAGTATTTTCAATGAGATCATTTGAGCACTTTAACAGCTACAATCTGGATCTGATTCTCTTGATCCTAGTTGAGATTTTTGAGGTAACACAAATGTGAGGGAAAATTTCTTTCTCCTCACTGGAAAAGGTAGTAAGGACCAGGTCACAGTGAGAAACAGCACAGCCACGTGGACAGAGCATTGTCCCGGGAGTCAGAAGAACCTGGGTTCTAATCCCAGTTCTGCCATTTATCCACTGTGTGACCTTGGACAAGTCACTTCACTTCTCTGTGCCTCAGTTACTTTATCTGTAAAATGGGGATTAAGGCTATGAGCCCCATGTGGGACAGGAACCGTGTCCAACCTGGTTAGCTCGTATCTACCCCAGCACGTGGTACAGTCCCAGGCACATAGTGCTTAATAAGTATTGTTTTTTAATGAAAACTCACTGTGGTTGAGCTAAGCAGAGAGTCTAGGCAGTTCTATTCATTGGTTTAGGAAATTGAGCCTTATAGGTTATTAGAGCAGTTTAGCTGAAGTTCATCATCATCATCATCACTATCCTCATCAACATTATCATCAGTGGAAATGCAGAGCCCTGGACTGAGCTCCGGGGAGAGAACAACACAACTGAGTTGGTAGACAATGTCCCTTCCCACAACAAGCTTACACTCTAGAAGGGGGTTAAGCATTAAAACAAATCTAAAGAGGGTTTCCATAGCAACCTTATTTTTTCCTCCCTGGTTTCCTGCTCTTTTTGCCCCGGAAATGTGTTCTATACCTTCTCCTCCCTAAAGCACCTCAGATCCTTGGGACAGTAAAAGCTTATGTCAGAGCAGTCAGCCTACCCTCTCAGTATTTCAATCGCCCACATGACAAGTTTGCCTCGTGTCTGGGCTGTCATCTGAAAATTCTCATCAGCTGGGAGTTTGGGATTTTCTTGCACTCTCTATTGCTCTCCAGGTGAGATCCAGTCATCTACCAGAAGGCTAAGCTCCGCTCCTTCTTCCACACTCCTGTGCCATATCAAGCTCCTCTCGGTTTGATTTCAGAGAATTGGGCCTCTTGCTGCCTTAATCGCTTCATTATTTCTGGCTGTTGCTCATTCACAGTGTGAAGATTTAACCTCCCTTTGTCAGGGGTGACATAATTAATAGAACATGACTGGCATGGAGGAGACCCTCATCTCTTACGCCAGTAACGAGTGTCAAAATTAAATCTCGGAGCCCTAACGGAGATTAAACCCTCTTAACTCCCTAGAGGCACAATGGGTGGTTCATAGTGCCAGGGGAGGAAGGGTTGTGTGGAGTGAGAGAAGAACCATTTAACCTGACATTGCTCGGGCCCCGATTTCATGTTCTCCAGACTGGAACTGGCCTTCTCCCAGAAGGCAACCTTGGCGTCTTTTCCATGGTTTCCTCTTAAATAAGGGTCAACGATTCACACTTTTAACCCAGAAAGCTCTCTGCTTCACCAAGGCTTGGGCAAAGATTTCTTCTCCCTGCATAACTGTGATATCAGAACCCATAGCTCTAGTTGGCTCTGGGAATAATAATAATATAGAGTAACAATGACATTGTTATTTAAATGCTTAGCATAAGGCTAATATTGTACTCATCACTAAAATAGATACAAAAGAATCATTTGGAGACAAGCCCTTATGGGGCTCACAATGTAAATAGGTGGGAGAAAAGGTAATCTCATTGTGGACAGGGAATTTGTTATAGTGTAACTCTCCCAAGTGCTTAGCACAGTGTTCTGCAAACAATAAGCGCTCAATAAATGTGATTGACTGAAAAAGGGTTTAATCCCCATTTTGTATCAGTCGCATTTGAATGCTAATCATGAACAGATCCTTTTACTAAGTGCTCGTCAAAATACAAAGTAACAGAATTGGCAGATGTGTTCCCTGCCCATAATGAGCTTACAGTCCATAGCAGGAGACAGACATTGCAATAAATAAATAATTTATAATTTAAGGATATGTAGTAGAGAAAGTGACAGGAAAAGAGAAGCAAAGTGAATTGCCCAAGATCAAAGAGTAGGCAAGTGGCAGATCCGGGTTTAGGATCCAAATCCTCTGGCTCCCAGGCCCCTTGTTCTTTCCATTATGTCACTGTGCTTTGCAGCTGTTTAGTAGTAATATTATTGATTAGACACTTATCGTGAGTACCAAGCCTTGGGTCAAAACACACAGATGAGAGTTAGACATGATCGCTGGCCCCCTAAGGGCTCACAATCTCAAAAGAGGATGGGGAAGACAGCAGCGGCAGAAATGGTAACAAAGTAAAAAAGATCAAATAATGGTAAGACGATACAACATAAAAGGTAAGGGATCTACGTTTCTTTTTCCACACAGAGCGACAATATGATAGACCAGATTCTCGTTTCACATTGCAAATTAGGCATGGTGGATAAGATGACACAGCCACTGATGATGACAATGGTATTTGTTAAGGTCTTACTATGTTCCAAGCCCTTTCTAAGTGCTGGGGGAGATACAAGATAATCAGGTTGTCCCTCGTAGGGCTCACAGGCTTAATCCCCATTTTGCAGATGAAGGAAGTTAAGTGACTTGCCCCAGGTCACACAGCAGACAAGTGGCAGAGCCGGCATTAGATCCATTTGTAATTCCTTTTAATGTCTGTCTCCCATTCTAGTCTTCAAACTTCTCACGTACAAGAATCGTTTCTGGCCAACTCAATTGTACTTTATTTTTCCCAGTGCTTCGTACAATGCTCTGCACACAGTAGGTGCTCAATATATACCACTGATTGACTGATTACCTTATCTTTAAATAGGACAAAATACGATGTTTGTCCCTTCTTAAATTTAAAGCTTCTTGAGAGCCGGGAAGATGTCTTAATAATGTTGGTATTTGTTAAGCGCTTACTATGTGCCAAGCACTGTTCTAAGCGCTGGGGTAGACACAGGGGAATCAGCTTGTCCCACGTGGGCTCACAGTCTTACTCCCCATTTTACAGATGAGGTAACTGAGGCACAGAGAAGTTAAGTGACTTGCCCAAAGTCACACAGCTGACAAGTGGCCGAGCCGGGATTCGAACCCATGAACTCTGACTCCAAAACCCATGCTCTTTCCACGGAGCCATGCTGCTTCTCATGTCTTGTCATGTCTTACTATTCTTGCATTCTCCTGAGCGCTCAGTTTGGTGTCTAGTACTCCGAAGGGGTGCCCAGTAAATACCATTGATTAATTGATTCATTTCCTCTACATTCTGTGTTCTCTGGTTCTCCTTCTGTTTTTGTTGACCACTGTTTTAGCATCTATTAGATTTTCAAATAAATAAACAAACGACCTTTACTGTGAATTCTAGAGAAAAAAGACCTGGGCATGCCTTGCCATTTTTTTCTTTGAAAGATGACAGAACAAGGGAGAAAATGTTAAGAGGTAGGGAATGGAAAATAGAATCATCTGTTTCTTCTAATGTTGACCTTCTTAGAGAATTGTCATTCCTTCAAAGTAACTTATAGGCTTACAAATGCATGTTTTGGAGGATCCAATGAATGTCCATCACCCAACAACTTGTGGGTCAGTGAGATGCATTTTTGTACTTACAGAGAGGGCTACATCTGTAAATCTTGAGATTGGTTAAAGTGAAGAGATCTGTAAGATGAGAGATGACAGATGTAAAATAATAATGGTGGTACCTGTTAAGCGCTTACTACGTGCCAAGCACTGTTCTAAGAGTGGATACAAGCAGATGGGATAAGACACAGTCCCTCTCCAAAGGTGAGGCTCACAGTCTCGATTCCCATTTTCCAGATGAGGGAACTGAGGGCCAGAAAAGTTAAATGACTCACCCAAGGTCCACAGCAGATCCCAACTCTGCCACTTGTCAGCTTTGGACTGTGGGCAAGTCACTTCACTTCTCTGTGCTTCAGTGACCTCATCTGTAAAATGGGGATTAAGACTGAGCCTTACGTGCGACAACCTGATGATCCTGTATCTACCCCAGCACTTAGAACAGGCTCTGAACATAGTAAGCGCTTAACAAATACCAACATTATTATTACAAGTGGCAGAGCTGGGATTAGAACCCATGATCTACTGTCTCAGGTGCTCTATCCACTCTGCCATGCTGCTTCTCTAGATGTAAAATGGGATTCACCAACCAGTTCTCCCTCCTACTTAGAGGTGACACTCAAGTGGGAAAGGGATCGTGTGCAACCTAATTATTTTGTATCTATCCCAGTACTTAGTACAGTGATTGGCATAGATTAAGCCTTTAACAAATACCACAATTATTATCTTATCATTATTATCGTCACTATCATCATCATAATGTCTGTATTCTCCTCTAGACTGTAAGTTCATTATGGGGAGGGAACATGTCTACCAGCTCTGTTTATAATGTAGTCCTCTAAGAGCATAGTATGGTGCTCTGCATATAGTAAGTGCTCAATAAATGTGATGGATTGGTTATTATTATTTTTATCATTATTATTATAAGACTAATGTAAGTGAAGACTAAACAGAATGGACCAGAAACAGCCTTTTCTTTCAGGAAAGAAACTCAATCTAAATGTTTTCCAATAGTTTGCCAGACATCGGTTCAGCTCAATCAAACATGTCATTTCCAAAAAATCACTCTATTCCACCTCTTGGACTTGCAGTGACACAGCCCGATTAATTCTTTAACAAGGAAAAAAACAAAACAAAACTGAGTCCTTGGGTCTAGCCTAACAGAACAGTTCTGTGCCTTATCACCTACCTAGAAATAATTCACTTAAGCAGAGTTCTGTAAACCACTACTGTCCCCCAGTTACTTCAAGTTAATTCATTCTAAATTTGGAGAGGAAGAGAAAAGTTGGGAGAAATGTGAAAAAACAAAACAAAATTACACTTCCAACCTCTAATCAATTGAGCTACATAAGAAGTCTTGACTAAAATAGTCCAGTAGGGTCTTTCTATGTCTCATTCTTCAATTTGTACCCTCTATAAAGTCAAATCTTTGATTTATTTACTACATCACTATAGATTGTGTTCACGTCTAACACTGACTCTTTTCATGGCAATAACAACTAAATAGCTGCATCCTGTGCCACAGAATTGTATTCTTTTTCACGTTTCAATGATAAAAGCTGAAGATAAATTTCTACTTAATATCTACTGAGCAGAAAATGCAAATGTCAAAACCTGTAGAGTATTCAATTTACAATTCAGGAAATTCAAATGGATGAAAAAGAAATAAAGATGTTATAATTAAACTAGCTTATTCACCTCTGATTTTAATGTGGTAGAAATGATCGTTATTAGATATAACGGCCTATTTTAGGAACCAACCTATGAGAAAACACTTAACACAACAGAAAAATTCTAAGTATTAGCAAAGACATGGAATTTATGAAGTCAAAAGAAATGAGAATCCCCGGCGTACAAGCCAAAACGCTAGACAAATAATTTCCATCTCAGAAACATCAGACAAGTGAAAATCCTTAATAAGTAGCTAGGTTAGCATTTATAATTAATTGACATTGATATGTAATATTCCTAAGTGAAGGATATCACATCAAAATTAAACATTGCATTTAAAAATTAAAGCAATCAATAGTGTTTTCTTAGCACCTATGGTACACAGCGAATTGCAGTAGGACGGAGGATAGTCAGTCGGTCAGTAGTATTTATTGGGCACTTATTTATGCAGAGCACCGTACTAAGTGATTAGGAGAACATAACAGAAGAATATAACAGATCCATTCCCTACCCACAGGGAGCTTGTAGTCAGCAAAGTAGAGATAGTAGATATTATCCCTGCACTCCAAAAATTTATAACCTAGAGGGGGAAACGACATGAAAATAATTATCACTCAAGGTAGAGATGGAGATGGAGAAGTGGATGTGTACATAAATTAGTCTTTAATAAATAGAGTATGTTAGATATTTTATGTAAATCCTTACAGTATGTCATCAGGACACAAGCGCTTAGAGGTGCCGAAGTGCTGATGTGGCAGATCTCATCACCATAAAGAAGATGGAACGGAACGTCTACAGAGTTTCAATTTGGTAAAAAGGCTTGAAATGGCATCACCACTGAACTCTGTCAATCTGCCAAAGACACAACGACCTATTCTTTTTCTCCTTCTTCATCTATAAATGCATGTCTACCCAATCTCTTCTAGCGTACTCTCCCAAACACTCAGTACAGTGTTCCGTACAAAGTCACTTAACTTCTCGGTGCCTCAGTTACCTCATCTGTAAAAAGGGGATTAAGACTGTGAGCCCCACGTGGGACAACCTGATTCCCCTGTGTCTACCCCAGCGCTTAGAACAGTGCTCGGCACATAGTAAGCGCTTAACAAATACCAACATTATTATTATTATTATTTAAATGTTAAGTAAATATGATTGAAGTACCTCGCTGGATAGTATACCGATTGGGGAGCGGGCTTCACTGACAACATTAGGTTCCCTGTTCTGAAGATAATCTTGGTTGTTTGTAACGTTTGCCGGCTACACACTAGCTAGTCATTAGTTCTTTTAGCTGAATTGCCTTGATGAAGCAGTACATCCTTATGATATATGTGTTCATATATCTTTTGAAATCTATATCTCAATTGCACACTTATCATATATTTTCCGATGACTTTCTCCAAACCCCTCAGTGATGCTCGTAGTCCATTGGGTTGGAAATATTTCAGTCAATCAGAATCATATTAGCACCCAAAAACTGATTTTTTTTATGGCATTTGTTAAGCGCTTACTATGTGCCAGGCACTGGTCTAAGAACTGGGATAGATATGGTAATCCGGTTGAGCACAGTCCCTATCCCACACAGGGCTCACAGTCTTAATCCTCATTTTGCAGATGAGGTAACTGAAGCCCAGAGAAGTGAAGTGACTCACCCAAGGTCACATGGCAAATAATAAATAATAATGTTGGCATTTGGTAAGCACTTACTATGTGCAGAGCAGTGTTCTAAGTACTGGGGTAGATATAGGGTCATCAGGTTGTCCCACGTGAGGCTCCCAGTCTTTATGCCCATTTTACAGATGTTGGTATTTGTTAAGCGCTTACTATGTGCAGAGCACTGTTATAAGCACTGGGGTAGATACAGGGTAATCAGGTTGTCCCCCATGAGGCTCACAGTTAATCCCCATTTTACAGATGAGGTCACTGAGGCACAGAGAAGTGAGGTGACTTGCCCACAGTCACACAGCTCGGGGATTCGAACCCATGACCTCTGACTCCCAAACCCGTGCTCTTTCCACTGAGCCATGCTGCTTCTCTATAGAGAAACCGGGATTAGAACCCAGGTCCTCATGACTCCCAGACTCATTCTCTACCCAGTAGGCCATGCTGCTCCTAGGCCATGCTGCTCCTTGACTGATTGGTATTACAGCTTCAGTTTCCAGGTCCTTTGCCAAATCCTATCATACAGCCCTGGAACACCGTCACCTTCTCACAACATTGACCACTGAGATATATTTTTCGTTATCAGCACTATGATTAGAGAAGCAGCATGTCCTTGAGGAGAGAGAATGGGAATTAGAAGACCTAAGCTCTAATCTCGTGTCTGCCAATTGCCTACTGTGTGACCTTTGGCAAGTCATTTCACTTCACTTCTCTGGGCCTCAATTTCCTCAATTGTGAAATGGGGATTTAACACCTGTTCACGTTCATATTCACAGGGTGACCCCCTTGTGGGACCTGATGATCTTTAATCTACCCCATCACTTAGTACAGTTTTAGGCACAAAGTAAGTGCTTAACCAATAAGAGAATAATAATTATTTTGATGAGAGGGCACGGATTTGAATAAGGCCAATGGGAAAAAGACAGAGATTGCAGATATATAACTATTATTTAGTGCCATCGAGTCGTTTCTGATTCATAGCAACTCCAGGGATGTACTTTCTCCAGATCGTCCCGTCCTCTGCCATAATCCACAACATTTCTAATGGTTCTTCCGTTATCGTTGTTATGATCTCTATCCATCTAGCTACCAGTCTGCCTCTTCCACATTTTCCCTGGACTTTTCCTAGCATTAGTGACTTCTCCAGAGAATCAGTCCTCCTGATTATGTGTCCAAAATATGCTAATCTAAGTTGAGTCATCTGGCCTTTCAAAGACCACTTTGGTTAAATTTGCTCTAAAATCCACGTGATTGTCTTTCGGGCACTCCATGGTATGTGACTCTTTAGAAATCCATATTCTTTTTAGGGTATATATATATATAGAGAGAGAGATAGCTATCTATGTATCTATCTATATATAGATATATATGTATATCCACTGAGCAGAGACGAAGAGCCGGAAACCTTGTAGTTTGAGTGCTTGTCCTTAACACGATTGCTCTCTGAGGTCTTGGACAAGTCATTTAACCTCTGACTCACTTTTCCTTTTTAAATAAATCTCTTAAATAAGAATAATAACACCCACGTAGCTCCCTCAAAGAGATGTTGTGAGAAATAATTGGTTATTGTTTTCAGAGGCACTCTGACTCAATAAACGATAAAAGACAATAACCCTTCCCCCCCAAAGTAATGTGCTAGGTATTGTTGTTATTATCTGTGGCTGGATCTGTGGAAACTCTGATCGCAACTCAGTCCCCTACCGTTTCCTTTCGAAGCAACTGGTCACAGTAGTGTGTTGCTTCCTCGGTGGGCTTGCCATCCCGGGAATTTGGTGTCATTCACAGGGAACCGCTCTGAAACTTGCTTCCTCCGTGCCCAAAAACGGTCAAGTGTTTTTGGGTAATTGCAATTAGAAGCTACTTTTTTCCAAAGCAAATTATAGCCCCTAGAATGTAATTGTGGAATAAAAGGAGTAATCCTATGGAATTGATTTTACGTTTCGGGAAGGGGCCTTTCATGGCGTCATGTTGTTTTCAGCAGACATTTTCATACCCGTCTGTTCCCCCCTGTGCCCCCAATAATATAGGGGCTCAAATTAGATCTCATCTACCAGACTCTGGACCTTTCCTAGTTTCATTATCAAATTCTATTTCTTTCCAAAGGAGTACTCTGAATTGTACTTTGTCATGTTCATTGTATTCACCTGCAGTTCATCCCCTTAACCTACATTCAATCTTTTCTATGCACCTACTGATCCCAGGCTATCTGGGAACTACCGGATTTATCTCAGTCCATCCAAACTGGCACGATCTGACTTTCCATTCATTAGCATAAAGTCACTCAGGTATTCCAACTGGTGACAGTCACATATTCCCGAGGGGGCAATGAAAGATTGCAGGAACAACTTTCCTTTCTTCCCTTCGCTCTGTGTAATTAAGAAAAATAATACACCGTAGGACCGTGGCCATGTTCAGCGGAGATGGATGACTATTACCTATCATCGTGTCGATTCTTCTGAAGGGAATTAAGTGTTGTGACAATCCTGCAGCAGGCTGCCACTCAGAGGTTGGTCCAGTAGTAATGAATTTTGGGAAATTGCTTGGGAAATCACAACGGAGTTACACTAAAATTTCCTGCCTATGAGCAGCTTAGAAACTAATGGAAAGCTTTCAATCTCCTGCATCCAATGTCTCCATTTTTCAAACTTTTTTCCCCTTATTTCTTCCAGATCTTCATTTTCCCTCCATTTTCCCTCATTCAAAAAAGGTCTTTCATATCTAATTGGGTCCCGAGTAATTAAAACAACAAAAAAACTTGGCTTTTTATCATCTGAGACTGCAATCTCGAAATATGTCTGTTAATTCTGTTGTGCTCTCCCAAATATTTAGGATAAGCTCTGCACATAAGGGCTCATAAATATGATTGATTGATTTATCATCCAAAGTGCACACTACAGTTTAAAAGAGCCCCAGGAAATAGGTTCTACCTATATATCTGAATGAATCCAACTCTCCTGTAGTGTGGGAGCTGCATTCTTGTGGCTATTTCCTAATCCCCACAATGAAAATTGACTTGCCAGTATATTTCTTGCTTGAAATCACATGATCAAATCACAAACCTGAGTGTATATTCATGCACAAGTAAGTTTACACACACACGCATATATATATATAGAGAGAGAGAGAAGCAGTGTGGCTCAGTGGAAAGAGGCCGGGCTTGGGAGTCAGAGGTCATGGGTTCTAATCCTGGCTCTGCCACTTGTCAGCTGTGTGACTTTGGGGAAATCACTTAACTTCTCTGGGGCTCAGTTAACCTCGTCTGTAAAATGGCGATTAAGACTGTGGGCCCCATGTGGGACAACCTGATCACCTTGTATCTCCCCCCCAAGCACTTAGAACAGTGCTTCGCACATAAGCTCTTAACAAAATCCATCACTATTATTATCCCGGCTCTGCCACTTGTCAGCTGTTTGACTGTGGGCAAGTCACTTAACTTCTTTGTGCCTCAGTTCCCTCATCTGTAAAATGGGGATGAAGACTGTGAGCCTCACGTGGGACAAACTGATTACCCTCTATCTACCTCACCGCTAGAACAGTGCGCTGCACATAGAACTTAACAAATACCAACATTATTATTATTATTATTATTATTACATGGGGAGAGAGAAAGACAGGGAATAATGCTTGCTAGACGGTGAAATATTAACTGTTCAAAAGATGTCTTCTGCACTGCATTTGGGAAAACACAATCAGTGGTATTTACTGATTTCCTGCTTTCTGCAGAACACTGTCCTAAGTACTAGGGAGAGTACAACATAACAGAGTTGGTAAACACGTTCCCTGCCCAAAAAGAACACTGCATTACTGCCTTTGTTATTCACAGTGTCTGCCACTCTTTTCATTTCCTCCTTTAATAATAATGATGGTATTTTTTAAGTGCTTACTATGTGCAAAGCACTGTTCTAAGTGCTGGGGGTGGATATAAGGTGATCAGGTTGTCCCACGTGGGGCTCACAATCTTCATCCCCATTTTACAGATGAGGTCACTGAGGCACAGAGAAGTCAAGTGACTTGCCCGGAGTCACCCAGTTGATGGGTGGTGGAGAGGGGATTAGAACCCATGACCTCTGACTCCCAAGCCCAGGCTCTTTCCACTGAGCCATGCTGCTAAGTTCCTATGCAACATACGCTCCTTGAAAACATAGAAGGCTGATATTTGAAAACCACATTATTTTGTACTTGTGCCCTTGCAAAATGGCAGGCAAAGCACTCAGAAATAAGGATAATGATACTCGTAATAGAAATAATAATGCTAAAAATAAGGCTAATGAAAGTGGTGGTATTTATTTACTGCTTACTTTGTGCCAACCACTGCACTAAGCACTAGGACAGATATAAGATAGTGAGGTACATCTTAACCCACGTAGGGCTCACAGTCTCAGAGATAAGAAAAAAAGGACTTAAGGACTTAGTGCCCATTTTATAGAAGAGGAAACTGGCAAGTGGCAGAGCCAGGATTTTAATTAATACCATTATTATTATTATATTATTTCCTCTGACTCTCTTTCTACTAGGTCATGCTCCTTCTCAGACTATGCTGCTTTTCTAGAATACTAGCAAACGGGCTGTGTTAGAGTAACTCAAGACTATAATAGGGGAAAAAGGCAAACACTGACATTGATTATCATTTTGCATTCATTAACATAATATAATCTTTGGGTGGAAGCTAAGGCACTATCACTTATCAAACCCTTTAATGGGCTTAAAAACAGTGGAAGCTTAGACCTAGCAACTCAAATAATTTCAGCCCACAAGCATTATTCTATGAATGAAGATGCAGTTGTTAATCAAATATAAGGATTTTTAAAATGGAATCTCCTAAATTAATATTTAGCCTGACAATCTGGATTTAAGCAAAAAATATAGCATTTATAAGGCTGTAAGAGTAAACATTTTGTTGTTATCAAAACGTAACCTTCTCAAATGAATATATCGTATTTCTAAGTATTACTGATATGAGACTATGTTTTAAAACTACAGGAGACCTACATTATTGAATAATCTTTTTGTACAATTATCTGGAGGACCAGGAACATTGGAAGAAAAGAAGATAGAGAAATATCCATCATGATTTAGGTGCGTGATGATGCTTTTAATGATTGTCCAGTCTTGAAGGTTTCAGGATTGAGTACGTTACAAACTGATTGCTTTGTGATACAATTGCCTATAATTACTTCTGCCTTGTTTTATAGACATAATTTTGATAGAGTGTCCTATCAGAGAACGATGGAAAGGTCTCAGTCCTGATCCCGGCTCCACCACTTGTCCGCTGTGTGACCTTGGGCGAATCACTTCACTTCTCTGGGCCTCAGCTACCTCATCTGGAAATTGGGGAACGAGACTCTGAGCCCCACGTGGGAAAAGGACTCTGTCCAACCCAAAGTGCCTGAAACCTAGTAAGCACTTAATAAACACCACAATTATTATTGTTATTATACTTCAGGACTGAGAACTATTGTGGCAAAGAAAAACTTGATTATAGGGATTTATTTAGGGACATTCATACTCTCTCACCTCCGTCGGTCGTATTGCCACGGAGTCCCTGAGTGAATTGAACGAGCGGGCCGACAGAGGTGGAATCACTTTAAATTGGAATTTACAGGTGAAGTGTACGGTGGGTACCTATTTGCATATGGATTTTAATCAGGGAAAGTCAGCTGTTGAGGAAAATGAATGCTGAGCTACATTATTTAGAGCCCAAACCTTGAATACTTTTAATGAGCAATACCTTCTCCAAGTAGATGATTTGCCAATACTAAGAGTGAAAGATTGGTATCTCGAGCAAATCACATCAGTCTATAGACAGAGGCCTTTCCTTTAATATAAAGAGCAGATATTGGCAGTGGATGGGCTTTCTATAAAAGCTGAGCGTAAATATCTGATCTACCCTCTTCAGAATTAAATTGCTCAGTTTCTCCTTGGCAAGCCAAGAGGATCTATTTCATAGCTTCCAGATACGGAGTGACACTCAAGACCGAAAGATGATCGTTGGTTAACCTTAACTCTACCCTTCTGGTGGCCAGGGCTTTTGAAAACCAAAAACCTTCTTCTTAATGGAATTTGTTAAGCACTTGCTAAGTGTCAGGCACTGTACTAAACACTGGGGCAGATACATTCCATGATCAAACATGGTACTCACAATCTTAACCCCCATTTTGCAGATGAGAGAACTGAGTCCCAGAGAAGTGAAGTGACTTGGCCAAGGTCACACCGCACATTAGAATTGACTCCCGGCCTCTTTCCACTAGGCCACTCAGCTTCTCTAAATTTAACTATAATAAACCTTTGATAAACTTTACAATATTTTAAGTTGAATTACACTAGAAGATTCAGAAACCAAGAATCTGGATCTTAAATTATAAGTAGTGCTGAATTGGCACGGTTTGTTTTCCTGAAAGTCCATGTCAAGGTCTCCCTTGTTTAACTCCTGCAAAGTTAAATCCAACCAGATCTTCCTCTGGAAAAAAAAAAAAAAGCTTACCATGTCATTAATCTTCCAGAAAAATCAGGACAAGGCTCAAAAATCAGCCCACCAGGAGAGAAGAAAGTATTATACGAAGCAGACACACCCATTTCTAATGCATAAGAAATTTTATGAAGAGTCGGGATTTGCAGGGACACCCAGTGAAGCAGCAAATACAGTCGAGTTCAAGGAGAGAGAATTAGTGTATGTGTTTTACTTCCCTAAACAGCGTAGGTTGCTACAATAGCCAAGCCTCTCATTCATTCAATCGTATTTATTGAGCGCTTACTGGGTACAGAGCACTGTACTAAGCATTTTGGAATGTACAATTCGACAACAGATAGAGACAATCCCTGCCCGACAGTGGGCTCACAGTCTAAAAATACATCTAAGTAAATAAAATCAACCTCCAAGTACATAAAATTAAAGAGTAACCTGACTTCCTGCATTCTTAAATCCAAAAAGCTTCTGGCTTGGGGGCCTGACTCCTCCTTTAAACTCTAAGTTTGTGGGAAGGAAATGTGTGTGCCAACTCTGTTGTATTTAACTCTCCCACATGTTTAGTGCAGTGTTCTGCACCTAGTAAGTGCTCAGTAAATACCATTGATTGATTGATGCTAATTATCCCTCATCACCTTCATCATCATTATCTTCAATCACTGATTAAGAACAGTACCTTGGGAATTCATTACGTTCTCAGAGGCATTAAGGAGGATGCAGTGAGTGACTTTTTGGTTGTTTTTTTCAGTGGTTTTGGTACATGCTTACTATGTGTCAATTGCCATTCTGAACGCTGGGACAGTTACCAGATTTTCGGGTTGGACCCAGTCCCTGTCCCACATAGGGTTCACGGTCTATCCGAGACAGACGGATTCAAACCCCATTTTACAAATGAGGTAAGTGAACCACAGAGAAGTTAGGTAACTTGCCCAAAGTCACACAGAAGAGTAGTGGTGGAGCTTGATTTAGAGCCCAGATTCTTCAAAACCCAAAATTCTTGCCCACAAGAAGCTGGGGGAGTAGATGAGAAGTGTGAATGTGTGATGTTGGGGAGGGACATAATACAGAAAAAAAAGAATCCATTCACCCCTCCAAAAGTCATTCTGAACATCAACTAAAACTCTGAAACAATGAACATGTAAGAAGTTAAAGAGTATTTCAGTGCTCTAACTTTAGTGTTAACAGGAGCAGCATGGCTTAGTGAAAAGAGCCCGGGCTTGGGAGTCAGAAGTCATGGGTTCTAATCCTGGCTCCGCCACTTGTCAGCTGGGTGACTTTGGGTAAGTCACTTAACCTCTCTGTGCCTAGTTTCCTCATCTGGAAAATGGGAATTAAGACTGTGAGCCCCATGTGGGACAACCTGATGACCTGGTATCAATCCCAGGGCTTAGAACAATGCTTTGCACATAGTAAGTGGTTACCAAATACCATCATCATCATCATCATTATTATTATTATTATTCAGTGGTCCAAAGTCAGTGATGGTAGTGGTTGGGGGGTGATGAGGGGTAGGAAGGGGAGACAGGAGGTGATGTCTGTCTACTAGTTTTGTTTTGTTGTCTGGCTCCCACTTCTCGACTGTGATCCCATCTTTGGGTAGGGATTGTCTCTATCTGTTATGGAATTGTGCTTTACAAGTGCTTAGTACAGTGCTCTGCACACAGTAAGTGCTCAAAAACGATTGAACGAATGAACGAATGGGAATGAGTGAACAGTAGCAGAGTGAGGAAAAAGAAGAAAATGGGGGAATAGAGAGGAAACTGTTATTCTACAGAGTCTAAGGTCAAGAGACCACGGCTAGCTGTGATAAGGCAAATGGAAGTTTCTTTCTGACCCAGGGCTTAAAAGCTTCACATCCTTTCCAAAATTCAAAACGGGGACGACTGGCTTTGATTTGCCTTTCTATTCCCAGAGCTATATTTCAATGAAATAGCTGGGTTAGAGTTGATGGTTTCCTCTCTAATTCATTTCTTTCCAGAGGAAAATCATGCAGGTGAAGAACAGAACAGCTATATTTCATCCACACTGCACTGTCCTGATTGAGATTGGAATAAGAAATGTGGAAAAAAGGTGGGTGAACAAGGTTTCTGTGAGAAGCACTGTGGCCTAGTGGAAAGAGCACAGGAACACTCTCTAGTAATGCTGGTATTTGGTAAGTGCTTACTATGTGCAGAGCACTGTACTAAGCGATGGGGTAGATACAGGGTAATCAGGTTGTCTCACGTGAGGCTCACAGTCTTCAGCCCCATTTTCCAGATGAGAGAACTGAGGCCCAGAGAAGTGAAGTGACTTGCCCACAGTCACACAGCCGACAAGTGGCAGAGTGGGGATTCGAACCCATGATCTCTAACTCCCAAGCCCAGGCTCTTTCCATTGAGCCACGCTGCTTCTCGGAAGAAAAGACCTGGGTTCTAATCCTGTCTCTACCACTGGCCAGTTATGTAATGTTAGGTAAATCACGACTTCCATATACCTCAAGTTCCTCATGTGAAATGGGGATTAAATAACTTTTCTCTCTCTCCTTTATATTGTGAACCCTCTATGGGACAGGGACTCTGTCTTGTCAAACAATATTGTATCTACCCCAGTGCCTAACACAGTCCTTGTAACACAGTAACCACTTAGGGAATACTTTTATTCTTATTATCATTATTATTTTTATATTCACTGGAAAAATGATCAACCAATTGTATTTATTGAGTGCTCACTCTGGTTAGTGCAAACTACCATTTTCACAACATCACAAAAAATGCTCAAAAGATACTCCAGAAACTGTTGTATGGTACTGATTGTAGTACAATATATAAAGTAAAATAAAATAATTACTTTGCAGTGGATAGATCCAACACTTGGAAAGTCAGCCTGAAGCCTGAGGATCCATACTGCCCTGCTCTTTTGAAACCAAAATGCAGCTCTGGATGTCAAATTATAATTTGCTCAGTCATTGTGCTAGGAAAGAGAAGAAAAGGAGAATAGAAAAGGGAGCAGCTAAATTATATATAAAATGTATAAAGTACAATAAAATAACTACTTGGCAGTGGTCATAGCCATCACTTGGAAAATCAGCCTGAAGACTGAGGATTCGTACCGACCTGCTCTTTTGAAACCCAAATGTAACCCTGGATGTCAAACTGTAATTCGACCAGTAATTGTGCTAGGAGAGAGAAGAAAAGGAACGTAGAAAAAGAGCAGCTACACTGGGAGAAGGAATGCAGAAGCAGAAGGTAGGATTCATGGAGAAAAAGTAGAAGAGAAAATCGAAGTCCATGTCAAGAAAAGAAGGGAACCAAAGAGAACGGCTGGCTATGATTTTAGCATAATCTCAATCTGTACATTGTAATATTAATTGAGCTCTTGCTCTGGACGGATCATGGTACCAATCACTTGAGACAATACAAAGGAGTTAGTAGTAATGATAATACTGACCTTTTTTTAAGCACTTATTATAATGTATCAGCAGTGTTTGAAGAGCTGGTGAAAAAAAAAATTATAAAATCAGATTGGAAACAGTCTCTATCCCAAGTGCCTGAGGAGGAAAAACAGATTTTTTTCCCCCACATTTTACAGATGAGGAAAATGAAGCATAGAGAACTTAGTTGACTTGCCCGAGTCCATCCAAAAGGCAAGTGGGGAAGCAGGATTAGAACCCAGAACTCTGATTCCAGTGCTATGTTCTTTCCACTAGACTGTAAACTCCTTGTGGGCAGGGAACGTATATCGTCTGTCATACCGTCGTCGCCCAAGCCCATAGCACAGTCCTTAGCCTACAGTAAGCATTCAATAGATATCACGGATTTCCACTAAAGTACGCTGCTTCTCATGGACGTGATCCACGCTTTTAAGGATCTTACTTTCTAGTGAAGCAGTTTCCAATCTAGTATTTGTGACTATCACCTATACACTTGAGTGAGAAGTGTAATCTTTGACATGAATATGAAAATCCAAAGGCAATTCAATTATCCAGCGCTTTAGTGAGCCACTCGATCCGTGTGGTTCTTACTCTTCTAACGGTATCAAAGTCGTATAAAATCAAGCTTTGTTTATGTCCTGAGTTTTCACCTCTAATCTCCATATGATTAAAAATAATGAATAGTTATTTATTTTTATCATTAGTACTATCATTACTCCTATTCATATCTTTTGGTATTATCGCTCCTCATAAAATTATCCCTAATAGTTTTAATGGGTGCAATTTTCCCACACTAATGACACCATAAATCAAAGTATTAAACCAAAGAGAAAGAAGAGTCTTGGATGAGTTCCTAAAATTGTGTACTTTTCTCTTAAAGCCAACAGAATATTAATGAGTTAGAACAGATATGGGGATTTTGAAAAATGATTCACTATTTCAGTAACAACCTGCAGTGTCCAGAGAACGCGGAAGGGCGTGGATGAACAGGACAGTTACCTCAATTTACATGCAAGGTTGATGTCCTCATGAAAACGGACGTGCATATTTGTTTTCTGTTCACAGAATAAGCCAATTTGTTTATGGAACAACCAAAGGCCTTAATCCCCTAATCCCTCTGTCACAACCATCCAAAAAAACATCCCAGTTTGCCAATTCCTGTTACACCATCTCTGATCTGTAGAATCCTAAGGGCTGACGTTGATTTTTCCGCTACCGCAGCCAATGTTCTGTGATGGGAGAGACATCTTCAAGGCAATTCTCCTGCCTTTAAGTAAAACATTCCCATTCAAATCACCCAAACAACCCCAAACCACAAAATACAGCTCCAGGCATACACACTGATTCTTTCTATTAAAGAACCCAAGTTTTATACACAACCAGACTCTATATTTCCCCTTAGAGGATAGAGAGAAGAACTGAAAGCAGGCATATGGCAGATTTTTCCAAAATTCTCATAAAAGCCAGTATGTGAGTAGATTTGGAGCCCTCGAGGGATGGGGTCCATGTTTAATTCCCACCCGAGTACTCCTTCCCAGTGCTTAGCACAGTGTTCTATACACAGTAAAAACTTAATAAATACTATTACTACTAAATGTATTGAAAGAGTCCCAGGTGAACCCCGAGGAGTAGGTTTTATTCGATTCCCAGCGTCTTTTCCAGATAACAATTATCTAAGCATTTTTATAAGTCTGTCCGGGAACTCTGCGAGTAAAGGGAAGAAGAGACCACTCTCCCACTGACTCTGATGTCTTCAATGCACATTACCTGAAGATGATTAAAAGTACTTAAATAGAAGAAAGGTTCTCTACTTTCAGGAGAAATTCTTCCGGTTCGCATACCAACAGCTCCCTCTGTCTGCTTTGACATGATTTAGCATCGCCCAGCTGATGGGAAATTGGAGTTATTTTTCGATTTTCTCTTCAGTGAAGGACGGGACTTGCTCGGTGCTACACTCCGATGGAAGGGGACTACCTCTCCAAACACAGTTTTACTGTGTCTTCACCAGAGAGGTGCGTAGGACTTTGTTTTTGAAAATTCCACAGCATGGATGAAACCAGCACTGCCGATAAAATGATCTCTGCGTTGGCCAGCGAGAACAAGAGGTCGGAAGAGGCCTTTGAACACCGACTGATTGGGGAAGAGTGGCAGCCCGACTCGGGGGATTTGAAAGCTTCTAGCGCTTGGCTAAGCGATTGCATTATTGGGGCAACAAATCTGAAACGAACCGCTCTGTTAAGTCATGAATTCCCGAGCACGTAATAGTTAAGCGTTCACTTTCCCTTTTTCTTTGGATCAGCAAAATGTTATTGTCATCAGAACTGGGTTCCTTGAAACAGTGCTGTGACAAAAGAGTAGATGTGTGTGAAAATCTCGCTCAAAGCAACAGCCATCTTGGGGTTTTAGGTCTCTATGGGAAGTTGTATTTTATGTGTAGGCTGTATCATCTTCCTTCTGATCTTTGCAGAATGAGACATCCCTGATTTCCTACTACAATCCTAAGTGCATGTTTTGATGAGCATACCCCAATCTCGACTATCTCACCACCCACCCCTCACCCATCCAGTCTCTACCTTCACCTCCGACAGACCACCATCCTTCCTACATCAGAATGGTATTAAAATCTGATTTCCTCCAGCGCTCCTTCCCCAAATCCTCATTTCCCTTATTCCCTATCCCTTATTACCTATGCACTTGGATCTGTATATTGGAAGCACTTGAGATCCACCCCAGTCTCTGACCCACAGCATTTATGCGCCAAGCCATGATCTCTTTCAATCTCTGTTTCTTTCTCTGTGGACTGTAAGCTCCTGGTGGTCTGTCTACCAACTTTCTTGACCGTCCTGTCCCAAAGGGTTAGTATAGTGCTGTGAACATAGTAAGCACTCGATAAATATCACTGATTGATTATCAGCACTATAATCCCATATATATGTAAATATATATATATATGTGTGTGTGTGTATGTATATATATATATATAATATATATATATATAATATATATATTGCAGTCCCTTGGTCTCCCCTTTTTTATGGTAATAATAATAATAATGTTGGTATTTGTTAAGCGCTTACTATGTGCCGAGCACTGTTCTAAGTGCTGGGGTAGACAAAGGGGAATCAGGTGGTCCCACGTGGGGCTCACATTCTTAATCCCCATTTTACAGATGAGGTAACTGAGGCACCGAGAAGCTACGTGACTTGCCCAAAGTCACACAGCTGACAAGTGGCTGAGCCAGGATTTGAACCCATGACCTCTGACTCCAAAGTCTGTGCTCTTTCCACTGAGCCAAGTGCCTACTATGTGCCAGGCACTGTTCTGGCTGCTGGGATAGATACTAGGTCATCAAGTTGGACACAGGCCAAGGCCCACCTGGGGCTCACAGTCCGTGGCTCAGTGGAAAGAGCCCGGGTTTAGGAGTCAGAGGTCATGGGTTCTATTCCCGGCTCCACCACCTGTCAGCTGTGTGACTTTGGGCAACATGCTTAACTTTTCGGTGCCTCAGTTCCCTCATCTGTAAAATGGGGATTAAGTCTGTGAGCCTCACGTGGCACAAGCTGATTACCCTGTATCTACCCCAATGCTGGTATTAAGTGCTTACTGTGTGCCAAGCACTGTTCTAAGCATTGCCACTTGACTGCTTGTTGACCTTGGACAAGTCACTTCACTTCTCTGTGCCACATTATCATTATTATTATTATTTCATCCCCATTTTACATATGAGGTAACTGAGGCACAGAGAAGTGAAGTGACTTGTCCAAGGTCATGCAGCAGTCAAGTGGCAGAGCTCAGGTCCTTGTGACTTCCAGGCCTGTGCCCTATCCATTAGGCCACACTGCTTCTCAATTCTCTCTTGAATGTGATATTCCTGTGAGCACCTTGTTGCACTCCTGTCCTCCTCCATCTTTTGTGCACCCTCAGGGCCCAGCGTAAATCTGGCAGGCTGGGATGCCAGCGGGACTACCATCCATTTCCTCCCGTAAATTATTGGATCACAGATATTTGGTAACTGCAATAGGGCTCGTCTGTCATATCTGATGGGAGACTCCAGCCTCATGGAGCAAAATCTAACCAGTGCCCATTACAGAAATATTGTTCTCAGGTTGAGGTTTGAACCAGATGAGCAGATAAAAGCTCATATTTGGGCAGATATTCGGCTGGCTGAAATGAGTGCCGGGCTGGAGAGCCACCTGCTCGAACCCTCCAGACTGGGAATGGGAAAAATGTAACATTCTGAATTTTCTCACCAAATGACATATTTATTCATATAATTGCCCCACCTTTTGCATACCCAAAGCAGGGGAGGGTAATTACATGGGAAATTAAGCCTGAGAAGCAGCAAGGCATAGTGAAAAGCAGCGTGGCGTAATCGATAGAGCCCGGGCCTGAGAATCAGATGATCATGGGTTCTAATCCCGGTTCCATCACCTGTCTGCTGTGTGACCTTGAGCAAATCACTTTACTTCCCTGTGCCTCAGATACCTCATCTGTAAAATGGGAATTGAGACTCTGAGCCCCATGTGGGATAGGGACTGCGTCCATCCTGATTTGGTTGTATCTATCCCAGTGCTGAGTACAGTGCCTGGCACATAGTGAGCGCTTAATGAGTACCATGATAATTAGCCATCAAGGGAGCAGGAGAAAAAGAGCAAAACCGAAAAAGTTAGAGTTGAGAGCGGAGACAAGAGAAAGGTGAGGACTTCCTTCTTTGTCCCCTCCCAAACACTGCACACAGTAGGCAGTGTTCAGTGCATTAGAATGACACCGTGAAGCTAATCTGACTTTCTTTCCAGAGATATTTGGTGAATTCCCCCAAATTGATCATTTTAGGGGTGTCTTTACAAAAGTAATTATTCCCTCTCAACTCTACTAAGGCTCAATTTCACCAATCGTAGCACACAGGGTGAGCTAAGGGGACTTGGTGAGACAATGTCCTGCCCCCTCCCCCTGACCTCCTCAGAAGCCACCTCTTTACCCCCAGTTTTCCTGATGCTGGATGATTTTGAAGGTTGCTCACCTCTTCAACCCTGCCCCTACTCTCTGTGGGGCGGGAACATGTCTACCAACTCTGTTAAATTGTACTCTCCGAAATGCTCAGTACAGAGCTCTGTGCACAGTAAGTGCTCGATAAATGCAATTGATTGATTGATTGATTGACAAGGAAGAAATCCACAGGGTATTGTGAGTTTTCCCATGGAAACAGAGGTTATAGCCACCAGGAAGCTCACTGTGGGCAGGGTATTTGTCTGTTAATTGTTATACTGTACTCACACAGTATTTTCTCAGTAAATACCATTGAATTGACTTGAACCTTGGTGGGAACAAAGCCCAGCTCTCCCTGGCCCCTTGCTTGCCTGAGACCACCCATTAATCCCCGATTTTCCTGGAGCTGGAAGCCTGGAAGTGCATTTGAATCGGCTCACACTCTCCCTGCTGGCATGATTGCCTCTCTTTATTGCTCTATTGCACTTTCCAAGTGCTTAGTACAGTGCTCATAACAGTGAGCATTCAAAAAATATGATTGAATGAATGAATGAATGAGAAGCAGGATCCCATGGCTACTAGGTATGGCAGAGGATGGGCTGCAAATGAGGGTCCCAGAATGTGGGTTTAAAAATAATAATGTTGGTATTTGTTAAGTGCTTACTATGTGCAGAGCACTGTTCTAAGCACAGGGAAATACAGGATCATCAGGCTGTCCCTCATGAGGCTCACAGTCTTAATCCCCATTTTCCAGATGAGGGAACTGAGGCTCAGAGAAGTGAAGTGACTTGGCCACAGTCACACAGCTGCCAAGTGGCAGAGTTGGAATTCGAACCCATGACCTCTGACTCCCAAGCCCTGGCTCTTTCCACTGAGCCACGCTGCTTCCCTAATGACTCAAACCTAATGGGTTTGAGGGAGGGGCCTTGGCTCGTGGTTGGGAAGACACTCTGTGAAAGCGGACATGAGAGAAGATGAGAGAAGGAGCTCTGAGGGCCTGGAATAAGTAACCCCAGAGCGCCTCTTCCCCCACATCTGCATTCCCTTTGGTTGAGAGGCAGAGGTGTCAATAGCAGGGGCAACTCGATCAGGCCGATTCCCCTCCCACCTCCCCAGACAGATCCTAACTTGGCATGGCAAGCTCTCAGTGGGCAGATTTGCCCACAAAACAGGTGCTGCCTGGAGAAATCAAGTAGAGGAGAGGACGGGATCATAAATCAATATTTTAATAGGAGGAATCTAAAAATAATTTAAAAAAAAAATGTCCAGAAGCCAGTCATGCCTGAGGGAGACATAGATTAGGCCCATCCCCCACCCACCAAGCATAGGCCCATTATGGTAACCCCACTTCTTTCCCTTTCTACCTCAATTCACTCAATAGTATTTATTGAGCGCTTACTATGTGCAGAGCACTGTACTAAGCACTTGGAAGGTACAGTTTGGCAACAAATAGAGACAATGGATGACTGCACACTTAAAAAAAACAAATGCAGCCCAAACCTGAATCCTGGGCATTCTGAACCTACCTTTTTTCCAATCCAACTGCCGCTATCGACGCATCAGAACAAAACAAAACCTTTTATTGCTTCTCCAAAATTCAGGTAGATATGGTAGTCGGGCTTGCAGTGAAGGCAATTATATGAGTAAATATGGCGTAGAGTTCATATTTGAAACAATTCCAAAAAGCTACTCTTCATTATACTGATTTGGAATCGTATTCCACTGTAACATGAAATGAATATGACTATGGCTAGGTTAGGGAACTCATTGCTTAGATTGGATATTTAAAAAATGAGCTCTTAAGGTGAAGTAAGGGATTTTAACTTTAGTGAAAGGAAAGACGGTGGCTTTTTGCAGGATCTGTCTTTAAGACTCTGAGATTGTCTTTTGATCGATCGAAAGAACGACCGATGTATAGTATCAATCCAGATATTTCCCCTCCAAAAGAGTAGATCTACAAATCCTAAGGCGGTATTCCTGTTCAAATCACGTTTTTACACCTTTACATTCAAGAAAGGAGCTGATACTCTGAAAAGATTGAGAGATAAGGAGGCAAAAGAAAACACAAACTCTGGTTTGGCAAACATTAAACAGGATGAAATAACAAAGGAGAGTCTTGTGTGTGTGCGCCTTTTGTAATCAGGACGGAGGAGAACGCATTGGCCTGTTTAGCTACAGATGCAAACATACCTGAATTTCACATCAATGGTGCCTTCTCTAAGTACCTGGCATTGGTCTGTATGTGTGGTGTGTGTGTTTATTTTAATCGACTAACCCATTATATGAAGAACACTATATTTAGAATAATGATGATTGCTGTATTTGCTAAGTTCTACCTGCCAAGCATTACACTTTGGTATTTCCAAAGAGCTTTTGGAAGAGGGAACAGTGGTGGATTACTAGTTATTGAGGGGGAGGGAGTTAGAGGCGGGAGGGAAGTGGTGAGTGACAAGAGAGAAGAGGGCTGGACACATCGTGGAAGATTATCGGAGGAGGATTTGGTGATTGTAAATTTAGATTCTCCTGCCATTCCTGTTCCCATAATTCTAGTTCCATCTAGCATTCTACCTAGGTTCCCACCATGAAACGAAAGGCGCTGCTGGGTACATCAATCAATCAATCATATTTATTGAGAGCTTACAGTGTGCAGAGCACTGGACTATGATTTTGGGAGCATACGGTGTACGAATAGAGAAGCAACGTGGCACAGTGGAACGAGCCCGGGCTTGGGAGTCAGAAGCCGTGGGTTCTAATTCCGGCTCTGTCACTTGTCAGCTGTGTGACTTCGCGCGAGTCACTTAACTTCTCTGTGGCTCAGTGACCTCATCTGGAAAATGGGGATGAAGACTGTGAGTCCCATGTGGGACAACCTGATGACCTTATATCGACCCCAGTGCTTAGAAAAGTGCTTGGCACACAGTAAGTGCTTAACAAATACCACATATTATCAGATGCATTATTAATTGCTCGTTCAAATGGTTCATTCATCCGTTCAGTCATAGTTATTGAGCACTTACTGTGTGCAGAGCACTATACTGTTTGGAAAAGTAAAACTCAGCAATTTACAGTGACATTCCCTGCCCACAACGAGCTTTCATTCTAGAAGGAGGGGGCACTCTCCGGCCCCAGATTCTACCGGACAGTAGCGCTAAAGCCCACAGAAAACAATACTGGCCAAGTTGACTTCCATAGCAGAATGGCAGCGCCTTGCAGGCAGGGAAAGTGCTCTGGGGTTCCCTTTCACTTTTCCAGATATTTAGTATAGTGAACTGTGCTCAGTATATTCCTATTATTACAAATTACATCTACCACCATTCTCAAGAGACCCAAGTCAACTAAACCATCCAGGCCCGTTCCAACGAGCTTCTATTTATTTAAAAGCACTGTAACTGACTCCCTGCAGTTATTAGCTACACTAACCGGTAACCGAGGTTGAACTCTTTTTCTTGGTCCTACTAATCAATCACAGTTGCTCTGTGCAGAGCACTGTAAAAAACACTGGGAGAATAACAGTAATAATGTTGGTATTTGTTAAGCGCTTACTATGTGCAGAGCACTGTTCTAAGTGCTGGGGGAGATACGGGGTGATCAGGTGGTTCCACGTGGGGCTTACAGTTTTAATCCCCATTTTACAGATGAGGAAACTGAGGCTCAGAGAAGTGAAGTGACTTGCTCACAGTCACACAGCTGACGAGTGGCGGATGCGGGATTGGAACCCATGACCTCTGACTTCCAAGCCCGGGCTCTTTCCACTGAGCCACGCTATATACCTGATTGCTCCTGACCCCTCCTTCTCCCTTCTCCACTCCCCACCCCATATATGCCAGGCCATCACTTTCCCAATGTTTAAAGCATTACTAAATTCACGTTTCCCCCCAGACACATTTCCCGATTAAGCCCTCTTTTCCCTGGCTCCCTCTCCCTTCCTTGTCACTTTGGCCTGTGACCTTTGGATATTTGAAATTTGCCCCATCCCCAACCCCACAGCACTTCTATACATATCTTTAAATTATATCTTAATATTACTTACTCATCTGTCTCCCCCTATAGACTTTAAGCTCACCGTGAGCAGGGAATGTGCCTGCTAATTCTGTTGTATCATGCCCTTCCAAATGTTTAGTACACAGCCTTGTACACAGTAAGCACTCGCTATATACTATTGAATGAATGAATAGTACAGTGTTCTGCACACAATAAGGCTCAATAAATGTGATTATTTGATTGATCCCTATCCTCAAGGAACTACACTGTTTCCATCCATTCATTTATTCAATCATATTTCTTGAGGCTTTTTGTGTACAGAGCACTTTACTAAGCACTTGGGAGATGCCAAACTGAGCTTCCCCTTCTCCCTCTGCTCCCTCTGCTGCCTCTCTGCCCCCCCCACCTCCCCTCAGCTAAGCCCCCTTTCCTCCCCCTCTCCCTTCCCCTCCGCACTGTGCTCATCCGCTCATTTGTATATATTTTTATTGCCCTACTTATTTTGTTAATGAGATGTACATCCCTTGATTCTATTTATTGCTATTGTTTTTGTCCGTCTGTCTCCCCGGATTACACTGTAAGCCCGTCAATGGGCAGGGATTGTCTCTATCTCTTGCCGAATTGTACATTCCAAGTGCTTAGTACAGTGCTCTGCACATATTAAGCACTTAATAAATACAGTTGAATGAATGAATACAATAGAACAGTAAACAGACACATTCCCTTCCCACAAGGAGCTGACAGATGAAAGCCAAAGAGTTTAAAAATGTGTTCACAAGGATTGTAGGGTGGAGAGGTGGAGCATACCCAAATCTTAATTTTTTTGAATTAAAATCGTATTTACCCTCTAGAATGTCAGTTTCTGGTAGGCAGGGAGTGTTTCTACCAACTCTGTTGGTGAGTGAATAAAGTGAGTCCATAGTGTGTTATTATTATTATTATTGCCATCAGGTCATTTCCTATTCATAGCTACTCCACGGATCTACTTTCTCTACAACATCCTATCCTCTGCCATAATCTGCAACCTTTCTAATCGTTCTTCCGTTAGTGTTATAGCGACTATAACATTGATTTCAGCCTATTCCCTTCCCTGTAGACTGTAAGCTGGTTGCGGACAGGGATTGTGTCTACCAACTGTCTTGTACTATTCTCTCCCAAGCAGTTAATACAGTGCTTAATACAGTGCACACGATAAGCACTCAATAAATACCATTAATTGATTGATTGACTAATTATATTACAGTCTCCCAAGTGCTGTACAATGCTCTGCACACAATAAGTGCTCAATAACTCTGAATAGATGAATGAACCATTTGTACCAGCAATTAATAATGCTACTGATAATAAGTGTGATCTTTATTAAGCGCTAACTATGTGCCAGGCACTGTACTAAGCCCTAGGGTAGATACAAGTTAATTGGGTTGGATGCAGTCCCCGTCCCACACTGGGCTCCCAGTCTTCATTCATTCATTCAATAGTATTTATTGTGTGCTTACTATGTGGAGAGCACTGTACTAAGCGCTTGGAATGTACAAATCAGCAACAGATACAGTCCCTGCCCACTGATGGACTTACAGTCTTAATTCCCATCATACAGATGAGGTAACTCAGGTGGAGAGAAGTGAAGTGACTCGCCTAAGTTCACACAGCTGACAAATGTTGGAGCGGGGATTAGAACCCATAAATAGGAATTGTGTTGCTTAAATTCTTAGGTGAGTGCAACGTGGTAAAGGGTAGCATTTGGGATGAACAAATGCCACGTGAGAGAAAACGACAAATCCAGCAGATTCTACAAAACCAATTTTGGTTGAGGATTTGTATGCTGAGAAGCAGCAAGGCTTAGCGGTTAGAGCACCGTCTCGTCAGTCAGAAAGACCTTGGTCTCCGACCCCGCCCCACCATATAATAACGTTGGTATTTGTTAAGTGCTTACTATGTGCAGAGCACTGTTCTAAGCGCTGGGGGAGATACAGAGTCATCAGGTTGTCCCATGTGAGTCTCACAGTTAATCCCCATTTTCCAGATGAGGGAACTGAGGCACCGAGAAGTGAAGTGACTTGCCCACAGTCACCCAGCTGACCAGTGGCAGATCCGGGATTCGAACCCATGTTCTCAGACTCCCAAGCCCGGGCTCTTTCCACTGAGCCACGCTGTGTGACCACAGGCAAGTCACTCGACTTCTCTGGGCCTCTCAGTTTCCTCACCTGTAAAATGAGGATTAAGAGTGTGAGGAACCCTGTGGGACAGGGACTGGGTCCAATCTGATTAACTTGTATCTACCCCAGTGCTCGAAACAGTGCTCGGCACATAGTAAGCACCTAGCAAGTCCTATGATTCTTCTTCTTATTACTGTTATGTATAAAGAAGTGATTTGAGATGAAAAGAGATTGCAAAACCGGATTAGTGCAGCAAAAGGCCCAGACCTGGAGTGTACAGCACCCTGGGAGGAATATATACATTAAAGTCATTTTCTTGGTGTACTTCTCCTTTCAATTTGCTAATGTAGAACTTGGTTCTGTGAGACAGCACAATGTAGCAAATGAAGCAAGCTGTCATAACACATCCCATTAGGGGGCCTAATTAACATCATGTCATTAGAGGCGATGGGAATTAAATAATGCGGGCTACTTTAAAAATAAAATCCGGTCAAATTGAGCACTTTCATCATTTTTGCATAATGATTTACAAATTCTTAAAACATTGCCATCGACGGTTTATGAGGTAACGCTTGTCTTGTCGGGTTTCACAGAGGAGGAACGATGAGCGGGAATAACGGAGGAGGGAAGGAAGTGAGGAATTGCTAGGTGAGGTTTTCTTCTTGAGAAGTCCAAGTTGCTTTCTTGAAGACATTGCAGACCTTGAGACGGGATGACTCTCGAGCAGTGTTCCGGCCCAGGACCTGCTTCAACAACTGGCATGGGCTGCATTCTCGAAAATAATTATCTAACCTTGCTTAATAATAATAATAATAATAATTGTGGTGTCTGTCAAACACTTAGTCTGTTCCAATCGCTGTTGCAAGCCCTGGGGTAGATGCACGGTCATCAGGTTGTCCCACGTGGGGTTCACAGCCCCAATCCCCACTTTACAGATGAGGTAACTGAGGCACTGAGAAGGTAAGTGATTTGCCCAAGGTCACACAGCAGACAAGGAAAGGAACCTTCTGGTACGTCTTTCCCTCCCCTTCCAAATCCCTAGGATCTCTCTTCCCTTTGAAACCGCACCACAGATTTCTCCATCTTCAACAGTGTTTCTGCTAGCACATCTTCTCCAGGAGATAATTTACTGATTAATTTTCCTTCTCTCCAGCTTCTATCCCTCCCAATTACCACTTGTACATTACCTAAGCACAATATCTGTTCTCCCTTCTACTTAAATTGTGAGCCCGCGGCGGGACGGGAACTGTGTCTGATCTGATTACTTTTGTCTACCCTAGTACTTAGAACAGTTCTTGGCTCAGAGTAAGTGCTTAACAGGGTTATCACGGAGGCACACGTGCAGTCACGACCAAAGCATATTTCGACATATGTTACATCTCCATTTGGATTGACCGGGATTGATGACTGGGAACTCCCGCCTCTCTTCAACACCGCTATGCGGGAGTGAATGTGTTCGAGAAATTTGCCGTCAATTCATTTCTGCGTGTGGCCACAATCCACCTTCGCGCTCCCATTTCTCTGAGTAACCTCCCAATTCATTAGAGATGCTTCGCGCATTCATCGAGCGATGGAGTGCACGCTCATATAATTTGTGTTCAGATGGCAAAAATGACCTCAAAGGTGCAGAGTTATTCTGTGGTTATTCCACCTTTGAAGTCATTACTGCTTAATTTTTTACCGCTGCCTGCACTCAACAGAAACATTAGTAGTAGCTTCATGAATTACTAATGTGGTGCTTAGAGGTGAAATGTAAGGACCTCATCAAATTCAGGATATTTGCATATACATTGCAGATAATTAAGTGTCTTAAAGGCGATGCTTTTTTTTTTTCCTTCTTTTGCAGGCGGAGCATTCGAAAACGCGAGACTGACACGTTCTGCTTCTCGGGATGAGCTTCGGTTTAAGTCTGTCCATTCTCGTGTGCATTAAACCTGGTTTGCCGAAGTGCTTCTTAACTTTCCTGACTGTTTACGCTGCCAGGAGAGGGGAAAGTAATTATTGCAGCCATATGTGTAAATCAAGAGCTGCTGTAGAGTAATCAGATGAACAAAGCCTTTAGTTTGGCTACTGACCTCTTTAAAAACTTGAGATCCATCCATTGTTTTCCTCTCATACGTCAATTAAAGACCATTCTGTTCAGAACAATCAAGAGACAATGCAGAGAGGGAAATAATTTTGTGCTAAAGCTAAAGCGCTTTCCCTTAAAAATATACCTCTAGGTAGGGATTGTCTCTATCTGTTGCCGAATTGTATTTTCCAAGTGCTTAGTACAGTGCTTTGCACACAGTAAGCGCTCAATAAATAAGATCAAATGAATTTGACCTAGGAAGGCTTTCCACTTTCATCAATCGACAGTATTTATTGAGTGCTTACTGTAAACATAGCACTGTACTGAACGTCAGGAAGAGTTCGCTATAACAATGCGGCTGATGCATTCCCTGCTTCACTGACTACTCTTCCGCTAGTCAGCTAAATTCTAATTTTCTATAGGATCAGACTTCACCACGAAAATTGCTTTTCATCACACATTCAAATGCCTTCAGTATTTTCTCCACAACCACAGTTCAGCCCCCAGTTCACTGCTGAAATTTCTGTCAAGGGCTTCAGAGGAATGACCTCCAAGTTGACCTTAAAAATCACCTACGTTGGCCTCGTATTTTTTTTTAATCAAGGCTAAATATTAAATAAAAGGAGGTAAGGTGTTTTTTTTCTGAAATGTCACTCATTTGAGGGTAATAGACATTCAGAGTCATAGGTGTGTCACCTTAAACAAAACTGGTAAGGAAGAAGCAGAAAATCTTCAGAGGAGAGAGATGCTGGAAGTGGGTTAGCGACACCAGAGTCAGGAAGAACGTTTCATAAGATTTTTCTTCTGAATCTATGAAGTGTAGAATTGGGCCTTCCACTTAAGCTGTCTCAGGAAAATGCCCTTCACTTTTACTCTTCCGAATGTCCCAAGAAGAAGATACTAAATTACTTGCTCACCATCATTCGTGGATTTTAAAATGCCTTATTCGTAGCTTTTTTCTAACCTTGAAATCAATCGTGGCATTTAGAGAGTGATCCAGAGCACTATACTAAGTACTTGGAGTATCTGGGCTAAATTAATTTCCATCCACCTTCCCTGATAGAATCCACTTCTCCAAACTTTGAATCAATTTTGCCGGCCCCTTCTAGAATCTATTAACGTGACTGGCATAGAACATTGTGTTAACTGATCGTTCATGAGTGCAGTGACATATCTAAATTTCCTGCTACCTATCAAATTTGATTTATGTTACACAGGGTTTACAAATAATCTCTGGTAAAAGTATAAAGAACCAAAAAATGTGAAATATTACCCTCCTTGTGTTCCGATGGGGACCAGCAAAGATAATTTCAATATGATGCTGCATGAAGAATTGACTTCATCCCTGGCAGTTTATCAGTCTCCCATTCTAAGTGAGAAAGATAAAAGAAGGTTAAAACTTGAATTGAGGATTATGTGGTAGTTTGGCTGTGGCGTACTTAGGCATTCTAATTTTGTGTTTTTGTGTCTGTGTGGTTTTGTGAGGGAATAGAAGGGTGAGTATTATTGTCGGATCATTTCTTATCATGGTTTATGAAGAAAATGCAACCCTCACTTGATGAAACTGTTATGGGACGATTTATTCTTTCAGGTCGCAAGGATGCATTTAGTCAAATCCCTAACCAACTCGATAATGGCCTGGAAGAGTTAATGCGAAGACATCTCACTTCCTTCTCACCTGAGCACGGATTTTATGGCATTCAATCAGCTCTCCCCCTTCCTGCCTTTCCACTCTCTTCTCCCACTACATCCCAGCTCATACTCTTCATTCCTCTCAAACCAACCTCCTCCATCTACCTTTGTTCTCATCGCTCCAATTGAAGACCTCCTGCTCATGCCCGTCAAATCCACTAGACCTGCATCCTCTTTCAAACCGCATCCCAGTTCTCTCCACCTTCAAAAGTGCTTCTGATAGCACATCTCCTCCAGGAGACGTTTCCCTGATTCATTTGCCTTCTCTCTATCTCCTATTCCCACTAATTACCTGTGCAGAATATTTTTTCTCCCTTCCACTTCAACTGATAACCCCATGTGGGACAGGAACTGTGTTGGATCTGGTTACATTTCATCTACTCTAGCATTTACAACAGTGTTTGGCACAGAGCAGGTGCTTAACAAATATCACTTAGGCTCACAGGAAGTCACAACCATAACACTTCTCAATGTACATCACCCATCTCATTACTTAAGCACTCACTGCCCTAAATATTCACTTTTCCTTTTTTCTTCCATTTATAAAGAACAGACTGTAAGCTCACTGTGGTCAGGGAACGTGCCTGCTAAGTCTGTTGTATTGAACTCTCCCAAGCGCTTACTACAGTGGTCTGAACATAGTAGGTGTTCAATAAATATGATTGATTATTAAAGTATTATGATGTCTAAACAGTAAGATTCTTGAAGACAGTAATAATAATACTGATTATTATAGGGACACTATTAGTATTACTACTACTACTAATAATAATGTGATCACTATGTGCCAAGCACTGAACGAAGCATGGGGTAGATATAAGATGATCAGGTTGGACACAGTCCCTGTCCCAGATGGGGCTTACAGTTTACAAGGGGTGGAAAATAGGCAATGAATCCCCACTTTACAGATGAAGAAACTGAGACACAGGGAAGTTAACGGAGGCAAGTGGTGGATTAAGTGAAATGACTGAATGAGTAGAATTAGAACCCAGGTCCTCTGTCTCCCAGATCCAGTCTCTTCCCTTTGGGGATCACATCCTAGTCTATTGCACCCTTCCAAGTTCTTACTGTGATATTCTGCCCGCAGGCCCTCAATAAATGCCACCGATTGATCGACTGTTTGATAAATCCGGTTGGCTTAGAGAATTGACCTGACTCAGTGGCCTCCATTTGCCCAGGTTTATGGATGCTGAATTGTTCTCACTTCATATTTGCAGCCCTAGAGAGATGAAGCAGGATGATCAAGGCCCTAGGTGACCTGGCTTGTCTCTTTTCCAGACTTGCCATGTGATCTTGGCCAAATCTGTTGACCCCCTGGCCGCCTTTTATTTATCTGAAAAATAATACTTGGCTAATGGCATTGACCTCCCTCACCGGGATATCATAGGGATTAGATCATTAGACCCTTTTAAAGTGAATCACTGTGAACACGCAAAGTCATTTTGAAAGACACTGAAACATGGCTTTAAATTCTGAAAATATGAGACCTTAGAAAATTGTTTACTAGGCGCAGTTTGTGGTTATAGGAGGTAATACTTGACAACAAATATTAAGCAGGACAACGCAATCAAATATGACCTTTTTGTGTGTTCAGTGTGGCTGGGAGGAAGCCTGGAATTGGCCTCGCAACAAGTATATTGTTATATTGTACTGTCTCAAGTGCTTAGAACAGTGCTCTGCACACAGTCAATGCTCAATAAATAATGATTGACTGACACACATTCGTGGGTCAATTTCACCATCAGCGGTGCTTTTTTTGTAGAATAATATATGTACTTGACAAGATACGAGACCAGTGGAATAGCTGGGCATCAGTGTGGGCCAAGAATGTGTCAGAATGTGATTGAGGGAGTCACGATTCTAAAAACAACACAGTGGATATTAACAGGCTTATGGTATCGGTGAGTAATTGTTCTACTCTATTCAGCCTTGGTTGGGTTCTCTTGGGTTTCTTTGGTGGTGACAGGACCAGTTTAAGACTTCACAATTTTAAGTGAAATGTGTCAAATTGGGACTGATCCAGAACAAAACGATCATTTGATTAATGTGTTGGAAAATAGCAATTAAGAAGAAAAAGGAGTTAGGAATGGAGATGACCACAGACATCTGATTAGATGCGGTAACAGGGAGAGACGTGGTAATAATAGGGATAATTGGAGTTTATGGAGAATCTAAAAAAGGCACATTTTAGTTCTGGGTTTCAATGCTGCCTCTCCACAAATCTTTCATTATTAGAGCTACTGAGGTTGTTGGGATGTGGGTGTGTAGGGAGAGAGAAACGGGGGGAAGAAAGATAGAAAAATGGGGAGGGGGAGGGGGAGGAATCTTGAAGTGTAGGATCGACGATAATACGTGCTTTAAAGCATTTTATCAATGTGTGTGGATCAAAGACAAAAGTTTGATCAGTGTTCCTTTCCACCCTCGGACAGAGCCCGCCATCATTTATTTTGTTAATGAGATGTGCATCCCCTCGATTCTATTTATCTCTATTGTTTTTGTCCGTCTGTCTCCCCAGATTAGACTGTAAGCCCATCAATGGGCAGGGATTGCCTCCATCTGTTGCCGAATTGTCCATTCCAAGTGATTAGTACAGTGCTCTGCACATAGTAAGTGCTCAGTAAATACGAATGAATGAATGAATGAATGAATGAATGAATGAATGAATGAATGAATGAATGAATCCATCCTCAAGTTAGACGAGTCCCAGTCTAGTCACAAAACCGTAGGACTTTGAAGCAGTTCACAGGAACGTTTTACTTCCACTGGTATGTGCAGAGCTGTTCACTGTCTCTCTTCCCCGACAGTCCTATTCCCGCTGGGGCACACAGTAAGTGACTACAGTAGCAGTGATGCAGCGTATGACAAAGTGCACACAAAATTTCACATTCAAAATCCACCCGTGGACAACGTGAGTTCACCACAGCGCCCTTTACTGGGCCATAGAAACCAAGAAGGGCAGGCCGTGCTATAACGAAAATAATAATAATAATAATAGCAGTGATAGTAATTCTGGTATGTGTTAAAAGCTTGCTATGTGCCAAGCTCTGTACTATGCGCTGGGGTAACTAGAAGATAATCGGGTTGGTCTACCATCTCTGTTATACCATACTTTCCCAAGCAAATAGTACTGTGCTCCTCATACAGTACATGCTCAATAAATTCCACTGATCATGGCTCAGTGGAAAGAGCCCGGGCTTTGGAGTCAGAGGTCCTGGGTTCTAATCCCCGCTCTGCCACTTGTCAGCTGTATGACTGTGGGCAAGTCACCTAACTTCTCTGTGCCTCAGTTCCCTCATCTGTAAAATGGGGATTAAGACTGTGAGCCTCAAGTGGGACAACCTGATGACCCTGTATCACCCCAGTGCTTAGAACAGTGCTCTGATTCTATTTATTGCTATTGTGTTTGTCTGTCTCCCCCGATTAAACTGTGAGCCCGTCAAAAGGTAAGGACTGTCTCTATCTGTTACCGATTTGTACATTCCAAGTGCTTAGTACAGTTCTCTGCACATAGTAAGCACTCAATAAATGCTATTGAATTAATGAATGAATAGTAAGTGCTTAACAAATACCAACATCATTATTATTACTATTATTAATAAATGACTGAAGAGATTGGCTATCAATTAATCCATCCAGGGACCTGGATAATCCACAGGTGCCTTAACAAGTACGCGCAAAATCAGGAGTTGGCTATTTTTAGTTTAGAGGAGATAACACACAAATACAGTAAGGAGAAGTAGGTTGCTGACCATTTGTTTTCCATTTCCACTAGGCACAGTAGAAAAGACAGGGACTCAGCAGAAAAAGAAGAATTATTTGCAAGGGGGATCATTAAATCCCACAATAGGTGAGCAAAAGTTGTTCCCCAAAGGTCTTAAAAATAAAATCTACAGCCATTTGCCATGGATTGTTTACGTGTAAGCCTGCTAGGAGGGAGGTTTTTTTACTATTATTATTATTACTGAAGACTCCCCCCGTCAAAGTCTGTACTTGTAGAGTATCTTCAACTTTTTTCATCTGAGGTTTACAATCATGATGATTTTGCTTCACCCAGAGGAGAATCGAGGAAGTGTGCTGGTCTTCAACTCCTATCAGCAACTTGACATTTTGGAAAGATGGGGTTTTGCACCCAAATCTGAAATACTATCTTTTGATTGAAATTTATTTGGTACTCCCATCCTCTTACCTATATTAATTCATGAGTGGTGGCCTCATGGACATTCATTCATTCATTCAATTGTATTTATTGAGCGCTTACTTTGGGCAGAGCACTGTACTAAGTGCTTGGAAAGTACAATCTGAATGATCTGATAAGATCCAGGCTTATTCATCCCTGTGCCTTACCCTACCTCCCCAGAAGATGGCCAGTGTGTCAAATGAGAAGCACTGTGGCTTAGTGGACAGATCACGGGCCCGGGAGTCAGAAGGATCTGGGTTCTAATCCTGCCTCTGCCACAAGTGGGCCATGTGACTTAGGGCAACTCACTTCGCTTCTCTGGGCCTCGGTTACCTCACCTGGAAAATGGGAATTAAGAGTGTGAGCCCTATGTGGGGCAGGGACTGTGTCCAGCCTGATTAACTTGTTTCTAACCCAGCACTTAGTACAGAGCTTGACATATATTACACACAAGTGCCATGATTATTATTATTATTATTATTATTATCATTATATCAGGATTTGAAATTCAGGTGATTGTTCAATGAACACGGAATTCAAGCTCAGTATAAGCTTACACACCCTGGTCTTCCATACCACTTGAACTCAGGCATAAGTTCACAGTTCGTGATGGAAGTAAACTGTGTCCAACCTAATTAACTTGTTTCTACCCCACCACTTAGAGCTTGAAATATATTCCACACTTAACAAGTACCATGCTTATTATTATTATTATCATAATCATTATTATTATTATCATTGTTATTATCCTTATATCATGATTTGAAATTCAGGTGATTGTTGAATGAAGATGGAATTCAAGCTCAATATAAGCTTACACACCCTGGTCTTCCTTATCACTTGAACTCAGGGATAAGTTCACAAATGTTGGTGATGGAAGTAAACTTACGTCAATGACTTCCGAACCTTGAAAAAAAAACACCCAACACAGACTATTAAAGATGTGAAAATGATTGGATTTCTATTACTATGAGCTCCCCATCACAGAAGCGAGCATTCCATTTACTTAGCAATCAGCCCATAATAAAAAAAAAAGATGCAAAAAACAGAGAGATAGAGAAACTGCTTCTCTGTTACATTTATCTGAAATAAAATATGCTGGCAAGTTTCAGCTCTCCACTATCACTTCAAAAGATTTTTAGTAGCAAGTGGCATTAAGCCCAGAGTCACCTTATAGACCCCCCAAAAAAAATAAAATAAATGCTTATTCCTCTTCATATGAAGCTTGAGAAAGGCTGTTGCTAAATAGTAATTTCTCATGTCTGAATGACAGCTTGGATGTTTCTTTGGAAGCCGGCAATGCTGATTATATCAATAAGGTATATTGATTTTTCCCATTTCTCATGGATTCCTGTAAACATGGCATTTGCGGTGATTTATTTTGGGCCTCTTTCCTATTGTGGTCCTGACTCTTCCAGGAGTTATCAGAATTTCAATGGGACCGATGCTGGAAATCAAGAGTTTCATTAAATGAAATTGTGCCGCGGCTTAGAGACTCAAATATGCCACGTTCGTTTCAAAGCCAATCAACATTTGAATGGGGCAGCTTTGAGACCCTCGTGAACTTGTTCATCAGATACTGCTGATCCGCATGGCAATTTCAAACTGCACGTTTTCATCTAGGAACACCCCCTATCTATAAATCTGCCCCAGATTTGTTGGTTTCACCACAAAAATAATTATCAGCTAATTGCCCGATCTTGATATTATCTTTAATTCAGTTCATTTTTGACTTTCGCCTATCGTATTCAGCCTAATGCATCATATTATCCCACCGTGAAAGAGGGAAACAGATGATGACTAATTTCCTGTAGAACTCTACTCTGAAAACATTTATCCTCTCTTCCTCCTCGCTGATAAATAGGGTCTTCATACCTAGAAATTAATTATACAGCGTTCATTGTTCAGATAATAAAGAAGTCTTAGATAAGATTTGTAAATCTCACCACGTAGATGCCAGCCCCATTATACCCGTCTGTTCCGATAAATTTCCCAGGACTTGAGCCATATAATAATAATAATGTTGGTGTTTGTTAAGCGCTTACTATGTGCAGTGCACTGTTCTAAGCGCTGGGGTAGATACAGGATCATCAAGTTGTCCCACGTGAGGCTCACAGTCTTCATCCCCATTTTCCAGATGAGGGAACTGAGGGACAGAGAAGTGGTGACTTGCCCACAGTCACACAGCTGACAGGTGGCAGAGTCGGAATTCAAACCCTTGACCTCTGACTCTTTCCACTGAGCCACGCTGCTTCCCCAAATTATCCTGTCAACCAAGTCTAGAACTTATAAACTTATATATACCCTCCTCAATCAATCAATCATATTTATTGAGCACTCACTGTGTGCAGGGAACAGCACTATGTGGTTGGGAGAGTACAACACAGGCACTTAACAAATACTACAATTACTATTATTGTGATGATTATTTCAGACATATTCTCTGCCCACAACGAGCAGGCAGTCTAGAGGACGAGCTTACAGTAATCGTGTACATTCTTCCGCTCAGTTTTTTATTTTTACCACCTTAGTGGTAAATATTTTTATATTGACTCCTGTTAGAGTGTCAACTCCCTGTGCAAACTTGTTACTTCTTCATCCTCCCTGCTCTCCATTATTCTTGTTCTTTTTCTTCCCGGTGGCCACAGTTCAGAGTGTTCAGGCTCGTTTTTCAATTACCCCTAAATTTTGTTTAAGAGTAATCCTAATAATAATAATAATGTTGGTATTTGTTAAGCGCTTATTATGTGCAGAGCACTGTTCTAAGCGCTGGGGTAGATTCAGGGTAATCAGGTTGTCCCACGTGAGGCTCACAGTTAATCCCCATTTTACAGATGAGGCAACTGAGGCACAGAGAAGTTAATAACTTGCCCACAGTCACACAGCTGACGAGTGGCAGAGCTGGGAGTCGAACCCATGACCTCTGACTCTGAAGCCCAGGCTCTTTCCACTGAGCCACGCTACTTCCCTGTACCCCTTTGATTAAGCGTGGCTCAGTGAACAGAGCCCGGGTTTGGGAGTCAGAGGTCATGGGTTTGGATCCCGGATCTGCCACTTGTCAGCTGTGTGACTGTGGGCAAGTCACTTCACTTCTCTGTACCTCAGTTCCTTCATCTGGAAAATGGGGATGAAGACTGAGAGCCTCGCGTGGGACAACCTGATTACCTTGTATCTACCCCAGCGCTTAGAATAGTGTTCTACACATAATAAGCGCTTAAGAAATAAAAAAAAAATATTTTAAGCTTTAAGAGCATTTGGTCCATTTTAAATTATCAGCATTTAGGAGCTGACTTGGGATGTCTAAGGGGCTTATTTTTTCTAGTTCAGCTCTATTCCTTTGCTCGTCACTCTTAAGATGCATTCTTAATCGACAAGAAAATGACCCGATGGTCCACCTTTGGGAGCTGTCCCCCTCCCAGAGAAGCTTCTGTTAAGACGCTACAGAGTCCCACTCTCAGATGGGATGGTGGGAGGGCCCAGGTGAGTGGAGAAACTGACAAAAGCTGTCTGTCATCGCCATCGGTATTTATTGAGCATCTCTTCAATCAATTTCTCATCCTCTGACTTTATACCGCTCCCGAAAGTAATTCAGTGGTGGAGCATTATCGACTCCACTAGAGATAATAATAATAATACTGTTGGTATTTGTTAAGCACTTACTATGTGCAGAGCACTGTTCTAAGCATTGGGGTAGATACAGGGTCATCAGGTTGTCCCACCTGGGGCTCACATTTTTTTATCCCCATTTTTACAGATGAGGTAACCGAGATACAGAGAAGCTAAATGACTTGCACAAGGTCACACAGCAGACAAGTGGTGGAGCCGGGATTAGAACCCATGGCCTCTGACTCCAAAATCCTGGCCCTTTCCACTAAGCCATGCGGCTTAGAGATTCCGGCACAATGGAGCACATTCAGCTATCATCATCACCAAGATGGCAACACTTGTTCTCCAAATCCCCTCTCACCTCTTGTTCCGTTTCTCTCACTCCCATCTATCCCACTTCAGTCCCCCGCTCTTGCCGTTGCGCCCTATCGGTAATGCCGTAATAAGAATAATTAATAATTAGGGTATTTCTTTAGCACTTACGATAGGCCGAGCATTCATTCCTTCATTCATTCGGTCATATTTATTGAGCACTTACTCTGTGCAGAGCACTGTACTGACTGCTTGGAAAGTACAATTCCCAAGTACAGAGGAGGAGCGTGGCTTAGTGGAAAGAGCCCGGGTTTGGGAGTCAGAGATTGTGAGTTCTAATCCTGATCAGCCACTTGGCAGCCGTGTGACCTTGGCCAGTCGCTTAACTTCTCTGTGCCTCAGTTACCTCATCTTGAAAATGGGGATTAATAATAATAATAATAATAATAATAATAATAATGATGTCATTTGTTAAGGGCTTATGATGTGCAAAGCACTGTTCTAAGCACCGGGGGGGATACAAGGTGATCGGATTGTCCTACGTGGGGTTCACCGTCTTAATGCCCATTTTACAGATGAGGAAACTGAGGCACAGAGAAGTTAAGTGAATTGCCCAAAGTCCCACAGCTGACAAGGCCATTATATTCCAGACATGCTACTAAGCGCTGGGGTAGATATAAGCTAAAACAGGTTGGACACAGTCCATGTCCCACGTGCAGCTAATGGTCTTAACCTCCATTTTACAAATGAGGTAACTGAGGCAGGGAGAAGTTAATAATTACGGTCTTTGTTAAGTGCTTACTATGTGCCACGCACTGTACTCAGCTCTGTGGTTCCTATAGTAATAATAATATGATGAGATCACACTTGGGGCTCACAATCTAAGCAGGAGGGAAAACCAGTACTGAATCCCCATTTCACAGATGAAAGAATGGAGGCAGAGACGTGCGACTTGCCCAAGGTCACACAGCAGACGAACGGTGGAGGTGGGATCAGAATCCAGGTCCTCTGGCTCCCAGGCCTGCGCTTATTCCACTAGGCCATGCTACTTCTGAACAAGAGTCTGCCCCACTCAACCGAGAAAGTGTTAAAACGAGTGAAGTATTGTTATTAGAAAGTCTTGGCTCTTTTTTATCTCTCTACGGAGATTTTGGGAAAACAGTTCTTTGATCCAAGCACGGAGCACTTATATGAGACAGGAAACTTATACGATGGGCTACCATTTCATTATTTTATTAGATTTTTGTGGAATGAAAGAACCTATTTGAATTCATCAACTTCACTTTAAACAAAGGGAATGATTAATTTATCCCAAACAAGAACTTCTGTCCGCTAACCCTGTTACATTCCTTCTAAAGCCTGAAAATGTTTTTAACAGGCCTTTGAATAATACATGTCACCCGATGTATTTCACTCATTTCCTCTCCTGTTCCAGTACTTGTTTTAGCCCATTAATATTTATTAGGGGAAAGGAAATTCATGTGAAACCAGTAGACTATAATTCAAAGGCATAATTCTAAATATTTCATTTTATCCAATGTGAAAATATAGCATCTAATGTTAAAAATTGCATCTGTGTGAATTATTTGGGGGTGAAAGACATTTTCTGTCTCTGAATTCCATCACCAGAGAAATAAAATTTCAGTATTAATGCTGCATGTTGCATATTACATGTTATACAATTAAATTACAAGATCGTGAACGGCACTATAAAGCTCGTCTGCCTCTTGCCCCTGACGTAAAGAACTCCTCCTAGGTACTGAAAGAAGCCCTGTGGCTCTTTGTTTGATGTTACGGGAACGAGGTTTGGGGAAACTTCAATCGGGCAAAATTCAAACTTTTAGGAAAGGGCTTTTAGGATCGTCTCCCTGTGAAATGAAGAGGTGAAAGAATTCCCTTAAGGCCATGAAATGGCCCCACTGAGTAATTATGCACTGACTCATTTAAGCGTATTGGTGATAATAGAAATAATGAGTTTGTCAATGAATTCCTGTACCTCGTGGAATGTAACGATAATAATGTTGGTATTTGTTAAGCACTTACTATGTGCAGAGCACTGTTCTAAGTGCTGGGGAAGATACAGGGTAATCAGGTTGTCCCACACGAGGCTCACAGTCTTAATCCCCATTTTACAGATGAGGTAACTGAGGCACAGAGAAGTTAAGTGACTTGCCCACAGTCACACAGCTGAAAAGTGGCAGAGCCGGGATTCGAACCCATGAGCTATGACTCCCAAGCCCAGGCTCTTTCCACTGAGCCACGTATTCACGAGAAAACATTTCATCCAATTTGGTGCAGAAAAGATAAATTGTAAACATTTAAGTGCACAAGTGGCACAGGTGGTTTTGAAAAAAAAAATGACCATTTTATCTACGCAGAGGTAACTTTAGACTTAAAAACATCACTAAGGCAAGTGAGTTCTCTCTCAAGACCGGTGAGCCTTATATTTTGTGGTTTAATCAAAATGAATCATGTATAACTAAAATCGTAATTTGGAAAATCAGTGAGTTGTAGAAGTATTTTATAGTCCTGAGTTGAAAGAACTCAGAGAAAAAGAATTTTAGGATATCCACCAACTGTACTAATGGGATTTTTTAACAAATATCTGTATAGATTTTATAATAATAATAATTATGAAAATGGTATTCGTTCAGTGCTTGCTATGTGCCAGGCAGTGAACTAAAGCTGGGGTGGATACAAGCACTTCAAGTTGGACACAGTCCCTGTCCCATGTGGAGCTCGCAGTCTCAATCCCCATTTTACAGATGAGGGAACTGAGGCACAGAGAAGTGAAGCGACTCACTCCAGTTCACACAGCGGACAAGTGGAAGAGCCGGAATTAGAACCCAGGACCTTCTGCTTCCCAGGCCTGTACTCTTTCCACTATGCCATGATGACATGGAAGAAGTTTCCTCAGTCTTCAAATACGATTTACGTTGAGTCAAACAGCAGTTGAGTACCTACCCTGCATGCGATCCTGTACTTATTCCTTGAAAGAGTACAATAGAATGAGAAGACGCAGTCCTGGCCCTCAGGGCTGGGGAGTCAGAGGTCCTGGGTTCTAATCCCTGCTCCGCCACTTGGCGGTTGGGTGACTTTGGGCAAGTCGCTTAATTTCTCTGTGCCTCAATTACCTCATCTGTAAATGAGATTAAGACTGTGAGCCCCATCTGGGACAACCCCATTACCTTCTAACTACCGCGGCAATTAGAACAGTGCTTGGCACACAGTAAGCGCTTTACAAATACCCTCACTATTCTCCTTATTCCCCCGATTAGACCGTAAGCCCGTCAAACGGCAGGGACTGTCTCTATCTGTTGCCGACTTGTTCATTCCAAACGCTTAGCACAGTGCTCTGCACATAGTAAGTGCTCAATAAATAAATACTATTGAATCCTTCCTCCTCTAGACCATGAGCACATTGTGAGGAGGAATTAGTCTGTTATTAAATTGTACTCTCTCACGCATTTAATACAGTAAGTGCTCAATAAATATGAATGAATGAAAGGAGCCTACAATCATGTAATACAGATAGCCATAACTAAGTTTCCTTAACTGCATCGAGGTTACAGAATTGTTGAGAAGCAGCGTGGCTCAGTGGAAAGAGCCCGGGCTTCAGAGTCAGAGGTCATGGGTTCGAATCCCGGCTCTGCCACTTGTCAGCTGTGTGACTGGGCAAGTCACTTCACTTCTCTCTGCCTCAGTTCCCTCATCTGTAAAATGGGGATGAAGACTGTGAGCCTCACGTGGGACAACCTGATTACCCTGTATCTACCCCAGCACTTAGAACAGTGCTCTGCACATAGTAAGCTCTTAACAAATACCAAAATTATTATTATTATTATTGCTCCACTGAATTGCACTTGGCCACAGATTGGAAAACAGACTGAGTTTTCATATCTTCAAATCGGGTGTCGCTGGGATGGGGATGGGTGGAACTCAGGTTATTTTGGGCCTATCTGTATCTGCAGGTTTCTAATAATAATAATAATAATAATAATAATAATAATGTTGGTATTTGTTAAGCACTTAGTCCTGCGCTGCCAAGCCTTCGGGTACAAAAGAGTGGTAGAGCCGTGAAAGAGAAATAATGTCGTGTCCAGTAGGAACACGAGGAAAAGTACCGTTGATATTAATCAATCGATGATATTTACTGAGCACATGCTACATGTAGGCCCTGTACTAAATTAGAGTTCTCCTTAGAGAAGCAGCGTGACTCAGTGGAAAGAGCATGGGCTTGGGAGTCAGAGGTCATGGGTTCTAATCCCACCTCCGCCGCTTGTCAGCTGTGTGACTTTGGGCGAGTCACTTAACTTTTCCGTGCCTCAGTTACCTCATCTGTAAAATGGAGATGAAGACTTTGAGCCCCATGTGGGACAACCTGATTACTTTGTACCCACCCCAGTGCTTAGAACAGTGCTCGGCACATAGTAAGCACTTAATAAATACCATAATTATTATTATTAAATGCCTGGAAAAGTACAGTACAATTGCGCTGGAAGCAAAGTGATCCTCTTCCCTCTGTTTTCAAGTGGGTAGATTTTCACGGTTGGGTGAACGTCAAGTTTTCTCTCCACGTCCCGGAAAAGAGTCCTCTGTGGTGAGGTGCCCATGTGGAGATTCTTCGCGGGGGGCTCTAGTGATTGAGAGATGAATCAAGCCTCAGTCATAACGTTTCCGGACGGAGAACCTGGGAGGAGGAACTGATTCTAACGGGAAGGGTTTTAACAGAGCTTGGCACATAGTAAGCGCTTAACAAATACCATAAAATGTATACGGTCCCACTCACAGTCTCTCATCCCTGCCAGTTTTTATTTTTGGTTTTTTTAATGGTATTTGTTAAGTACTTACTCTGCTAAGCCCTGGGGTAGATACAAGATAATCAAGTTGAACACAGTCCACGTTCCAAATGGGGCTCACAGTCTTCATCCCCACTTTAGAGATGAAGTAACTGAGGCCCAGATAAGTGACATGACTGGTCCCAGGTTCGTGCAATCATTCATTCAATCGAATTCATCAAGCACTGACTGAGTACAGAGCACTGTACTAAGAACTTGGGAGAGTACGCTTTCATGATAAAACATTCCCTGGCCACAGTGAGCAAGTCACAAGAGGAAGTCACCCAGCTGATAATGTGTCAGAGCTGGGATTAGAACCCAGGTCCTCTGACTCCCAGGCCCATATTCTTTCCAATAGGCCAGACCGCTCTTCCTCAGGTAATAATGTTGGTATTTGTTAAGCGCTTACTATGTGCAGAGCACTGTTCTAAGCACTGGGGAAGACACAGGGGAATCAGGTTGTCCCATGTGGGGCTCACAGTCTTAATCCCCATTTTACAGATGAGGGAACTGAGGCACAGAGAAGTGAAGTGACTCGCCCACAGTCACACAGCCGACAAGTGGCAGAGTTGGGATTCGAACTCATGACCGCTGACTCCAAAGCCCGGGCTCCTTCCACTGAGCCACGCTGCTTCAGGTGTGTTCTCGCTGGAAAAAGACGTGGTGAGGAAATAAGCGTCAATCTCCCCTAACAAACATCAGCTCATTCTCCCCTTCCAGAAGCAAGGAACAGGTGCAATAAACACCGATAGGGCCAATCTTTGACAGAAAAAGACTGTAGCGCTTCGAGTGAGATTTTGATAAATGGTCAACGCGGGAATCTTGGAAGAGAGGGTCAGAAAAAGATCGTGAGGAAAGGTGAGCAACAGACAGTTAATTTTTTCCACAAACGTAGATAAGACTCTTCATAGAAAATGCTGCAAACCTGAATAATAATATTTTTACGGAATTATAGGTCAGAATTTCATTAACATTCTCTCCCAAGTCAAGTAGCACTATAAATTTACAGGCCTATTACTGACAGTGGTGGAGGAAATAATAACTAAAATGAGAAACTCTTATCAGTAGTTACAGCAGAAACATAAGTTCCAATAAACAGAACCAAATTGTATGCTAAACTGACTTCTCCTCGTGATTAGGAAAGTTCATCTCCACCAGCTGGAGTCAAAAAGGAAAATTGCTTCAGTAGCGTGGCATTTGTCGTGGCTCAGTGGAAAGAACCCGGGCCTGGGAGTCAGACGTCATGGGTTCGAATTCCTGCCCTGCCACTTGGCAGCTGTGTGATTGTGGGCAAGTCACTTCACTTCTCTTTGCCTCAGTCACCTCATCTGTAAAATGGGGATTAACTGTGAGCCTCACGTGGGCAATCTGATTACCTCGTGTCTACCCCAGTGCTTAGAACAGTGCTCTGTACATAGTAAGTGCTTAACAAATAGCAACATCATTATTATTATTATTATTATTATTATTTTAGGGTTTTAGAATTATGGGGATGAGTTCCTCCCCAAATCTTGGTTGCACACAGAATATGAAAAAATGTGATAATGATTATTATGGTAGTTGTTAAGCACTTATTATGTGCCAAGCACGGTTCTAAACCCTAGGATGAGGTATGAGGTAACGAGATGGGACGGAATCCCTGTCTCACATGACCTTCCAGTATGAGTAAGACTATTACCTGGCCCAGAAATTGTACTCTTTCACTCGATAATATTTATTAAGCACCTACTGTGTGAAGAGCACTCTACTAACCACTTGATAAAGTACAATTAGTAGGCATAATCCTTGCCTTCAAGTAGTATTGACTCTAGTGGGGCAGAGGGTCTTAGGAAAGAATAATAATAATAATAATTGAGGTATTTGTTAAGCGCTTACTATGTGCTAAGCACTGTACTAAGCGCCTGGGTGGATACAAGATAATCGGGTTGGACACAGTCCCTGTCCCACGTGGGGCTCACAGTCTCAATCCCCATTTTACAGATGAGGGAACTGAGGCCCAGGCAAGTGAAGTGACGTGCCCAGGGTCACACAGCAGATGAGTGGAGGAGCCGGGATTAGAACTCATGACCTTCTGACTCCCCGGCCTTGGTTCTAGCCACTACGCTGTTTTGTTTGTTAGTTTCAATCCATTCTGTTTCCATTTTTGAAAACGGTTATCGGGTAAGTCATTAAAATTTCCAACGATATCCTACACATCTTTTTTAATGGTATTTGTTGAGCTCTTATTACATGCCAAGCACCGGACTACGTGCTGAGGTAGCTGCAAGTTAAGCGGGTTGGACAGAGTCCAAGTCCCACATTACGATCACTGTCTTAATCCCCACGTTACAGATGAGGTCACTGAGGCTCAGAGGAGTTAAGAGACTCACCCAGGGTCGCACAGCTGATAAGTGGTGGAGCCGGGTTGAGAACACACATCCTTCTGACTCCTCGGCCCGTTCTTTTTCCACTAGGCCGTGCTGCTTCTCAATCCGTATATTTTCCACTGTTTTCCTCCCGGTTTTGATAGTGAGCTGATAAAGAATTATACAAAGAAATGATCATACTAGCACCATCTGTTTTGTAGTTCTTTCCCGGTTTATGTTTTTCCTCTGGTTTTCACAAACAAGTGGGAAAACAGCAAAGTCACCTACTCCCTCTCCAGAGGACAAAACCACTCTTGGGAAACTAAATGTGTGAGATCAGAGGAATGACAAGCCTTACTGTATCTCGGTGCTCTTCTCTTCCGTGAGCCCAGACGTTCACCTCTGGGCCCAGAGGGACTAGGGAAGACAGTGGGAATGGCTCAGGGCAAACCAACGCTACAACTCTCCGGTCTACTAGATTAGAAGAGGTGGGTTGAATCCTGATCTCCCCAGATTTGAACTAATTTCCCCAGACTGAGGTGTGAGATTGTCTGAGAGTGGCTGGGGCAGATGGAAGTGGGAGGAGGTGGTTATCTTCCTCAAATCTCGGGCTCTAAAAGACCCAGGTTGCTATTCACAACATTGCAATCAAGGGCAGAAAATAGATACATCCTATTTGATCTCTTTCTGGATTTCGTACATTTTCCTCTCAATCTGAGGTTTCGGAAACAAATATAGTCCTAAAATAGTACTGATGGTGAACATTAATCTACAAAGGTGACTAAAAAGAAGGGCCAACTCCTCTTTCCACTCAGCGTGCGAAGAAACTTTCTTGCTACGTCGCTATTTTCTCTGCCAGACTCTTGCTATCTTGATCTTCCTAAAACAGTCTAGTCTTGCTTCCTGCCAGTCTATGTTGACCACTGCTTGTCTCCCGACGGGGCACAGCAATGGCACATTGTTTGACATTCTAATATTAATAATAATAATGTTGGTATTTGTTAAGCGCTTACTATATGCAGAACACTGTGTGAGGTAGATACAGGGTCATCAGGTTGTCCCACGTGAGGCTCACAGTTAATCCCCATTTTACAGATGAGGTAACTGAAGCCCAGAGAAATGAAGTGACTTGTCCACAGTCACACAGCTGACAAGTGGCAGAGCAGGGATTCGAACCCATGACCTCTGAATCCCAAGCCTGGGCTCTTTCCACTGAACCACGCTTATTCTACTTGGCTGAATCTTCAAAATCCTTCTTCTCAACCCACATATACATCTTTGGTTGTGTCCAAGATTTACTGTGCACAGCACAGACTGGTTTACAGCCATATGATGTAACTGATGTAACTGACAGGGAAGCAACATCGCCTAGTGGAAAGAGAACGGGCCTGGGAGTCAAAGGTCCTGGATTCTAATTCCAGCTCTGCAATTTACCTACTGTGTGACCTTGGGCAAGTTACTTAACTTGTCTGTGCCTCAGTTCTCTCATCTACAAAATGGGGATTTGATACCTGTTCTCCATGAGGCTCCCTGGCTCAGCGGAAAGAGGCCCGGCTTGGGAGTCAGAGGTCATGGGTTCGAATCCCAGCACTGCCGCTTGCCAGATGTGTGACTGTGGGCAAGTCACTTCACTTCTCTGTGCCTCAGTGACCTCATCTGTAAAATGGGGATTAACTGTGAGCCTCACGTGGGACAACCTGATTACCCTGTATCTCCCCCAGCGCTTAGAACAGTGCTTGGCACATAGTAAGCGCTTAACAAATACCATTATTATTATTATGAGAAGCAGCGTGGCTCAGTGGAAAGAGCACGGGCTTTGGAGTCAGGGTTCATGAGTTCGAATCCCAGCTCTGCCACTTGTCGGCTGTGTGACTGTGGGCAAGTCACTTAACTTCTCTGTGCCTCAGTTCCCTCATCTGTAAAATGGGGATCAAGACTGTGAGCCCCACGTGGGACAACCTGATTCCCCTATGTCTACCCCAGCGCTTAGAACAGTGCTTGGCACATAGGAAGCGCTTAACAAATACCTTCTACTTAGACTGTGGGCTCCATGTGGGACCTGGTCATCTTGTATCTACCCTGGCACTTAGAATAGTGCTGGGCACATAGTAAGCACTTGACAGATAGTATTATTGCCATTATTATCATTCTTCTTCTTATTTTCTGTGCCTCAGTGACCTCATCTTTAAAATGGGGATTAAGAATGTGAGGCCTGGACTGTGTCAACTTAATTAGCTTGCATCTGCCCCATAGCTTAGTATGGCGCCAGGTACATAAAAGCATTTAACAAATGCCACGTAAAAATAATGATAAGAATAACTGATGGTGTTTAACCATGAACTTAATGCCAAGCCCTGTACTAAGCACTGGGCTTACATATGAGATAATCAGGTCAGGCCCAGCTTCTATTCCAATCGGGGCTCACAGTCTAAGTAGAAGGAAGAGAGGGTAACTCTGTCGTGCTCTTCCAAGTGCTTAGTACAATGTTTCGCACAAAGTAAGCACACGGTGAATACTATTGATCGATCTAGTGTCAACCATGGTCTTCGTCAGGTTGACTGTTAGTCCATGTTCTTTAAGATCACGGGTGACCATTTGGAGAAAGTGGGTCAGAGGCAGTTAAAAGGGTGAAATCCTTCATTTTTCCATTTCAAAAGTATGAACTGCTACTGGAACCAAACCGAAGGCACAGAGTAATGTTGGATAATTCATTCTGGAGAAGAGGATGGATCGACCTCCTGGGGGGTGGAAAGACTTTACTCAGTAGACGTATTGAGATTGTTGCTCGGCAGAGGCAGAAAAGGTAAAAATTAAGCAGGGACAACCCACCAAATCAAGCCAGGTGTAACTGGATGTTTTTTTAACTATCTCCCTGAAGTGAAGGGCAGGTCAATAATGCTTACAGTGGGATCTGGGAGTATCAAAAGCCTACTTGTCTGTTAATGGGGATTTAGATGATGTCTCTTCATTCAGTAATTAGCCATTTGTGCAGGTTTATCCTTGAACAGTAATAATTAGAGCTTTGATTTTCCCTCCACTGTACAGAAAACAATACTTGTCCCAATAGCCCTTTTTGTGCGTATGCATTTTCCATCAGCATTTCTCCCTAAACAAACATGTACAGATTTATGGCAATATTTGGGGCACCCACTAAACCAGCTTTCACATGAAGAGGTTTTGATGGAGTTATTGAAGTTAATTACTCCAAATATGGGGCTCCAGTTTTCGATAACCACTTTTAATCTCTGAAGTGATACTGATCCTTGCCTAGAACTATATGGTCTTCATTCAGTAGTGTTTATTGAGTGCTTACTATGTGCAGAGCACTGTACTAAGCACTTAGAATGTACAATTCAGCAACAGGTAGAGACAATCCCTGCCCAAAGGTGGGCTCACAGTCTTAACAGTAGTTACTTAAATAAAATTATCTAAGGTTTGGGTCAGTCTTTGTTACAGATGTCCGACTTGTAAACACGGAGTGATGTACTAAGTGTTTTTGAGAGTAATAATAATGATAATGTTGGTATTTGTTAAGCTCTTACTATGTGCCAAGCACTGTTCTAAGCGCTGAGGTAGATACAAGGTAATCAGATTGTCCCATGTTGGGCTCACAGTCTTCATCCCATTTTCCAGATGAGGTAACTGAGGCACAGAGAAGTTAAGTGACTTGCCCAAGGACACACAGCTGACAAGCAGCAGAGCCGGGATTAGAACCCATAACCTCTGACTCCCAAGCCCGGGCTTTTGCCCCTAGGCCAGGCTACTTCAATAAAACACAACAGACTTGGCAGATACATTCCCTGCCCACAAGGAATGGGACTCGCAGTCTAAGCTCCAGGGAGAAGACGTTTGATTCCCCACTTTACATATGAGGAAACTGAGGCCCAGAGAGGTCAAGTGACTTGCCCAAGGTTACACAGCCGGCAGACGGTGGAGCCGGGATTAGAGCTCATGTCCACTCGTACCCGGGTTCATGCCGTTTCCAACTGGCAGCGCCGCTTCTCAAGTCAAAAGTCTAAACCAGGGAATCGTAAAGCAGAAACAGGCTGAATATTTAGCAATGGCGTTAGTCTGTTCAGTCCTCTTGACCTAAGGTGAGTTGAGGATTTCAGAATTCATTAATATCTAGAATTTGAAGTCATTAATGCTGCGGGTGACTTAAAGAAAGATAAATGTGATTTGACCATCGGTTCTTTTGACCCACCTCGATTGGAACATTTGTATCGCAGATTACTGTTAATTATATGAAACGTGTCAGCTCCCAGCCTGACTAGACCGGCTGTATTTGAGGCAAAAGATTAATTACCACCATGACTAAGTCGAGAGACCGGCTTGAAAAATAGCCCCAGTTCTCACGAGATGGATTCCTGATATTGGCTATGAAACGCTCTCTTATTATGTTCTCGGAGAAAGAGAAATTGGATGAATTTTCTCAGAAGATTGGATATCTTTCATGAGGCGTGATCAGCTGTTGGTGGAAATGGGGCAAGATGTAAAGACCGGTCATTAGTTTCTGCAGCCCTTAGGAATTGTGCTGAGAATTCCTCCAAGTGGTTAACTGGTCATCTGGAAAATAATCCACCGCCAGTGGTTTACCCAGTGCGATTGAAAGGATTTTTAAACTCAGAGCCATGCAAAGCCGTGCTTCAAAGGAGGAGCGCTATTTGAATAATTGTCCTCGGAATGACCATTGTTTAGCAAGTGGGCCAACTACCCTTAAAGACATGGAAACGGATATCACCTGAGTTCTGCAGTTGTCAGCAAGCAATTCATATTGAACATCTGAAAATGATCTTTATAAATGATTATAATGTGCCATCCTTACTTTAGTGGGTGCTAACTGATCAGAGCACGGTACTCTGTGCTGGGGAGGGTACGACAGACTCCATAGACGTAACCTTTCAACTCATTCATTCATTCATTCAGTAGTATTTATTAAGCGCTTACTATGTGCAGGGCACTGTACTAAGCGCTTGGAATGAACAAGCCGGCAACAGATAGAGACAGTCCCTGCCGCTTGACGGGCTTACGGTCTAATCGGGGGAGATGGACAGACAAGAACAATGGCAATAAATAGAGTCAAGGGGAAGAACATCTTGAAAAACAATGGCAACTAAATAGAATCGAGGCGATGTACAATTCATTAACAAAATAAATAGGGTAATGGAAATATATACAGTTGAGCGGACGAGTACAGTGCTGTGGGGATGGGAAGGGAGAGGGGGAGGAGCAGAGGGAAAGGGGGAAAAAAGGGTTTAGCTGCGGAGAGGTGAAGCGGGGGGGGGGGGCGGTAGAGGGAGTAGAGGGAGAAGAGGAGCTCAGTCTGGGAAGGCCTTTTGGAGGAGGTGAGTTTTAAACCAGAGTTATCCAATCTAATGGAGTCAGAAACTAAAACAGAGTTTAAAGAGATGCAGCGTGGCTCAGTGGAAGGAGCCCGGCTTGGAAGTCAGAGGTCATGGGTTTGAATCCCGGCTTTGCCACTTGCCAGCTGTGTGACTGTGGGCAAGTCAATTAACTTCTCTGGGCTTCAGTTACCTCATCTGTAAAATGGGAATTAAGACTGTGAGCCTCATGTGGGACAATCTGATTATCCTGTATCTACCCTAGTGCTTTGAACAGTGCTCTGCACATAGTAAGCACTTAACAAATACCAACATTATTATTATTATTATTATTATTAAGTGCTACCTGGGGAGAGTGGGAAAGTGCATGAGGTGGACTTGCTGTTGTGGCAATAGGAGGGGAAATATGGGAAGGGAGAAGAGTTGCATGCCTGAGTGTGTCCAGCAAGGCCCGGGAGTCAGAAGGACCTGGATTCTAATCCCTGCTCTGCCACTCATCTACTGTGTGACCTTGGGTAAGTCACTTTACTTCCCTGGGCCTCAATAACCTCATTTGTAACACAGAGATTAAGCCTCTGGAGGGACATGGGCTGTGGCCAACCTGATTAGCTTGTACCTACCCCAGCTCCTGGCACATAATAAGCGCTTAACAAATACCATTATATGAAACATCATCACTAACTTTATTTCTAGTAAACCTGTATGGACCTCCTGGCCGCGAATTTACTCAAAAGCTTATCAACCCAGACAGTCACACAATCAGGAAATAAAAGCAGGGCCGTTCTGTCGATCTCAAAGCAAGTGAGTGGTATGAATGTTATTGAATCACTTTCTGTGGTTTGTGAAAGATTGTACCCCGTGGCTTTCTCGGTTTTCTGATAAAGATAGGTTGGCTTTCGGTTAAAGTATAATTGATTAAATGTGGTTTGATTAACCGCTTACGAGGTTTCAAATCCTGGGTACAAGCACTAGCTGGATCCAAAATGATCAGATCAGATACAGTTCTTGTCCCACGTGGAGAGAACGGTCAAAAACGGAGGGAGAAGAGGTATTTTAATCTCATTTTACAGATGAGTAATCTGAGGCACAAGGAGGGTTAGTGACTTGCCCAAAGTTACCCAACAGGCGTAATGGCACGTTTAGAACTTGGGTATTCTGATTCCAAATCCCTGCTCCTTTCATTTAGCCCAGGCATATGCTCAAAATTAGAATTGTTATAGAGGTACATAAAGACCTAAACTAATAATGTAGGTATTTGTTAAGCGCTTCCTATGTGCAGAGCACTGTTCTAAGTGCTGGGGGTAGATACAGGGTAATCAGGTTGTCCCACGTGAGCCTCACAGTCTTTATCCCCATTTTACAGATGAGGTAATGAGGCACAGAGAAGGGAAGTGACTTGCCCACAGTCACACAGCTGATGAGCAGCGGAGCCGGGATTTGAACCCATGACCTCTGACTCCCAAGTCCGTGTTCTTTCCACTGAGCCACGCTAAGCTATTGAAAGAGTTCTGCCATTTACATTCCACAAACTTTACTTTGAATTTTTTATTTACCCCCCTACATTCCTTTGAATTTGGGAGTCAAAAAACAGAGTAATTGACCTTTCCGAGGTCATATAAGGTGTCAAATTCCTAAATCTCCTTTTTTCCAATTCTATGCTAAATTCATTCAGTCTCTGTCTTCTTGGATACGGCATAAGTGAATAATTATGCACACTACATTTAACTAGAAGAAAGATTACATCTCAGTGGGAAAAAAAATCCAGAATGATACCACTGAAGACATCCGTTAGCCAAGGAAGTCTGAAGCTGGAACAGTACAAGTAGAAATAATTTTTAAAAATCCATTTATCATGCTAGCAGAAAATAGGATTTAGAGTGAAAAATATTAACAATTGGAAACATTTAAAGAGACAGGATCGTCATAAGTGAACTGAATCTAATTTTGATGAATACACTTAGGGAAATTAATTGCGAAGCTAAAGTGTGAACTCAGGGTGGGATGTGCCACAAGACAGATAAATGAATAATTGATACATGAATACAGTGCATCCCAAGCTCTGTATTAAGTGCTTGGCAGTACAATATGATGGAGTTGGTAGCCATGATCCCTGTCCTCGAGGAGCTTAAGGACTAGTGGATATCGGAACAAGATATTGAGAAGCAGCATGGCTCAGTGGAAAGAGCACGGGCTTTGGAGTCAGGGCTCATGAGTTTGAATCCCAGCTCTGCCACTTGTCAGCTGTGTGACTGTGGGCAAGTCACTTAACTTCTCTGTGCCTCAGTTCCCTCGTCTGTAAAATGGGGATTAAGACTGTGAGCCCCACGTGGGACAACCTGATTCCCCTGTGTCTACCCCAGTGCTTAGAACAGTGCTCGGCACATAGTAAGCGCTTAACAAATACCAACATTATTATTATTATTATTATTATTATTAGAAGCGGCGTGGCTCAGTAGAAAGAGCCCGGGCTTAGGAGTCAGAGGTCATGATTCTAATCCCGGCTCTGCCACTTGTCAGCTGTGTGACTTTGTGGAAGTCACTTCTCTGTGCCCCACTTCCCTCATCTGTAAAATGGGGATGAAGACGTAGGATTGATCCCTACGTGGATCAATCTGATTACTTTGTATCTACCCCAGATCTTAGAACAGTGCTCCGCACATAGTAAGCGCTTAACAAATACCGACATTACCATTACTACTATTATAGAGCATTTCTACATTAAAAAGGTTAAAGCATCTCCTGAGCATATACATTCAAATTTATCTGATTTTTTTTTTTTTTGACACACCCTTGAAATCTACAATGACACCCGAAAGGGATCTTGTCTTATGCTGCCGGATCGTCTCCGACCCATAGCGACGCCATGGACACATCTCTCCCAGAAGGCCCCACCTCCACCTCCGATCATTCTGGTAGTGGATCCATGGAGTTTTCTCCGTAAAAATCTGGAAGTGGTTTACCTTCGCCTCTTTCCGCGCAGTCAACTTGAGTCTCCGCCCTCGACTCTCTCCCGTGCCGCTGCTGCCCAACGCGGGTGAGTTTTGATATGTAGCAGGTTGCCTTCCACTCGCTAGCCACTGGCCATGCTAAGAATGGAATGGACAGGCCTCTGCTTGACTCTCCTTCCAGTAGCCAAGACTAGTAGAGTACTAGAAACTCTCCAGGTGCGACCCTGAGAGGGTGAAAGGGATATATATCCCTATATGAAATCTGATAGATTAAATATTGTAAGCCAGAGGTATAGCTTCTTGAGGACAGGACTCATACCTATTAATTTTGTTGTATTATATTGTGCCAAACACTTAGCACTTTGCTCTGCACATAATAAGTGCTCAATAAATACCACATCCATACTTCTACTTCTCAAGTAGTTTAGTATGGTGCTCTGCAAACAGGAGGCATTTGGTGAATATTCCTATTCATGGACGTATATGTGCACGTGATTGACACTTGGATCAATCAATCACACAATGGTATTTATTGAGCACTATACTAAGCGCTTGGAAGAGTCCAATACAAAAGAATTAGTAGACGTTCCCTGCCCATATCGAGCTCACAGTCTGGAGGGGGAGATAAGCATTAATATAAATAAAAAATTTATGATTTAAATATAGGTACCAAAGTGCTGTGGGGTTGGGGGGTGGGGCGAGTATCAAATGCCCAAAGGTCGCAGATCCCAGTGCAAAGGGGACGCAGAAGGGAGAACAAGCCGGGAAAAAGAGGGCTTAATGGGGGACACCTCTTGGAAGGGATGTGACCTTATCAAGATAATCGAGTCAGAGACAGTCCCTATTCCATATTGGAATAGAACAATGAGTTTTGAAGACATCCACTGTGGCTTAGTGGAAAAAATACAGATCTGAGAATCAGAGGACCTGTGTTCTAATCCTGCCTCTGACAATTATCTGCTGCGTGACCTTGGGCAAGTCACTTAATTTCTCCATACCTCAGTTCCCTCATCTGCAAAATGGGGATTCAGTACCTGTTTTTTGTCCTACTTATTTTGTGAGCCCTATATGGAACCTGATTATCTTGTAAATTATATATATATACATAAGTATACATCCGGTATATGCCTCACGGCCTAGTAAGTAAAGCATGGGCCTAGGAATCACAAGGGCCAGAGTTCTACTACCAGATCCACCAGTCATCTGCTGTGTGACTTTGGGCAAGTCACTTAAGTTATCTGAGCCTCCGTTACCTCATCTGTTAAATGGGCAGGATGACACGTGCACCATGTGGGAAAAGAGACCGTGACCGACCGGATGTGCTTGTAATAATAATAATAATAATAATAATATTGGTATTTGTTAAGCGCTTACTATGTGCCGAGCACTGTTCTAAGCGCTGGGGTAGACAAAGGGGAATCAGGTTGTCCCACGTGGGGCTCACAGTCTTAATCCCCATTTTACAGATGAGGGAACTGAGGCACAGAGAAGTTAAGTGACTTGCAGTAAACACTCAATAAATACAGTTGACTGAATGAATGAAATACCACACATTATTATTATTATTATACCCCAGGGCTCAGTACAGTGCTTGGCACATAGTAAGTGCTCAAGTACCACATTTATCATTATTATTATTATTATTGTTGTTATTATTATTAGATCTGAGGGCCTAAATTTTTTTCCAGAGGTGGGACAGAGGTAGCTACAACACTCAAGCTGTTAAAGAATTTCCAGACCCCCTCAGGAAATCATTTCTGTACAGTCACCTAAAAACCCACTTTACAGTTTGGTTGGAATCTTAGACAAAAGAGATTCAATCATATCTGTAATATTACAAGATAAATATTCATTTTTGGGGTTTCAGAAGATCTAAGCCATTTTGGACGAGCCAAAACCAAATCATAACTAACTACTGTAATATTGGAACGATTGGATTCAGGGGGACTATTTATTCCATCTGTTATTTCAGCTCAACGGCAATTCTGCCTGGAAAGAATTTCATGAGACTCTAGCGGACAAGAAGCATTTGTGCTTCTTGTTACTATAAGAAGATTCCAGAATAATTGACTTTTAGTGGAGCACCATCATTACGAGTCTCAGAAAAACTGCTGCTGACTGTGCTAATTGGCGAAAGAGATGGTGTGAGGGTTGTGCATTCCAGGTCATGGACCGATGTTCAATATCATTTCGCTCTTATCGGACAAGGAGAAATCTTTACAAGGAATAGCAGATGCAGTGCACCCCCTGGCCACTTCTTCGAACTAAAACTGTCATCGAATGATTAAGCTTTGACAGCCCTGGGAAAATCGAGATCGAGTCTCTTAAGTGGCCTATATTGTGGTTTAATGGAAAGAGCCCATTAAATCGTAAGTTCCTTGAAGTGGGGTTTGGGTTTAAGTGCTTAGAGCAGTGCTCTGCGCATTCCACACTGTTGATTGATTACTTTTTCAGGTGAAGAAACTGAGCCACGGAGTGGTTACGTGACTTGGCCAAGTCCCAGAGCAGGTTAGCAGATGAGCTGTGAGTAGGACCTGTTTCTATTGATTCCTAGACCGTTGTTCTTTCCCCTTCATCAGCCGGCTTTCATAGTGTGAGTAGATGGGCCTCTATATAATCTCGGAGAGAAGAAAGGGAGAGAAGAAACAAACAGATAGCAAAAATCAGATAAGGGGATAATGGAAAGGAGATTAGGATGTGAGCTATAATAATTTGTTAAGCGCTTACTATGTGCAAAGCACTGTTTTAAGCACTGGGGAGGACACAAGGTGATCAGGTTGTCCCACGTGGGGCTCACAGTCTTAGTCCCCATTTTACAGATGAGGTAACTGAGGCACAGAGAAGTGAAGTGCATTGCCCAAAGTCACACAACTGACAAGTGGATTTGAACCCATAACCTCTGACTCTCAAGCCCAGGCTCTTTCCACTGAGCCATCCTGCTTCTCTCATGGTAACTTCAGCTGAACTCAACCCACCTCACGTATCATGGGTTCGAATAATGGGTTCGAATCCTGGATCTGACACTTGGCAGCTGTGTGACTGTGGGCAAGTCACTTAACTTCTCTGGGCCTCAGTGACCTCATCTGTAAAATGGGGATTAACTGTGAGCCTCACATGGGACAACCTGATGATCCTGCATCTACCCCAGCGCTTAGAACAATGCTCTGCACATAGTAAGCGCTTAACAAATACCAACATTATTATGGTCAAAAGAACTTAACTGGAATAGGAAGGGAGAAGAAAGAGGAAGACAGATTTCATCTAGAGGCTTCCCGTTCCCTGATTGTACAAACTTCCATGTACCCACAAATACACTGTCATAAATTTCCAAAGTTCCAAGAGATAAAACACATTTCCTTGACCCAAGAAACTCATAGTTCACCACCCAGAAGAGGATGCAGACTGCCATGTGAGGAAGAAGAGAGAGAGGGTCACCGCTCTTGCATCCTGAATTTAGGAGTTCTGCCTAGCTTGGGGATTGGTAGGGCTCCTCTCATTCCAGATGTCGTTTGCCTGACACTGTATTGAGAGGATAGAATATAGAATAGATCCCTGGCCCTCAAGGAGCTCACAACCTAAATAGTTGTGAGAGATAATTAGAAAGGCTAGAAAGGAGGGTATTAAGTTGAAGGTTGTATTGGAAGTTATATTTCTGTCTGATTTATTTCTAGTTTTAAATAGCTTTAAACTCCCTGTACTTTCTAAATCACTGAATTTGCTAGTTCTAAATTGAACAAAAACCCACATTTTCTTCTTTTGTACACAAGAAAAGCAAACTTTATTAAGTTCATTTCTGTAACAGTGCTTCTTGGGCTGTTTATCTTGCATCAGCTTCTGGCCTGCAATCTTCAATACAAATGAATTCAAGCAGGCAGTAAAATAAAGTACTAAATATGCAGTGAGTGCCAGAAAAAAGCTTGCTGTTCAATTTTTTATCACTGTCAGCACCATTGTTAATGTAACATGTCATCATTCATGTTGCCATATTATTAAAATCGTAGCAAGAACAGATCTATCTTTATATGGTTTTCAACAAGATTCATGTGGTCCAGCATGTGGATCATTTGAGTTATGGGAGCAGTGGTAATTTCTTCCCTCTTGTCAGGATTATAATGGGGAATTCTGTTATTATCATGGCCTTTAGGGGAGTCACTTAAGTCCTCTCTGGGCTCTAAAAAGCAATTCCTGAATTTGGGCCTGTCTGAATTTGAACTTGACCCAATGTTCAAATGGTAGCTAAATTTGAAATTTTGTTTTTGAAAGTCTCGTGGGAAGTCTCTCAAGGTGTCATTCGGCCTACAGTATTTCATTCTTTGGAGTAGGTGCAGTGATTTGGGGCGAAATAGAGGCATTGAGATGTTTCTCTGGAGCTCCTCAAGACTGTGAACTTTTTTTTTTAATAATATCGTTAAGTGGTGATTATGTGCCGGACACTCTACTAAGTCCTGGGGTAGATACAAGATGGTCAAGTTGGACATAGTCCATGTCTGGCAATGGGCTTACAATCCTAATCCCAAATTCACAGATGAGATTCCTGAGGCATACAGAAGTGAAGTGAATTTCCCAAGGTCACAGAGCAGACAATTGGTAAAGCCAGGATTAGAACGCACGACCTCTGTCTCCCAACCCTCTGCTATTTTCACTAGGACATGATACTTTTCTTTGTGGACAGATAACGTGTCTACCAACTCTGTTGAAATGTGTCTTCCCAAGCACTTAGCCCGGTGCTTTGTACACAATAAACGATAAATGAATACCATAGAATGATTGATTGATTTCCCACATGAAAACTGATTATTTGCTCTTGGAGATTGAAATGGTTTCATCCAAAAATTTAGGTAGGCCCAGATCATGACATAATTGAGGCTAATGTGGCCAATTTCTCCTCAATGAATACGGTGTAATAATCTGCAAATGTTTAAATGCTTCCCAATGGGCAAGCGAGTTGAATCATACATGTTCCTGTGCCCGAGGAGTTTAGGAAAAGTACTGGGTCAGCACCAAAATGTTTAGGTGCATCATTCTGTCAGTCCTTTCTGACTTTAATGTGAATTCAACTGAAGGAATCTGAAATGTGAAATCTCTTTGGCTTCTGGGCAGGAACCTCCAAATTCAAATATTTAATTTGCTCATTGACATTTATTAAAAACAGCTTCAGTTGGCATTTCATGATAAGATTCTGGGAGCCAAACTTTCTCACAGACTAAAACTGTCCATTTAGATCTGATCACAATCATTTAATGGGGACAAAAAATAGCTCAGCTTGTGAAAGGAAAGGTCAGGACTATGAAGATGTTATCATTTCAAAATTAACAAAGAATGCACTTCACAGAGAAGGGGTTTGCCATTGACCTGGCCAAGTGAAACAGTACACGGTACTCGTGTTGTGTTGCTTTGTCTCACTGGACATTCAATATAATAATAATAATGGAATTTGTTAAGCGTTTACTACGTGCCAGGCACAAGGACTGGGATGGATACGGGTTGATCTGGTTGGACACAGTCCCTATCCCACCTGGGGCTCCCTGATGAGGTAACTGAGGCACACAGAAGTGAAGTGACTCGATCAAGGTCACACAGCAGCCCGTGGTGGAGGGGGGATTAGAACCCTTGAACTTCTCAATCCCTACACCCCGCTGCTTCTCCATGTTAAAAATGCAGAGAGAGACTACCTGGCTAAGGTTGACGCTGAGTAGATAAAGGAGAAATTGACTACCGAAAAGTTCACCTGTTACATCACCATAACTACCACAGTCATTTATTATGTCACAAGAGACTCATCTGAAAGGTCAGGCCAAGGGTATGTAACATGCAAAAAAGCCGGCCATATCTGCTCAGTGGACTGTGTGGGGGAAGTCTGCCCATTCGTGGGCGATAAGACTGTAAGCCCCAGTGCTCACTTCATTTTATGAAACGGATTTTCTTGCTGACAGTGACCTGAGGGAGGTTTTGTTATCAGTGTGAACTACAACAATTTGCTTCTTTCTGGACCGGAACCACTGGACTTCCCCATTGATCAGTGTCTGGAGGAGGGGTTTCTGGGAATTGTGGCTGTCAAGGCCCAGAGCAGGTAACTTGTCCATTATTATTCATTCATTTAATCGTATTTTTGAGGGCTTACTGTGTGCAGAGCACTGTGCCTGTCCTGGGGTTTGATCCCCAGAGCTCCCGACTCCCAGTTTTACAATGATAATAATAATGTTGGTATTTGTTAAGCGCTTACTATGTGCAGAGCACTGTTCTAAGCGCTGGGGTAGATACAGGGTAATCGGGTTGTCCCACGTGAGGCTCACAGTCTTAATCCCCATTTTACAGATGAGGTCACTGAGGCACAGAGAAGTTAAGTGACTTGCCCACAGTCACACAGCTGACAAGTGGCAGAGCTGGGATTCGAACTCATGACCTCAGACTCCCAAGCGCAGGCTCTTTCCACTGAGCCATGCTATGATCTTTCCAACTAGGCCATATGGCCTTCCATTAGGCCTCTAAATCATTTCTTTGCCCACTCTGTTGATGGGGATCCAATTTTGGTTCACTCAAGGCAAATGTAATTAGCCATTCTCCTGAATCAGTGAAGATGTGACCTGTCAATCACTCAATGGTAGTTATTCAGTGCTTATTGGGTGCAGAGCCCTGTTCTAAGCACTGGAGAGAGGTTTGATCCAAGAGAGCCAATAGACATGATTCCTGCCCACAAGGAGTTTACTGTCTAGAGGATGTGACGTGAAGAGTACCGCTCTGATGCTATTGGAGTGACCGCATTCTGGGACTTCATTTTCGGTCATCTGGCTTGCTGCTTGATACTAAGAATTACGCTAGATCACCCAATCTAGAAGGGAAGAGAGATGAATATAAGAGATGGGAGAAAGCAGGAAAAGTAGATAAGTACACGATTTAGAGCGTAGGTAACAGGGAAAGTATGTTAAATACAAAAGAACTAATTTCTAATCTCACTAAATGGTCAGTTCCTTCAAGGCAGGGATTGTGTCTATGAACTTTATTTATTCTAGTCACCCAAGTGCTCAGTAAGGACTCAGTAAATACCAGTGATAGTTTGATTGCTGTGAGGAGCTGTGTGTACTTGAGTGCAGTTGGAGGGGATGGGAAATGAACATTAGGAGATTAGAAATTGAGATGATGTTCAATTTTACCTGCCATTGACGTGATTTTTGTGTGCACAACAAGGCCAGAAGTATCTCCCTGGCTTTTAAACCATGCATCATGCATTCAGAGGTGAATTTTACCATCAGTGCTGTCTTCGTCAAAGAACAACTCTCTCTCTCTGTGTCTCTCTCTTCTATCTCTCTTTCTCTATGTATTTACACTGTGAGTCCCTTATGGGACAGGAACTGCATCGTAGCTGATTAATTTATATCTACCTCAGTGCTTAGAAGAGTGTTTGACTTCTAGTAAGGGCTTAGCAAATACAATAAATCACATGCATATTGTACATTGATGTGCACACAGTAAGTGCTCAATAAATATGATTGAATGACTATATACATATATATATGGAGAGAGAGAAAGATATGGATATGACTTTTTTTTCTGTCATGTTGATGGTATGTAAATTTGTGTGGTTGCCATGATTCCTGCCATTCCCCACTAACCATTGCCATGTATGTAAACCCTATATGCTTCCAGCACAAACCATATTCAATCGTATTTATTGAGCACTTAGTATGTACAGAGCACTGTACTGCTCTGAACCATATTGTGAACCACATTCACTGACCATCACAGGTCATTTGTTTCCTCCCAGGCCACTCTCCCTGGAAGAAGATGTAAGGGAGGCCCATTTTGCAGTGTTTCTATTTTGCTCAAAGCCGTTACCCTTGAAGAAGCTCTTTTAAGTGTTTATTTCTTGATGTCTCCCTGGCTTTGTCTGAACCATTTAGGAAACAGGATGGAAAACATAGCTTAAAGTTACTCTTGACTAAAGCCGCAATACCGGACAGAGCGGTATCTCCCCTCAGAGGCCCCCAAAATGGCAGAAAGAACGTTTCGCCCATGCAGATTAAGTGTCAACTCCATTTCGGCAACAATTTTGCTGTTTATTCATTCTCAAGAATACAATGCATTTGCCATTCTTAATGCAATGATTCCCGTTGTGAGAACTGGAGGCTGTTTTCTCACAGCCAGAAGCTAGACTAGGTTTTGCCAAGAATAAATTCACATTAGGACAATAAACTGGTAAGTTGTTCGTCTGTGAACTCTGCTTCAATCCCACTGGCTGGGTTCATGTGGAGCAATTAACCAGATAATAGCCCTAATGTGAGCATACATGGTCCATTTTAGCATAGGGTTCTATTACCTTGAAATTTACCACCCAATTCTTCTATTTTAAAAGGTCACCAGAGACACGTGTAAGCCTGAAAAGACTGGAGAGAGTCAAATAAGGATTTAGTTTGATTTTCTGGTTCTCATACTTTTTCCACACTAAGATTCCTGATGTCTTCTAGAGTATCCAATCCGATTCCCTTTTTTCTGTGGAAAGGTTACATGGGCAGGGCCGTGAGGATGAAGTTGTTTTTGATTTTGAAAGAATCCTTTTCCTAGGGAAAAAAATTGTTCCTGGATTTGCATGGTTCGATCTAATACTGAGCACCAAAATAACATCAATCTCTTAAGCAATCACATTTACAGAGTGCTATGTGGAAGACACGATCTCTGCCCTCAAGGAGTTTAAAATTTAATAGGCAATAATAATGTTGGTATTTGTTAAGTGCTTACTATGTGCAGAGCACTGTTCTAGGCGCTGAGGTAGATACAGGCTAATCAGGTTGTCCCACGTGAGGCTCACAGTTAATCCCCATTTTACAGATGAGGGAACCTAGGCACCGAGAAGTGAAGTGACTTGCCCAAGGTCACACAGCTGACGAGTGGCAGATCCGGGATTCGAACCCATGACCCCTGACTCCCAAGACGAGGCTCTTTCCACCGAGTCACGCTGCTTCTCAATACTAAAATAAACAACAGGTAGAGTGAACCATTGGGAGCTTAAAGATAGCGTAAGCTTCCTGAGGGCAGGGATCATGTCTAGTGATTCAACTGTACTCGCCCAACCGTTGTTCGAGCCTGGGAGTCGGAGGACCTGGCTTCTAATCCGGCTCCATTGCTCTCCTGCGGGTGACCTTGGGCAGGTCATTTAACTTCTCGGGGGCCCCAGTTACCTCATCTGAAAATGGGGATTAAATCCTACTCCCTCCTACTCAAACCGTAGGTCAACTCCAGTTTACAAAACCACATTTCACGACTGTGACAGTCACATGGTTTGTTGTGAGATGGAGCCATTCGTTCAATTAATCGTATTTATTGAACACTTACTATGTGCAGAGCACTGTACTAAGCACTTGGAATGTGCAATTCGGCAACAGACAGAGACCATCCCTGCCCAACGACGGGCTCACCGTCTCCCAATGTAGCATAAAGCACCACTCCGGCACATCCTGGGGGAGAGTGCATTCCCTCATTTGCCAATTATTACAGCCCCATTGTTTATTTTCAACACAGATTACGGTGTGCGAAGAGACGGTTCGTAACGTTTTACTACCTACCATCCATCAAATGGAAGATATTTCAGCACAGTGTCAGAAGTCATTTCAGAGAAGGCACATAACTGTGGAAGGAATCGACAGAGCTGCATGCCCACTGCTCCATCAATCTGCAGCAAACGCTGGAAGTTTTACAGTTTTGAAGACACATGCTGCTCTTTGAAAACTCAGCTCTGACTCTTCTACCCCTGCCAATACGCGTCGACAGAGATTTGATGGATCGCGCCGCAAGAAGCCCACTGACGGAGCATTGGCATATTTGAAATACTCAATTTGACTCCAAAGGAAAATAGTGTTTCTAAGTGCCCTGGACCCATCCAGAAACCAAAACATATGAACTCACTTCAAACGATGATATTGATTTTTTTTTTCTTTCACTCGGCTGTCGTTGCCAAATAACAAGTGCAACAGAGCCTCTCTTCCCTGGAGTCGATGGTATTGAAACTCCCTTGGATGCTCTATAGTTGTGATTAAGTATATGCGTGGGTATGAAAGAATAGGCTCCTCTCTTTACGAGTTTGTGTGAATGGTTTCTCGACTCTATTGGAATGATGGAGTCGCACATCGTCGACCGATATTGAATATTCCACTTACGGTATTTCATGAATTTAGCACAAGATCAGGATGAACAAATAATAATAATAGTCGTAATTCCTTCCCTGTCGTCTACGCACTTGGATCTGTACTCTTGGGGCATGTGGGATTCACCCCACCTTCAGCTCCACAGCACTTATGAACGTGTCTATGAATTATTTAAATTAATGTTGTTCTCCCCCTCCAGACCGTGACTCGTTGTGGAAAGGGAATATGTTTACCAGTTCTGTCACGTTGTATTCTCCTAAGCATAGATATATGTATAAAGAAGAAATAAGGATGTGTATAAAGGCCTGGGAGTCAGAGGACCTGGGTTCTAAGCCCTTCTCCGCCACTTGGCTGTTTGACCTTGAACAAGTCACTTAACCTCTCTGTGCCTCAGTTACCTCACCTATAAAATGCAGATTAAGACTGTGCGATCCATTTGAGGGAGACATTCCTTTTTTTTTTTTTACAAATAGTGGAGGTTAAATAATGGGCTATAAAATGAATTATATGCAAAAACAAGAACTAAGGATATGTATAAATATAGAGAAGCAGCATGGCGTGGTGGATAGAGCAGGGGCCTGGGAGTCAGAAGATCACAGGTTGTAATCCCAGCTCCGCCCCTTGTCGGCTGTGTGACCTGGGGCAAGTCACTTCACTTCTCTGTATCTCAGTTACCTCATCTGTAAAATGGGGTTTGAGACTGTGAGCTCCATGTGGAACAGGGACTGTGTCCAACCCATTTTACTCATATCCACCCCAGTGCTTATACAGGGCCTTAGTAATGTCTCCCTCACATGGTATTAAGTAAGCATTTAATTCCATAATTAATATCAAGATTATTATTATTGTGAGGGACATGGACTGCGTCCAACCTCATTAACCTCATTATGGAAACAGCGTGGCTCAGTGGAAAGAGTCCGGGCTTGGGAGTCAGAGGTCATGGGTTCTAATCCCCACTCCGCCACTTGTCAGCTGTGTGACCTGGGGCAAGTCTCTTAACTTCTCTGTGCCACAGTTACCTATCTGTAAAATGGGGATGAAGACTGTGAGCCCCATGTGGGACAACCTGATGACCTTGCATCCCTCCCAGCACTTAGAACAGTGCTTGGCACATAGTAATCGCTTAAATGTCATCATTATTATTAACTTGCCTCTACCCCAGTGTTTAGTACAGTGTCTGGAACACAGTAAGTGCTTAGATACCATTCCAAAAACGTAACTGTTGGTGTTTTGCCATTGAGGTTGTGGAAATTAATCAGGAAGACTGTGCAAGGAGATTAGAAGGGATTTTTTTAAGGGCTTTGAAAGGGTGGAGAGCTGAAGTCTAATGGCTTCTCTAGGGAAGAAGTTTCAAGTCAGGTAATAATCTGAGAGAGGAGTGAGAGATGAATGACATGGTCATTGGGTTCAGTGAATAGGCGACCTTGGGAGGACTGAAAGATATGAAATAGGGAGGGATAGGTGATGAGAATCAACATGTAAAATGGAAAGAAGAGGTAGAGCACCTTGAAGCAAGTAGTAAATATTTTTTGTTTGTTGGGGAAAGACCTGGGCAGTCATTGGGGATTTTTGAGGTGAGAAGACATGGGGAAGCAATTTTTTAGAAAGATGACCAAGGCAGCAGCATGAAATGAGGACTGAAGGAAAGAAGGCTACAGGCAGAAAAACCAGTGATGAAGATAATACAGGAGTCTATCAGTCGTATGGCAAGGGTTGGAACCAGATTGATGACTGTTTGCTCTGGGATTTTAGCAAATCAATAATAAATCTGTAGACAGACTTGGCCGCCATGACTGGCCCCACCCTCTCCCACACACGCCTTCCTCTTCATTAAACCTATTGCACTTCACATACACTAGAAAGTTGGGACGTTTTAAAATGATCCCTTTTCTGAATACCCGAAGCATTTACGCACTATTCAAACCTTTCTGTACTAACTGAAGTCGGGAACCCTCTCTGAATTAGTCAATATAATAGTCCTTCCTCATGTTGAAGGTTGTCATTCAGGTTTTCCCTCACTCATCTTCTCTCAGAAAACTCTAATTTCTTCATCACTCTCCTGCCTGGGTCATTTTCCTAAAAAAAAAATTAAAAAGTGCAGTGCACATCGCTTCATTCCTCAGAAACCGCCAGCGGTTGCTCATCCTGCACCCCATAAAATACACTTTTCCAACAACAGCTATAAGGCACTCAGTCGGCTCTCTCTGCTCCTACCTTTACTCGTTCCTCTTCTGCTACAATCCAGCCTGCATTCTTCACTCTTCTAACACCAACCTTTTCCTTGTGTGTTGATTTAAATTTCTTTTGCCGTTGATCCTTTGCTCATGTCTTCCGTGGATCGCCCTCCCTCTTCATAGCTAACCAAGCACCCACTTTCCCCATCTATAAAGCTCTACTAAAGTCATATTTGCTCCAGGAAACCTTCCCTGACTCCCCTCTCATCTTCCCACACTGTCGTCCCTTTGGCATCATCTATGGGCTTTGGTCCACGATTCCTAGGCATTTTATCACTTACCTCACCCATAGTACTAATGTGTATATCATTAGTCCCCTGCTTCCGCGAAATTGTGTTATTTCAGGGAGGGTCTAACAACTCCATCGTCTGCTTCATACAGTGCTCTGCTCATGACAAACACTCAGGACATAGCATGAATTGAATGAATGAACTCTTTAGCAGTACTTTCATTGAATTCTTTGAATCCCGTGCATTTTCATCACATCTCACTACCAAGCAGGATCAGAAATGGAACATATAAGTCAAACAATAGAACACCAATATCATTTGGAATGGGAAGCATTTTGTCCACCGGGTACCAAGACAACTTACAGCACAACAGCCTAATGATAATAGAGGGAAAAAAAGAAGAAAAAAAAAGATCTGGTCCAGGATAACTCTAGGCATTTTAAAGTCTATTAATTTTTTCATCACATCTCACTACCAAGCAGGATCAGAAATGGAACATATAAGTCAAACAATAGAACGCCTATATCATTTGGAATGGGAAGCATTTTGTCCACCGGGTACCAAGACAACTTACAGCACAACAGCCTAATGATAATAGAGGGAAAAAAAGAAGAAAAAAAAAGATCTGGTCCAGGATAACTCTAGGCATTTTAAAGTCTATTAATTTTATTAAAATATATTTCATTAAAAATGCAAATAGCACACACTTTTGGCAACATTTATGAAATTAGATGCAATGTAATTTCACTGACTTCTCACAAATTGGATTCCCGTTAAGACGCTCAGTAAAATGGGGGCATTTTTACCATTCAGCATTAAAAAAAAAATCTGCATTTTCTCAGAATACACAGATGTAATAGCACTGTATGTTAAAATTGTACAGGAAGATGTATAATATTAGATATCTCTCAGCCCTTACACTTCTTTCCAGGATGTCAATTTTCAGAATATTATTTTTGGAAAATCAACCTTTAGAGCTGTATATTATGAGTCTTGGGGTAGGACTCTTTAAAATGAGCATTAATGACAAGTAAGCTTTTAAAAAAAGGAAATAAGTGAAAGTCAGAACAAAAATCATACATACTCTTCCGGGATTGGGAATTTAAATCATCTCCTAACAAGCAGATAAATGCCGGTCAATCTAATTTTTATTCTATGGCTGTTGCTGTCATTTCTAAATAATTGTCTTCAGAGACAAAAACTTACAACTGTTTTCCACCCTTGATAAATCAATAGACTTTTCAGGTCTATCTTGTAATCTTCGGAGTTTTCATTCTGTTATTTCTTGTTGCATGCTTTTCTCCAGGCTATTTAGTAATTATAAGCTTTTGTTTTTTTGTCCTAGTGTTATTGGCCCAGACGTTGTTTTTACAAAAGCTCTTTCTTTTATTTCCTGGAAATGTCTGACTCTTCCTTCTGTAATCAAATTAAATAATGAATCTGACCACCAAGCAACACTCTCAAGTCACCACATTTTGTAGATTCAGGTTCTGTCTTCTACAGAAAAACACATCAAACTGCCAAGGATTTATTTTCTTTTCACTATTTAGATGTCAGGGTATAATTTTTCTTTTTTTCTTTTTTCCAGCCTATCAATACCCTTCAATTCTCAGAAAACTAAAGATTCTCAAGAGGTTTAATGGGAAAGAAAGTCTTTCAAAGTATCTTATTTGTTTCCTCCCTCAGAAAATTGAATAATTAAGATTTGAGCTGTTTCCCGCTCCAGGTTCGAGAAAGTAAAAATAAATCAATGTAGTTTTCCTGCCACATTTCAGAAGGGCATGTCAAAGGGTGAATGGCTGCTGTTATTTACTGAATTTTGTTGCCAACGTTCACCCTCTCACTACAGAATATCCTTATGTGGGGCCTTGCAGGAAGATACCTTAAGATTCCTGAATTCCCGTTCCGAGAATCAGTCAATGCATCAAGCCATCCAAAGAGAAGCAGCATGGCTCAGTGGAAAGAGCCCGGGCTAGGGAGTCAGAGGTCATGGGTTCTAATCCCAGCTCCGCCACTTGTCAATTGTGTGACTTCGGGCAAGTCACTTAACTTCTCTATTCCTCAGTTACCTTATCTGTAAAATGGGGATTAAGACTGTGAGCCCCACGTGGGACAACCTGATCACCTTGTACCCCCCCAGTGCTTAGAACAGTGCTTGCACACAGTAAGCGCTTAATAAATGCCATCATTATTATTATTATTATCCAAAGCAATACACTTCACTGGTTACAGGTGTACATGGGTCATTCCACACTGATGCACTTCACCAGTGGGCTCTAATATGTAGAGCAAAGATTTTCATTCACCAAGCCCCTTTAACCCTCTCCAATAATCCCTGCTCTTCCCCTGGTCCCACTAATAATAATGTTGGTATTTGTTAGGCGCTTACTATGTGCCAACCACTGTTCTAAGCACTGGGATAGATACAGGGCAATTAGGATGTCTCACGTGAGGCTCACAGTCTTAATCCTCATTTTACAGATGAGGTAACTGAGGCACTGAGAAGTCAAGTGACTTGCCCAAAGTCACACAGCTGACAGGTGGCGGAGCCGGGATTAGAACCCATGACCTCTGACTCCTAAGCCCGGGCTCTTTCCCCTGAGCCACGCGGCTTCTCTATCCTCAGGTGGTCTTTTTTTTATGATAATTCTAAAGTGCTAACTCTGCATCAAGCACTGTTCTAAGTTCTGGGGTAGATGAATGCATCAGGTTGGACAGAGTCCCAGATCCATCATTCAATCGTATTTTTCTGAGCACTTATATGAGACTTACAGTCTAAGAGGCAGTATAGGCGTTTTATCCTCATTATGTAGTTGAGGAAATTGAGGCACAGAGAAGTGAAATGACTTGGCCAAGATCACCCAGCAAAGGATTGGCAGAGCTAGGATTAGAACCCAGGTCCTCTTACTCTAGGGCCTACACTTTTTCCATTAAGTCATATGCTGCTTCTCATGCCTTTTCTCTCTATCATTGTCTTCTGGGCATCCTGGGGCATTTCAGGACATCCCTGAGGGGTTTTCTGATCTTCAGCAGAGGAGGTGAGTACCATGTCATTTCCCTCCCACTCCTTCTCGTGTATTCCCCCCAATTTTCATAAAGATGACCGTCGGTTCACTGGTTTGAACTTTGACTTCAGGTGAGCCCTTTACCTGACAGTCCAGGATTGGGTGAGAATGCTTACCCAACTTCTCAGCTTCTCCATTTTTCCTCATTTCTTTATATTTGTGTCAGTTTTCTTCCTGTTCCTCCTATTTGCTGAAGGCAATCTTCCTCTTTGTCCAAACTTTGCTTTCTTTGTCTTATTCTTCCATCCTATCTTTCTAGCTCACACTCTTCTACCTTATCCCCACCTATTCATTCATTCATTCAATCATATTTATTGAGAGCTTTCTGTATTCGGACCACTGTACTAAGCACTTGGGAGAGTACAGGACAACAATAAACAATATTTTCATTCCTGTGCATCACCCAAATTACATCGGAATCTCCTCCTACAAATCACATCACAGTAAGAAAGAGGGAGAAGTCTGAGGCTGACTCCCTACATATAAGTTCCTGGGTATTTTTTTTAAACTATCATATTGATGTTTATTTTTAGGTGAAGCTTAGCCCTCACGAACTCAGGGATTCTTCTGAAAAAAAGCTCTGCACCTCTACTATTATGGTATGCTTGAAAATTTGGCCCAAAATAAAAATCAGTTTTTCACAGTGCCATTTCTTAGCACCTTAAATAAAGGCTTATTTTTCAAAAGTTTGAGTGAAACTGCTGCACTCACCTATCGTACGGCTTCCATAAATTGTCAAGGAGAGAGCAAACTCAGTCAGCCCATCAATCAGTTCAATGTCTTGTCAGTATATTTAAAACAAATGGAAATATTAAATGAGCATTTAAATGGAATGCAAATCAGTACTACTCTGAGAGGCCTGACAATTTGTGTCAGCTTGAATGAAACTTTTTGGATTTAAGTGATTTGTCCATCTCAAACCAGCACCCAGGAACAAAGCCTCTAGACTGGAAACTTACTGGGGTACAGAATGTCAGCTAATTCTGTTGTATTCTCCTAAACACTTAGTACAGTGCTCTGCACTTAGCACTCAGTAAATGCCATTGATGGGCTGATTGATGGAAAGAAAGAAGATTGCGTAGCACACTGTGAGGAAAACCAGGATTTTTGTGAGGTTTGAAAGGCTGAGCTCTGAACTCCAATTGCTTAGGCATATTAGAAGTCTTTGTCTCAGTATCAGATTTAAGCCCTACGGTGATGTGAAATGAAATGACTTATTCTTCAAAGCCCTTGACTATTCCACATACACTTTTCATTTAAGAAACAAAAATCCCTTAAATTTCCACAATTCCTCACCTAAGGGCACTTGTTTGTTGTAACCCTTCCCTGAGGTGGGTGAAATGTTATATGTACTCAGTAACTGAGAGCCCCTTATGCTTTTTGTCATACTGCAAAGGCACATATTCAGGTCTTTGGATAACCAGAGATCTACAATTATGACAATAGGATAGATATAGTTTTAATATTTCTTTATAGTTACTTTCTTTAGGCAAGGATGCTGTTTAATCTCATCACCCTATGTAAACTCAGTATGACTTTGGTATGCTTTCAACATGACTTAGTTTGTATGCGTAAAATCAAAGTTCCCCCTTAAGAATACGGTTGAGGTCTTGCTCTCAGGAGCTGTACAGAGCTTAGTAGATAACAACAAGAAGCATCTAGCAGTGCTTATCTTCAGTCTTCAGCCATCCAAACCACAAAGGACACCAACCCCAAATTCTGAGAAGGAGAAATTCTGTCCCTTTTACCCATTCAAGAAAAAAATACAATTTTAAGTTGAAAGCGTGCCAGTTAGAAAACACAGGGAAAGTGTCTATAACTTGCAAACCATATCCCTCTGTCTTTTCCTCTTGCTCCTATAGGTTTGTGTGCTCGGATGCTTTTGCTTCTTCCGGCTTGTAAACGTCTTCACTGCTGTGAATCCAAGATTCCCCACAGACTTTCCAGCTGACTCCTTGAGCGGATGGGTTTCATTTGACATCACGGGACTGGAGACCCTCACGAACAGCAAGGTCCTGGAATGCAGTCAAGCTCCCGCCTTGCAGTTCAGCTGCTCAGACTGGGATACGTAAGGAGAAAGACCAAAGGCAAAATACCAAAGCAGCTGTTCTATATCGTAGAGATGGTGGTAGTTATTGTGCTTATTAAGAGCTTACTGGGCACCAAGGACTGTGCTGAGCATCCAGAGAAGACACACAAATGGGAATTAGACAAAATACCCAAGCATCTGTTTTATATCGTGGAGATTTTGGTAGTTATTGTGCTTACTAAGAGCTTACTGGGCAACAAGCACTGTGCTGAGCACCCAGAGAAAGCACACAGATGGGAATTAGATATATATGGTGGATTCAATTAAGAAACTGAAAGCAAGGAGGTCCCAGGAAATAATTTGAGGATCCAGTAAAGCAAAGCCTTGAACAATGCTAAATCTCAGCTGAAACTCACTGTGGGCAGGAAAAATAATAATACTAACCTCGAGAGCTCCCAGTGCTCTACCAGTCTTGGGAGGGAGAGTCAAGTGGAAGCCTACCTATTCCATTCCTAGCTTGGCAGTGGCTAGCGAGTGGAAGGCATTCTGCTCCAAGTCAAAACTCACTTGTGCAGGGCAGCGGAGGCACCAGAGAGAGTTGAAGGTGGAGACCACTTCTGTATTTTTACCGAGAAAATGCTATGCATACACTACAAGACCGATTGTAGATGAAGGTGGGGCATTCTAGGAGAGATGAGTCCCTGGAGTTCTATGGATCAGAAATTACTAAATGGCATAAGACAAGACATTTGATAAGTGCTTACTATAGACCGGGCACTCTTCTAAGCGCTGGAGTAGATACAAGCTAATAGGGTTGGACAGAGTCCCTGTCATTCATTCATTCATTCGATAGTATTTATTGAGCACTTACTATATGCAGAGTACTGTACTAAGCGCTTGGAATGTATAATTCGGCAACAGATAGAGACAGTCCCTGCCCAAAGATGGGCTCACAGTCTAAATGGGAGAGACAGCAAAGCCACACAGAACAAAACCAAAACAAGACAACATCATCAAGATAAATAGAATCAAGGAGATATACATAAATAGAGTGATAAATAATATATACAAATGAGCACAGGGCCGAGGGAGGGGAAGGGGAAGGGGAAGAGCAGAGGGGTGGGGTGAGCAGAGGGAAAGGGGGGCTCAGTCTGGGAAGGTCTCCTGGAGGAGGTGAGCTCTGAGTAAAGCTGTGAAGAGGGGAAGAGAGTCCTTTGTGGGGCTCATGGTCTTAATCCCCATTTTACAGATGAGGGAACTGAGCACAGAGAAGTGAAGTGAACTGCCCAAGGTTGCACAGCAGACAAGTGGTGGAAGTGGAATTAGAACCCAAGTCCTTCTTACTCCCAGGTCCATGATCTATCCATTAGGCTAAGCTGCAACTCTGTCTTACTGTACTCGCTCAAGATTTTATTGTACTCGCTCAAGCACTGATTGATTATTAGCTGCTGATGGACCAGCTAGGCAGTTTGCAACCAGGAAGGGATTGGCCCTGTTGGAGCAGAAGCTCTTTAAATCTTGAGAAACAAGGAGACAAGGGAGAAAATGGCTCAAATAGTTGTTATAGAGAAGGAAATACCTCAATAGCTGAAGCTTAGTGAGAAGCAGTACAGAAGATTTGATGTCTGTAATGATCATGGCTACCTGGATTTTTCCCTTGGGGAATGGGACAAGCCCTGACTCATTTTTTTTCATTCTAATTTTAAGTAAAAATTGTCTACCATTTATCTGGAGTTCTCTTACTAGGTCATTGAGAAGCAGTGTGGCCTAATGGTTAGAGATCCAGGGAATCGAACCCATGACCTCTGACTCCCAAGGCCAGGCTCTTTCCATTGAGCCACGCTGCTTCCCTAAATGGGGATTAAAAAGGCGATTAAGTCTGCAAGCCATGTATAGGACAGACCACTTTCCTTGTATCTACCCCAGAGCTTAGTACAGTCCCTGGCACATAGTAAGTGCTTAACAAATACCACACTTATTATGAAATTAGTAGAACAACCAAGATCCTACAGGGATGCACACATAAACTCTGTGAGGGCGATCATTCTTTGGCTAAGTTAAATTAGATACTGTTTCCTCTCATTATGATTTGCTTATTCAAGTGAGCACACAAAGCTGTTCACCACTTGATACTGATTGATGAATGAAATCAGGCTTGTTAGACTTAGTGAAGTCCTCAGTGAAGCCCACTTATTCCAATTCAGATAATTTTTGGTTTTCATCCTTTCGTGAGACAGGGAAAAAGTTATGAATGCACATGCAAATGTTGTTTTTCTTGAATGGTGTCTTCAATTGAACTTGACAAACACGTATCCTTCCTGAATTTTTAAACACCACATGGAGACTGCAGTGTTCATTCAGCATCTGTTCATCTCATACACCCCAATCACTGTCCTTTTGCTGACGCGTTTTGGTTTTATTACTGTCTGAACAAATGAGAGGGAAAAAGCAGCTGATATCTAATGCGAAGAAATAGGAAGCTATGGCTCCTGAGCCTTTCTAAACTTTTCCTTTAATGAAAATTCCGTACGTCTAAATTCATCTCATGTGCTTGGTGAAGTCACGTATTGCAAAAGATTTAGTTCTTGATGTAAGGACTTGGGACAGAACTTTTAATGAAATTTTAGTTTAATGGGTTTGGGGAAATGGACAGGCCTTCAGGGTTCATACTAGAAGTTCAGAAAGCTGTAATCAGTCGATCAATCAATAGCATTTACTGAGCACTTACTTTAGAAAGAGCACTGTACTAAGCACTTGGGATTAAACTTGACTGACTGATCCCATCTATCTGAGCTGTACGTACCCAAGAATACACACTTCATTTATCAAAACATTTCACAGTTTAGCAGCCGTAGCATTTACTGCCTTCTCTTGGGGTGTAATGCCGTGTACCGAGCAATTGGGAAAGTACATTGCCGAGAAGTTGAGTGTTTCTTGCCCAGAAGGAGCTTACACTCTAACAGGGTGGACAGACATAAACAAGTTACATCGCTGAATTTTCAATCACTTTGCTCTGCACCCAGTTAGAGGTCAGTTAATAGACTGACTAATTGGTCAACAGGGCTGTGGCCACAGAGGGCAATGGTGGCGTGAAAATGATGAAAATTCTGATCCATTGGAAGTGGCCACAGTACAGATAGAGATCTGGAAGCAAAGGGTGGAGGTTAGAGGTTCCAGGGCTCGGATAATATGATTGTTGATATTATGTGCCAAGGGCACTCTGGATATATTCATCATGGCAGAAAGAGGCCGTGGGCAACGGGGGGGGTGACAGATTATCCCCTGCCTTAAGGTGGCTGAACAGCTGAAGCTGCCCTGGTGTGAGATCCCAGCAAAGGAAGCCCTGCGGGAGAGCCACTGGAACTGGGCATTGGGGGGCAGGGGGAGGAGGGGGCGGGGGAGAGGGGAATCAAAGGGACATCGGCTATGGGTTAAGACAAAGGACTCCAAGTCACTTATGTAGGTTCTAAACCTGGATCCCGGTTCCGCCATTTGCCTGCACCAGTTACTGAACTTTTCAGGACTTCAATTTTATCATCTGGAAAATGGGGATTGAGTACCTGTTATCCCTAGCCCTTGGACTGTGAGCCCCATGTGGAATGTCCAACCAGATTATTCTGTATTCTGTACCACAGAATACAGGCTTGGCACAGAGTAGGTGATTAACAAATTCCACACACACAGACTCACACCAAAAAAATCAATGCCCCTTCCTCAAGGAGAAGCGTAGTGAGGAAGCAGAAGGTGCTTGCTACAGGACTTCTGCCTGAGGGAATCAGAAGAAAAGTGGGGATGAGTGGGTGGCCTTAAGAATTATTAACAGTGTCATTTATTAAGCACTTACTATTTTTCGTGTACTGGAGTAGATATAAGACAATGTGCGAGAAACTCAGCCCCTTTCCCACATGGGGCTCACAGTCAAAAGATGAAGGAAAATAGAAGTTTAAGGGCTGCTCCCTTCTCTTCTCATTCACTCTTCCCCAGAGAGACTGAGTCAGCAGCATTCTGACTGCTCCTGCAGAAGAAGCAGTGTGGCCTAGTGGAAAGAGCTTAGTCTGGGAGACAGAGGACCTGGATTTTAATAATAACAATAATAATAATGATAGTATTTGTTAAGTGCTTACTATGTGCCAAGCACTGTTCTAAACACTGGCGGAGATACAAGGTAATCAGGTTGTCCCTCATGGGGCTCACAGTCTTCATCCCCATTTTTACAGATAAGGTAACTGAGACACAGAGAACTTAAGTGACTTGCCAAAAGTCACCAAGCTGACAAGTGGTGGAGCCAGAATTAGAACCCATGACCTCTGACTCCGAAGCCCATGCTCTATCCAATGAGCCACACTGCTTCTCTTAATTCCAGCTCGGCCCCTTTCTTCCCAGATGATCTGGAGTGAGTCACCAGATTCAGATTCCTCATCTTTATAGCTGGGATTAAATACCTCCTATCCCTCCTGTGTCAAACCTGATGAACTTGTATGTACCCCATGCTTAGAAGAGTGCTTGGAAAGTAGAACGTGTTTAACAAATGTCATAGTAATAGATTACAATGGTCAGAGATTGTCACTCTTTATTGCCGTATTGTACTTTCCCAAGTGCTTAATGCAGTGCTCTGCACACAGTAAGCACTTAATAAACACAGTTGAGTGAATGAATGAAAGGAAGTAGGAAGTTAGGACCCACAGAGAATAAAAAACTATACTAAGTGCTTGGGAAGTAGAAAAGAATCAAGTGTCCCATTCCCAGCCAGTGAAAAGAAAAGGCAGAATCGCCTCTAAAAGCCGAACATTCTGTGTCTAATCAAATTCTGGTAATTTCCACCTGCCATTTTTGATCAAAGCAAATATTCCTGTTCTTTGCGTGTTCCACATTTCAAAATGAAGATAACATGAGTTTCTGATATTCTGCCCTGTGACAGTTTTATGAATTTTGCAGGCAAAGTTCAGAAGCTTCTTTAAGTACCGTCTGTAAAATGGCAACATAAATCTAAATCGCAGAGAGGTAAAGACAGGATCCACATCATTAAGACTCAAATATAGTAAACAGAATCATGGAGAGGCTTAATTTGGAAACAATTGCACTGCTGTGTTAAAATCAACCATTTCAGAATCTAAGTTCCAAAGTACTTCAGAGTATAAACTCCATACTAAAATTCCACTAGATTAAATTTGTTAAAACTTTTTTCCACTGAAGCTTCTGTTTTACACCACCAGTTGGAGCTTTACAACTTGTTTGACTAAAGGCCTTAAATCTTGAAGTAGGCAGTCCACTCAGATGGTGGTGAGGCTGGGTGATTTGGGGCCACATAATTCACAGTGGCAGGAACTTGTATCTATTTATATGATGAAGAAAATATTGAGAACTGTTTTTGACATTCCCCTCTATCTGGGTCAGTTACTTGAAACATTCCTTGTCACTCTCTTCTCTTGCAAACTTTCTCCTAGCTCTCTGCGTCTGTCCACGGTGAACAAAAAACTTCTCACAACTGGCTTCAGGGCAGTCAACGACCTCGTTTGACCTTACTTATCTGTTCTCTTCACTCAAAGTTCACCACTAAAGTGCACCTCACTCTCAACTCAACTACCCCCATTGTCTAGCTCACACGGGCTGCAGCTCTCCCCGCATTTAAATCCCCCTCAAATCCTACCTTTTCCAATAAGTCTTACCTGATAAGTTCCCAAAATTCTGTTACGTAACTCCAGCTCCACCATTAAAACGTTAGTTACCCTGCTCTCAGCACATACGTTTGTTCATTATTTCCCGATAGATTTGAAGCTCTCTGTAGATAACAACCATGTCTACCATCTCTGTTATATTGTACTCTGCCAAGCATTTAGTACGCTGCTCTGCTCACAACAAATGCTCCATAAATTCTAGTGTTTGATTAAACGTTTGAATATTTACTTTGATTGCTATATTTAGTCTGGACCAGTGTTACAGTGTAAAGCCCTTGAGGGTAAGCAGTGTGTCACTTCTTGACTAGAAGGGTACTTGAGGCATAATAAGTGCATAGTAAATACTATCATCATTTTTATGATCATTATCACCGTGATCATTATTATTGTTATTGACTTCTTAACGGTTGAGTCTATGAGTTTTATGTTGGATGATTTCTACCTCTCCCAGCTACATGCCTCTGTTGGAGTGTCCTTCAGATGAAAGAGCGGTAACCCTTCAGACAATGTCATGCTAATGACAAGCCTTAAGGTATAATTTCCTTCTAGCAAACTATCTCCAATTTCCTGGTAGAATGAGATCTGGAAATCACCCCGCTGGGGATGATAAAAAGTCATTTTAAGCAGCCCATAAAGGGAAGTCTGCTTTACCTTGCTTACCCCATCTTCCTAGCTGTTAAGACTGAAAGCTCACTGTGGGCAGCATATGTATCTATCGACTTTTCTATTGTACTCTCCCAAGTTCTTGGTATGGTGCTCTGCACACAGTCAGCACTCAATAAATACTAATGATTGATTGATTGACTGTTTCCTTACTTAGAGTGCATTCCCTCCTCTGAACGCTCAGGGAATACGATTGATACGACTGGATGCTAACCGGAAAGAGGCCACGGATCTTAAATCTAGATCTGTTACTTGGGAGGGCCAGGGAAAACAGGCAGTTTATGAAGGCCTGACTTCAGACATTTGGCTATCTTGGGGCATTTTGCTGCCCTCTCCTAGTCCACAAGGTTCTAGAAGTGGTATTTATTGAACATTTACTGTGTGCAGAGCACTATAATAAACACCTAGCCCTGTACTAAGGGCTTAATATTCAATACGATGCTGTAATCCTTTGGGGGTGTAATGCCATGATGTCAAACAAAAGTCTCTGAAGGCAGGGACCGTGCTTCCTAACTTTATTGAACTCCCCCAAACACTTAGTACTCCACATACAGCAGGTATTCAGTACTACTCATTAACTGCCTGAAGTTTGTTTAAACCATCAAACCTAGACACTATCTACTTCGATCTATCTACCTATGTATGTGACTTGGTCTGAACACCTGTGTTCTTTTAAGGACTTGTTTGCAAATTGGTTATCTCTTATTGTGGATTCTCACTGAGTGCCCAGTTGTCCAAAATGGTGATAATAATTCCAGTCTCCGACTGACACTTCCAGGTAAGCTTGCTTGTGAAGCCATTGTGACCACTATTTATGGAACTGAAATTAGTAGTGAAAGGTTAGTACCATATTTAACAGTCTCACATCAATCACATCATGGATATTAGAAGTCTGTTGCTGAGCAGCACGTTAGGATATGTTAACCTGCCACTATTTACAATACAAAATATGTCTACTTGGGAAGCAGATGTCTGTTTTTCAGGGATGAGTCATCACTCTGGTGCAGTTTGTATTTTATGAGATTACATTACTAGCATCAGCATCCAAAGGTTACAAATATTTTATTGAATATGATTGATACATGTGTGATGGGGCATAATTTTGCAAGAATTTCAGAAGAGATTTAGAGAGAACTGTATCTTGAAGACTATAAAACTAACTGCTCATTGAATTATTAACTTATAAAAATAGTCATTTGAATGAAACCAACAGGGAAGATTTCCCAAGAGGATTCTCTACTTTGTGTCATGCATTATGAGAGCTGTTGTTTCTTCTGCTCATTAATCGGAATAGTGGGGCGTAAGATAGATACTGTAGTTGTGAATACGTATTTTTAAAACACAGGGATGACTACATTTCATGAGTAAGAGTACACAGTTGTCGATCCTAATCCAATATAAATTTTAGAATGTTGTGTCTATTTCTCCGTTCCCTTTTTTTCCTAGTACTTGTTAAGCATTTACTATGTGCCAAGCACTGTTGTAAACACTGTTCTCCTCTGCATTCAGCCCCTAAAATCAGTGCAACAAAACTCGAGTACATATTTTCTAGCATCCAAGAGCACATATTAGGCAACTCTCAGAAAATCACCTGGAAATTGTTTGTTTCACTCATGGTCAGTTTCATTTTGTGTGTCAAGGAATGGGAAGACTCTCTTCCTCTTCTTCCCACAGGAAAAATGAAAGTCATTGTTTACTAGCTTGCTTGTATTTTTTTATAAGGTGGGGGAATAAAGTTTATTATACTGATTTTTAGCATTCACACTGACCTATCATCAAGCCAGATAGCTAGTTGAGCATACAAGGGAAGTATACAAGAGAAGTAGAGTGGCTTAGTGCATTGAGCACATGCTTGGGAGGGAAAAGGACCTGAGTTCTTATCCCATTCTTCTGCGTCTCTGCTGCGTGACCTTGGACAAATCACATAACTCTCTGTGCCTCAATTATTTCATCTATGAAATGGGAATTAAGATCATGAGCCCCATGTGAGACATGGACTGTGTCCTGTGTCTAGCCTTGTTTCTTCCCAGCACTTAGTACGGTGCCTGGCAAATAGGAAGTGCTAACAAATACCATTAAAAAAGTGTAATACGATCTAAACTTCAAGCCATTTTTCTGAGATAAGGGGTATTAGAAGCCATGGGAAATGTTTGGTCTCTGTTGCCTGCGAACTACATTAGCAGTGACATTCATAAAGAGTATTTCACCTAAACATCTACTACCCTGCTCTAGATTTCAATCCCTTCATATTGCTCTACACTTAATTTTAAAAATAAGAAAATCTCATCCTGGAAGATGATGATGCTGCTGATGACGATGCCATCTCTGTCAGAAACAACAGATGAACTTCAGTCCTGAGATGTGGAAAAATCATATTTTATAGTCTTTGTCCCTTATATTTTCACCTTTCCAATACCAAATCCTCCTCTCCCCCTTATTATTTAATAAATCAATCAATGGTATTTATTGAGCACTTACCTATGTCTAGAGCACAGTATTAAGCAATCAGCAAACTCCGTGTGGTTAATTATTTAGCTACCTTGGCAATGAAGCCATAGCCCCTAAAAGCATTCTGTCAAAGCAAAGTGATGAAAATTAAAATGGGCAAAAATGCAGTGAATAAGTAGCCAATACAAGGAGAGCTGGTATAGCTATGTTGATTTTTCTTTTCTACCAGCAAGGTTAAGAATTAAAGAAGACAAGACAAAAAGTCAGGAAGTGAACAAGGATTTGTGTAACAAGAAGAAAATGGTGGTGGGTGATCAGTGGAAGGAGAGGTATATAGATTAGTTATTTGGGATTATCAGATTCCCTCTAGATTCATTTCAATTGGAGACCAGCGTGTTTTTGATGCAATTGTCATGACATTTCTCTGCTCGGCCTGAGTTTTCTAAAACAAAACCTCAGGGCAGGACAGCTTCGGAGAATCTATTCACCAGCGCAATTGGTGAAGTGAGGAGCTTGTGTTCAAATATCCTATTAACTGTTCAAGTGGCAATCAATTAATCCCTAGTATTTTTGAGCATTTATCATGTGCAGATCACATTATTAAGTGCTTGGGAAAGTACAACACAACAGAGTTGGTGGATAGAATCCTGGACTACAAGGAGTTTAGAATATACAGGGGGAGACAGTCATTAAAATAGATTTGGGGGGGGGGGAAAGTAGGGATTAAGATTATTTATAAAAATACCATGGGGCTGGAATGAGAATCAAGATCTTTAAAGGGTTCACTTTCAAGTGCACAGCTGATGCAGAGGGGAGGACAGTTAGAAGAAATGAAGGCTTAGTCTGGGAAGGCCTTTGGAGGAGATGTTATTTTAGGAGAGTTTCATGGTTTTGAAGGTGGAGCAGTGGAAGTGGTAGACTGTTGGATAGGAAGGGGAGGTGATTCCAGCCCCAAGGGAGCACATGGGCCAGGGTTTGGTGGAGGATAGATGAGATTGAAGTATACAGAGTAGGTTGGCATTAGAGGGTGGGAAGGGTTGCAGTAGGAAATGAGTGAGGTTAGGGAGGAGGGAGAGAGCTGATCGAATGCCTTAAAGCCAAAGATGAGGCGTTTCTATTTAATGAGGAAATAGATGGGCAACCTCTGGAGGTTTTTGAGAAGTGGGGAAGACATGGACTGAATAGTTTGTTTTGTTTTCAAGAAAGCTATCGGGAAGCAGAGTGAAGTACGGGCTGCGGATGAGAGATGTACGTATATGTGTGTATGCAACTAGACGTAAGACATAATGACTAGAATTCAGTGAAAAGATACTGAAACATGGATGCCCGTTGAGATAATCAGAAGTCATCTGCCCAATATAAAGGCACTGTTTGAAATTTATCTGAGCCTCTAAATGCATTATAAGGTGCATGAATTCGATATTTATGGTTTCACTAGATTAAACTTCTGTGGAGATGAAAAATCAGGGAAGATTTGCAGTTTAAAAAGCAAAGATAATTTGTACACTATAAATCCAATTGAGAAGCAAACAGGTTACTTATTGTTCAATGAGCTCACAGTTTTCTCTAATAAAATACAGTGGGCAGAATAATCCCCCGAGAACTATATTTCACAATATGTTGGACATTCATACACCAAAGCACTTTTTAAACGGACTCATTTATCTAAAGATACATTTACAAATAGTCCCCATGAAGCATTTGTATTTCCATCACATTTTAAAATTGGTAATTAATGAAATTCAGGAAGACATACTATGGGCCAGGCCCTGATGGATGAGAAAGCTATAATGTCTAATTTACACCTAGGGAGCAGCTTACTCGGTGGCCTGAATCTGGAATTACATTTCTATTTTCTTCCCTTCACTTTTCAGAGATTGGTTCAGCTCGGTCATCCACAGAGACCAGGGAGCCCCCAGGCTAATGACACAAAATAAGAAGAAAGAAAATAGTTTGAACCTTCAAAATAAATAAACCGATAAGGCTCAGACCTAATATTTAAGCCCTCCCAAGTCTTTCTGTTTCGGTACGGGATGTTCACAACTTCAGACAAGGGCTTGGTGACTCACGTCATTTCCCGTGCTATTGAGCACTAGTATATTTCCACAGTCAAACACGCCCAGCAGTATTTTATCCTTTATCCGTGCCCAAAATGATACATTCTAGACTAGATGGTTTTATGGCAATCCATTAGGTCACCCAAAACATCTTTTTGAAGGCTGGAAAAGCAGTCATTCATTCATTCCTCATTCATTCATTCATTCAATCGTATTTGAGTGCTTACTGTGTGCAGAGCACTGTACTAAGCGCTTGGGAAAGGACAATATAACAATAAACAGACACAATCCTGCTAACAGTGAGCTTCCTCATAGGAAAGGAAATGAGAACTTACATCACCCAGGAAGCAAAGAGGTAGCATCTATGCCCAAGAGTAGGGTGAGGCCCTTGGTAGAACTAATTCCCTGAATTTCCTTGGTAGGGGTAGAGAAAGATCTCAGGAAGACTCAGCTCAATCAATCAATCATATTTATTGATCACTTCCTATGTACAGAACACAATACATGGCATGATCCCTGCCCTCAAGAAGCTAACTGTATGTTCTTCATCTAATTCTGCAGAGGTTGCTCCACCTATTCTTAATTAGGCAGATGAGATGCTAAGCCAGGAAAATAGGGTCCATCTACTATTTTGAAATATATATTATGAAATTATATTATGAAATTATATATTGAAATTATATTATGATGTTAATCTTAAGTACGGAAGCAAGATGAGAGAAAAAAGTTTTGGTTTTTTTCATGGCTTTGGATAAACACATTTTAGTTATCTAGCAAAGGAAAAGATTATGGGCAATCTAGATCTAGACTGTAAACTCACTTTGGGCAAGGAACAACTCTACCAACGTTTTAATAGTGTAATAATAATAATAATGATGGTCTTTGTAAAGTGCTTACTATGTGGCAAGCACTGTTGTAAGCACTGGGGGAAATACAAAGTAATCAGGTTGTCCCACTGGGGCTCACAGTCTTAATCTCCATTTTACAGCAACTGAGACACAGAAAAGTTAAGTGACTTGCCCAAAGTCCCACAGCTGACAAGTGGCAGAGGCTTGATTAGAACCCATGACCTCTGATTCCCAAGCCCGTGCTCTTTCCACTAATCCACGCTGTACACTTCCAAATGCTTTGTATAGTGTGTTCTGCACACAGTATCCACTCAGAAACCTGGAGACTGATTGATTGATTAGCTCATAAAAGGCTAAATGTCCAGTCGCTGAAACTTTGTGTAACTTGGTAACATTTCTAAAAATCAGTGAACAAAATGTTCCATCTCTTTATGCTTCGTATCTTAGTTCTCGACTAGGGGGTCCTTTAAATTCTGATGGGACTTTGTATGTTGTTAGGGCCAGTGGAAAGCTTCTAAATTTCCATTTGGAAAATTATGTGTAGCTAATGATATTTTAGAAAATGGCTTTTTTAAGAGCTCTTTGATTTAGTTTCCACCTCTAGCTTGCAATGATTTTTTTTTTAAATGTCCACAGGATATAGGATGGATTCAGTAGATAAATATGATTATTCTCCATTGTATTCAGCATGATTATGGAACAGAAAAGAAAACCTTGATGAAAAGGATTGCCAATTTGAACAGACTCACTTGAAACAGGTGTCTTCAGATATTGAATATTTAAATTACTCGGCTCACAATATTAAAACTTCTTAGAAAGGGATTAACACATCAGTATACAAAATCAGCAGAAAGTACAAAAGAGCAGAGAAGGTTAATGCAGAAACAATGTCAAGCATTTAAAAATCCTGAGAATAATGTATTGTAAGGCATATCATTCTGCTGCAGAGTAAATCGCCATCATTGTTTGCGCTAAATGAGAGAGACATTAAAAATTAAAAAAAAAAATTATCATTTTTCAGCAAGCCTCCAACAGAACATCTAATAAGAGGATAGAAATTAGACTTGGATGCTGGGACTTAGATCTTGTCCTAACTCTCCTTTCCTAGAATATTTAAGATTTGAAACTTAAATAAGGAGATAATTACAACTATACTGGATCACCTCATTAGTCAGTATTCTTACATGGGCAGTAACGCTAGATGACTCTATAAGTTTCTTGTGGAAAGGAAACATTGTTCGGATTTCTCTTGTACTTGCCGAGTGTTTAGTACAGTACGTTACACTGAGTAGTTGCTCAATACATATGATTGCTTCAACAGACAGCAGAGGGTTTTGGGAAGAGCAGCGTTCTACTAAGAAACATCGCTCAACTGTATTTATTGAGCGCTTACTCTGTGCAGAGTGCTGTACTCTACACTTGTCACCTGTGTGACTCTGGACAAGTCACAGACTTCTCTGTGCCTCAGTTACCTCATCTGTAAAATGGGTTGAGCCCCACCTGGGACCACCTTATTACCATATATCTACTCCAACGTTTAGAAAAGTGCTTGGCACAAATACTGTTATTATTATTACTGGGAGAATACACTATAGCAATATAACATATCCCCTTGGGCCATTTGCTCCCCTGCTCACTTTTCATTTATTTTTGTAATTATCTCTTGCATCATAATTATCACCCTTACTATTTTATTATTATTATCAATAATAATAGTGAAAATTCTCTTTAGACTCTAAGCTCACTGTGGGCATGGAACGTGTCTAGTATATTGTTGTGTGGTGTACTGTCCCAAGCACTTTGTACAGTGTTCTGCATATAGTAAAGGCTCAATAAATACCATTGATTGATTGATTAATAAAGACAATAGTAATAGTATTTGTAAGGCCCTTATGAAGTGCCTAGTGTACAAGATAACTAGGTCGAAAACGGTCCCTGTCTCATGTGGGGCTTATAGTCTAATAAGTAGTCGTAATGCTTATTTAGAGCTTGCCAAGAGTAGCACACGGTACCAAAGTACAGGAGAAGTGCACACAGGTGGGAATAAAGCCCAGGCCCTGTTCCTTGAGGGGTTCACAATCGATGTATCTAAGTAGGAGGAAGAACAGGTATTGAACACCCATTTTAGAGATGGGGAAACTAAGGTACAGAGAAGTTAGGTGACTTGCTCAAGGTCATATCACAAGCAAGTGGCAGAGCCAGGATTAGAATCTAGGTCCCCTGACTCCCAGAACTGTGTGATTTTTGCTAGGTCACACTGCTAACGGTCCTCTCTGACATTTTTTTTTATGCTCATGATTAGGAATGTACCCAACTCTAATTCTTCCCTCTAACAACACATCAAGTGCCCATCAGACCAATCTACTCTTCTTAAGTCCTTTAACACCATTAATGTCTTCTTCCTAAATGGGCAATATTCTCCTGACAGCATTTGCACCCAAAGTAAGGGATGTTCCCCAAATAACCAAGAGTGAATCTGGGCTAATCGAAAAGGTTTGGTTGACAATGTATAAGGAGTGCTGGAAAAACTCTCCCAACTTCCTTAGGTTTGTATTTTCAAGATCCTTAAGGGAACAAATTCTTACTGTATCGAGTCTTCCCTTTTGTAGTATCAACAATTCCATTTTCCTCACGTTCAAAAGATATGTTGAATATTTTCTCCAAGAACAAACCTGGCAAGGATAGAAGAGTCTGTAGAACTCCAGTGAGGATGTCATAACCCTTTGAGGTCACTTTCTTTATGCAAAATTTATCCATGCCCCTAACTTCCTGCAATCTTGGCATGAGGAGACAGAAAATCTCATGAAAGACCTCATTCAATCACTAAGTGTTCCAGCAGAGAAGGTGATGAGAATTAATTCCAACCAAATAGGCTATTTAAATGATCTTAATTAGATTTCAAAAGAAAATGCAAAGATTAGGGGCAGCTAGGAAAGAAAAGCAGAAAACTTTTTAAAAGGTAGAAACACAAACACCACAATGGACAATTAGTGAGGTCACAGAGAATTTGTAGGTTCAGTGCTCCTTCACACTTGGCAGCACAACTTCCAGAATTTTTCCCGTATCATGCGGTTCATCTCAGGGATTGTCAGAGTGTTCTCACTCAGAGAATTAAGCGTAGTCACTCTTTACATGCATGTCTCATGGCTTTATGATCAATTTATGAGACTGTCCATAATGGCGAGCATATTTCTAAGGTGATAATTAATCAATATTTATTGAACACTTACTATGTGCAGAGAACTGTACTAAGCATTTGGGAGAGAACGATGTAGTAATGTCACAGGCACATTCCCTGCCCTCCCAGGGCCCCCCGCAACAGGCACACTCACAAATACACACCATTTATTTAGATTCTGATTCAAAGTATTGGCCCCTATTTCCCTTAAAGCTGTACATCTTGAATCTTCTATTTTTATTTCAGATACGATGTGTTTCAAATAAATATGATAACCATCCAGTAAAGCTGCTTAGAAGAGCTTGTGAAGTTATCAAGACCAAGAATCATTCTGCCGTCTTTATTCCAGTCTTCAAGAGGCAGCATCGGTGCTTTTGATCTGAAATGATATTCCCTTATCCAGTTTCAACCATCTGCAACAAAGGGGAAATTGTCATTTCTGAAGAGAACCGGTGTTGTGAATCAGCGGTATGCACGGGGAATGTCAATGCACCACTTAAAGATTTCCTTGTAGCAACTCCCAGAGAGAGAGGCTGCATGAAGCAAACTGAGATTGTCAAGGTCTTCGCCCAGAGTGAGCATTGTCTGATTTGATGCATCCGTGTGCCACCTGTCGCAGCAAGCCCTCCGGTTTAGCTGGATGCCAGATATTTGGATTCGTCCAAGTTTCACCTTGTCCATAAGGTTTCACGTTTCTGAACTAAATAAGGAATACCGGAGGAGAGTGAGTTTTATTGGCCCCGATTCTAGTTCTCTCATGCATATAACTAGCCCGATGGGAGATTCCAAGAGATCATTTTAAGTTGTGTGCTCTAGTCAAGTGCTCTGTTGTACATTTTACCCAATTCTAGAAATATCATTCTATTTAGCTGTGAAGCTGCACCTCGATCTTGTCTACCTTGCTGATGACCACTTGATTGCTGGAACTCTTTCCCCTTCACATCGTACAGACCACCACTCACCCCATCTTCATAGCCATATTAAATTCACATCTCCTCCAAGGGACCTTCCCTGACTCAACCCTCATTTTGCCAACTACTCATCTTACCTTCTGCATCACTTAGCACTTTGGTGTGTACTCCTTAAACAGTTTGATTCTCTTCCCATCCCAAGCCCCACATCCTCCTTAAATACTTTGATACTTGCACAGATAAGCTAAGATTCTTGGGCAAGTAGAGTCATATGATGGGGCTGTGCTTAGAACCCAGGATCTCTGACTTCCAGATTGGTGCTCTTTCCACTAGGTGATACTGCTTCTCATTATTATAATGTATATTAATATATTAATCATGTATTATATTCCTAACTGGGATTAATGAAACCAAAACAACACAGATTCAATGAAACTGAAAAGAAATGGAAAATATATCAGCTTTCCTGATAAACTAAATGTGGGGAAATATCAAATCCACTCCAGAAACTATAGAACTAAACATTCTGTCATGGGAATTAGGCCCAAGTCCCCATTCCGTGTTCTTTCCCCTAGGTCCTGCCTCCAAACCCTTACTGAGGTGCTCTGTAAATCGTAGGTGCTCACTAGTCACTATTGATCGACTGCTGAGACTACGCAACCCGAAGAGAGTGAAACTAATTTCCAATTCATCTGTTCAGTTGGATAGTTCTGATTTTTTTTTATTATCATTCATTATTGGTGCCTGAGTATTTAGATGTTGTTTGCCTAAATGGAACCCATTCATTAGTAATTGTTCGATCCCCCTCTTTGTTAAAACTGTGCAGTCAGCCCATAGTCTTTGTGATTTCAAAATTTTCTTATGCAACTCTTTCTATATTCCCTACTCCACCTTACCTTTTTGCCTCTTGTCTCCTTTTATCATGATAATTTTGAAGCTTCTCCTCTAGAAGAGCCACTCCTATCTTGACCAGAGAACACTTAATTTAGCAAGTGAGGCAATGAGGTAATAAGAACATTATTTATTTCGCTTAGTTTATTAAGAATTCATTCTATTGCACACCAAACGGGATGCAATACACTCTCATGACTTCACAGTGACTAGTGTACTATCAACTCTAAGTAAATATTTAATGACATAACTACAGCAATAATTATGTTTTATTTGCCTTCTGCATGTTGTTAGAAAGAAATGTTGCAATTCAAGTGATATTGGCCTACAGCATGTTCAGCAGTGCGGATGAAATTCAATCTTTGGATCCGTGTTCTATCCTAGAGAACCAAATGAGCAAAAGTGTCAAATCCATTTGAGTCCTCGGAGAGGGAAAGAGAGAAAAATTGTTTGGAACAATGGCCATCGCAAGTATTTGCTCTAACTAATTTGGCTGGGAATAGGCACCTGCTGGACTGGTTTGAGAAAGGGAGAGTGAAACAGAAAGGCCCACGCTCATTTGGACATTTCAGACTAAATGAACGCCAGAGAGGATATGAGGGTCTGAATTAGCCAGATAATTTTATTAGAGTGTGGATCTGGTCTTACTCTGTCTTGTATTCGCTTAATAACCTGGTGAAAGGAAGAGAGTAAATCATGTTCAAAGTTGGTATAAAAATTCATTCATTCAGTCGTATTTATTGAAAGCTTACTCTGTGTAAAGCACTGTGCTAAGTACTTGAGAGAATACAATTTAACATCAAACAGATGCATTCCTGCCCACAGTGAGCTTACAGTCTAGAGAGGGAGACAGATATGAATATAAATAAACAAATTAATAAATAAATGAATTAAAGATCTATACAAAAATGCAGATAAAAGGTAAAGTAAATAGTTCAGATTTGTCCACTGAAAATTTTGACTAGCTTCCAAACAGGAAGAGGTTAGTTGTGCCTTCTAAGGACAAAACTAAACCCTCCTTGAAAATGATTTCCACAAATCCATTCGTCTCAATAGCATGAGTAATACCTATTAAAACAATCTATAGCTATACTTCAGTCTCATATTTATCACATATTTACATTTACTCACCCCTCACCTGTATGTTCCTTGTGGGTAGCGATTATGTCTCCTAATTCTTTTGTAGCGTAACTCCTCAGCAATTAGTCCTGTGTTCTGCACAAAATAAGCTTCCTATAAAAGCCATTGATCGATTGAGATCACTGAATTAGTGGTTTTCTAAGACTGACAATCAGAGTTGGCTTCAGACATTTGGTTATACTGGGGTGGAGAAAACTGTGCTGCTCTTCCCATCTGAGTAATGCCATTACACCAAGCACTTGATTTATTTGTTGAGAACTAACTATATGCAGAGATTCTTGCTAAGTACTTTGGAGACTGCAATAGTTAGAAGACAGGATCCCTGCCCTCAAGGACATGACATTCTAAAGAAGGGGTCAGTCACTTGAACAAATTACAAATAGGAGAAAGTAATATAAGACACTAATGCTATTGGAGAAGTATTCAGTTGGCTCTGAAGTAGCAGGATAGAGAGATTCGAGATGAATTCAGGAATTAATAATGCATTGACATCATACAGAAGTCCTATCAATCAATCATATTTATTGAGTGCTTAGTGTGTGCAGAACACTGTACGTCCCTGGGCGTGTACAATGCAACAGCATTGGTTAATATGTTTCCAGCTCACAGGGTGTTTCTAGTCTTCCAAAAACTAGGGCATTTCTCAAGGTGCAATCAATCAAGCAGTAGTAATAATAATAACTGTGGTATTTGTTAAGTGCTTACTCTGTGCCGGGCACTTTGCTCAGTGCTGGGGTGGAGACAAGCAGATTGGGTTGGACAAAATCCCTCTCCCACATGAGGCTTAATACTAATACTGATGGTATTTGTTAAGTGCTTACTATGTGCCAAGAACTGTTCTCAGTGCTGGAGTGAATACAAGGTAATGAGGTTGTCCCACGTGGGGCTCACAGTCTCAATCCCCATTTTACAGAAGGGGTAACTGAGACCCAGAGAAGTGAAGTGATTTGCCAAAGGTCACATAGCAGACGCGTGATGGACCCATGTCCCTTTCCAAGAAGAGTTCTTGGCACATAGTAAGCAGTTAACAAATCTAATAATAATAATAATAATAACATTAATAATCAGTACAAATGTTTGAAATGTAACTTGCTTTACACTTGAAACAAACATGGCATTAGGATGCCTGTATTCTCTCTGCTTCCCAAGCCTCTGCTTCTCTTGCTCATTTCTTGGCAGGCCAGCCATCTCACAGCCCAGTGCCTCCCAGATAGAATCCAAGGCAGATTTGATGAAGTTCCAGAGCTGCTTTCCGAAGACAAAGGAACTGGGATTTCACATGGGACAGGTTAATGGGTATTACAGCAGGTAATGGGTATTACAGCAGCCCAGTGCCGTAAAAGGTACGGCGACTCATAGAAGAAACAGACTCCGTCAAACTGCTCAGCGAAAAAAATGGCTGGTAATGGATTCGGGCTTCCACCTTCTAGAGAGCAGTTGAGATCTTCGGAGTTGTAACGCTCAGAACAACTCAGTGCCCTGTCTATTCTTGGATTAAAGGATGATCTCCGGCAACATTCAGTTTAAAACTTTACGCGAAACATATCCAGCCACGGTCGACGGAGGAAATACGACCGTGACATTTTGGACTAGTGATTAACTTGGCTGCAACATTTTGGACCGAGTGACATTTTCTCAAAGTGCAATCTGGGAGACCTGCCAATATGGAATTATAACCGCCAATCCACGATGTGATAAAGCCTCAGAGAGAAGGATAAGATTTAGATTTCAAAAGGAAGCTTTATCACCTTATTCAGAAGGGAATCAAAGATGTGAAAGGCAGCTAGGGGGTGACCTGGGCCAAAACCCGAAGTCAATCCCTAAACCAACCTTCGGTACTGGTTCCCTTCTCTTTTCCACCGAGTTTGCTGCCAAATTCTTCCTTCTATTTATCCAAACTTGCTTCAGTTGCAGTTTAAACTCTTATTTGCTCCTCATCCCAAATCTTAGAGCTGGATTACTTGCACCTGAAATTACTGTAATAGTTTCCTAACTCACCTCCCTGACTCCAGCAATTCCCTACTCTATCCTAAGTACAATGGCAAAAATGATTCCATCTGAGGGGCTTTCAGACTATGTTTCGTCTATTCTCTGCCAAACTCACGTTCTATCTCTGGTCTCCATATCTGACAGACCGTCCCATTCCCGACTTTTCAAGCCTCATTGAAATCACATCTCCTTGAAGAGGCCTTCCCCGACCAAGCCCTCATTTCCTCTACTCCCTCTCCCTTTCATGAGGCCCTTACATTTAGATCCACACCCCTTCTTCACCCCAGCCTCAGCCCCGCAGCGCTGAAGTAGCATGGCCTAGTGGATAGAGCACGAGAGCCTAGGAGTCAACAGGTCATGAGTTCTAATCCCTGCTCTGCCACTTGTCCGCTGTGTGACCTTGGGTAAGTCACTTTGCTTCTCTGGGCCTCAGTGACCTCATCTGTAAAATGGGGATTCAGACCGTGAGCCCTATGTGGGACAGGGACTGTATCCGACCCAAGAATCTTATATCTATCCCAGCGTTTAGGATGGTGCCTGGCACAAAGTAAGCACTTAATAGCATAATTATCATGATTATCATTATTATGGACATAGCTGTAGTTTGTTTATATCAATGTCTGTCTCCCTCTCTAGACTGTGGGTGAGCAATATGTCTAAGAACTCTGTTACATTACAAACTCTGTTTCGATTATAAACACTTAATGCTTCTCCGAAGCCCATAGTACAGTCCCCTGCACATAACGATTGATTGATGTCACAATGAATGCTAGATTCAAGTACCTCCTGCTTACAAACTTGGAGTCACATCTGCCCAACTTTCTCATTCTTCTTTTTACTCATCTAATATGAAGTGAGAACAATTTTTCCTCCACAGTATCCTTCTACTTTTTCCCTGATTGGCCAAACCATTATCTTAAGAACAGTCCTCTTAGCTTCATGCTGAGAAAATGTGACTGCCTTTGGCTGGTCCTCCCACATCCAGGCTCTCCTCTTTCCAGAACACCTTATATTCATCCATCCATTCATTCATTCATTCAGTCACATTTATTGAGCGCTTACTGTGCGCAGAACACTCTATTAAATGCTTGGAAAATACAATTCAGCAACAAGGCGAGACAGTCCCTGCCCACACTGGGCTTACAGTCAATATAAATAAATAGAATTATAGAAGTAAACAGGCATTAACATAAAGTAATAGAATTATAGATATAAGCATATATAAACAAGTGCTATGGGGTGGGGAAGGGGGGTAGAGCAAAGGGAGCATTTTGGAGCAATGGGGAGTGGAAGGGGAGATGAAGAAAAGGGGGGCTCAGTCTGGGAGTACAATACAATCAATCATATTTATTGAGCATGTACTCTGTGCAAAGCACTGTACTAAGCACTGGGGAGAGTACAATTCAGCAGAGTTTGCAGATACATCCCCTGTCCATCCTGCCAGAATATGCTACATACAGCCCATCTCAAATCTTCCCAGGCCCATAAACATTTTCTTTACCTTGCCGAGGAGTCTTCCAGAATTCCATCGGTAATGGGAATCCTCTAGGAAAGATGTTTCAAACTGATGAAGTATCTTTGGGAGCCAGCCAACTACTCAGGCAATGAGGACTTTGAAATGGGAAATAAGGTAAAAGTACATTAATGTTCTCTCAGAATCCCTCCCAATCCTGGCCAATGACCCCAAGATGATATAAATATACTAAAAATCAGTGATTAAAACCACAATTAAGGTGTGTGAACAAAGAGCAATTATACATTTATAACAATAATGAAGGTTTTTGATGAGTTTTTTTGTGTGTGTCTTTGCCTATATACAAAGTCTGTATATGCAAAGACTACTGGAAAATTCCTCAGGAAGGGAAATAAAATGTGGCTGACCTATTTTTTATCTACCCCAATGTGTAATATAGTGCTGGGCTAATAGGAAGTGCTTAAGAAATACCAAAAGTCCATCAATAATTATTAGTATTATTCCAGGGAACAACTATTCTTGATCTTAGTACACTGTGAAGAGAAGTATTCATTTAGATACGGGGAGATTTCAATATTTAAGTAGGATGAAAACTGTGATTTCATTTTATTTACTGTTAAAAATCAAGAGATTGTCCCTTCTTCATTATTAAAGGCAAGTACCTCGGTGTTTGACATCAGATGGATTGGTGATTGAAAGATATTTAAATTTTGCTACAGCAGTGGAGTTAAATCTTTTCAAAAGTCAAAGGTAGAACAGTGAATGAGACTTCGGGTTAAAAACTAAGTAAATAAAATGTCAGCTCTGTTACTGCCTCTCTTCTAACAATTCCAATCTAACAAAATTTGGAGCTTGATGAAATTACACAAATACAGATTTTTAACACATTTCTGCTGGCTCCTTGAGGGCAGAGGTCAGGTCTACCAACTCTATTGTAATCTTCCTCGCTCTTAGTATGGAGCTCTGAACCTTTGAAACACTTAACAAATCCATTGAAAAATTAGAACACTTAAAAATGTTAACGTATTTGTGATTTTCGTTGCGATTCCTGACATTTTAGCTCAATGTGTTGAGCAGTTTCAGAATCACAATATTCATGACATGCAAGCAGCGTGGCTCAGTGGAAAGAGCACGGGCTTTGGAGTCAGAGGTCATGGGTTTGAATCCCGGCTCGGTCACTTGTCAGCTGTGTGACTTTGGGCGAGTCACTTAACTTCTCGGTGCCTCAGTTACCTCATCTGTAAAATGGGGATTCAGACTGTGAGCCCCACGTGGGACAACCTGATTCCCCTGTGTCTACCCCAGCGCTTAGAACAGTGCTCGGCACATAGTAAGCGCTTAACAAATACCAACATTATTATTATTATTATGTTCAAAATGCTGTGCTAAACACTTAGGTAGATACAAGATAATCAAAACGAACACAGCCCCTTACCACACGGGGCTCACCATCTAAGATTTAGTCCGTAAAGTCCTGAGATGTCTTCTGCTTTCGCATGCAGCGTGATGATTTGATTTGTGTTTAGATGAAATCATTCCAAGTGACTCTGGCACTTTCTCTAGAATGGCGGGTGGGGAGGTTTCTCCCCATTGTTTATTGAATCCTCCCCCAGTTTCTGGCACCAGAATTCAAAGCGGGTGGATGGCGATGTCCCCCCAAATATCCGATCCTCCCCAAACAAAGTACACACATCCCCAATTCCGGAAGGCTGGTTTCAGGCAAAACGCGAACAATGGGTTGCTATGGCAACAGAATCCCCTGGTTTTGTGGGATTCGGCCAACCATATTTTCATTCCAATCCTAACTTTCATTTAAAACCAAACTTCATTAAGGGGAAGCTCTTCCACAGTATACAAGGTGCTGCAGAAATTTTGCAAATAGAGGTAGGAAGTGAATAGAGCTTTAACAGAAAAACATAATACCATTCCAAATGTTCTCCAAGCTTCAAAATCCCCATCTCAGTGCTAATGCTACACCTTCCCTCTCCCTCCTGCCTAGAACACAGCTTTATTCATTTTTAATTTGAAGAGAAAGTATAAAAAAGACTGCAGTTTAGCACCACCAAAGACAGGATTTATAAAACTAGCCTCATTCATGTGTAAAATAACAAGACAGATACACATGGTGCTTTAACATTATAGTTTTGAAATCTCACACCGTTGATTTAGAAATAAAACTAAGTCAAGTACACACAGACTGTTTTTGAAAAATCAAAGTGTTTTTCAGGTAAATTATGGGCTGAGTAATTAACTTACTGAGTGCTCTCCCAAATGACTCTGATTATCACATCGAAGGGCTTAAAACTCCGGATAATGGTATTTGTTGTAGGGGCTTAGGAGGAGAAAGATCCAGAAAAGATGTTCTTAACTATGAAATTTTGAAGCCAGTTTTGTGAGACTCTCCAGAACAGAGAGTGTTCTTATATATTTGTATATATTTTTTTCTTCTCCAAAACGTGTTTTTTCTCCACCCTCTTGCTTCTCTCACGTTAAAATAATAAACGTTTTGATATTTGGAATCAAGGATGAATGGAATGTCCATTTGAACAACTGCTCTGCTAATACGGCAATGAAACCCAGTGAGTGCAGAGTTGGGAATAGTTTTGCTGGAGAATGCTTAAATAAGAAAGGCTCCTGCAATGAGAAAGAAATCGTCCTTCTGACTCAGCCCACTCCCTGCAGTGAACGTAGCCAGCAATTGTTAATGTATACTCCGGTAAAATAGAGGAGTGAATTCAAGATGAGATAAGAAAATAATGCAGGCTGAGTCTAAATGCCTTCCTCCCTTTAAGCGTCAAGCGTTTGGACAGAAAGGGTTAGAAAAAGAGAGAGACAAGTACAATTGACAGAGATGTGGTAAGAAATGAGGCTTTTTCTGAGATTTGTATTGAAAGAAACATAAACATAAGTTCAGTAGATTTCTACTGAAAAAATGAAACTAATTTTGTTGTGCAACTGCACATAAAAAGGCAGGTCTTTTAGTCCGATATACTCCTTGAAGACTCGAACCCTGTCTACTGATTCATTCATTCATTCAACTGTATTTATTGAGCTCTTACTGTGAGCAGAGCACTGTACTAAGTGCTTGGAATATACAATTTGGCAACAGATAGAGACAGATAGATACTGATCTATCTAGGTACTGATCTATCTAGATACTACCTAGATCTATCTGATCTATCTGATCTATCTAGATACCGATGCTCTTGCATGCTCAGAACAGTTCAGTACAGTGCTCGGTACACAGTAGACTCTCACTAAATACTACTGATTGCTTAAGCTAGCAGTCGCTGCATTTATCTAGCCCTGGATTCAGAACTTGGGAGAGTACAATCCAATGTAGTTTGTAGATGCTACCCTTTCCGTCGACTTGGTCACGAGGTGAGCCATGAATCTGGAAGGAGGTGTCCCAAACTGTTGTTTGGTGGACAGTGGTGTTTGTTATTTGCAGGAGTTTTGACTGCTGTCTCCCAGAGTCTTTGCTTTAAAACGATCTTCCACCCTGGGCTGTTGCGGTCCTTCTATCATTACCAAGAGGCTGTCCTGCTTAATAAAAAGTGCACGAGATGCGGTAGAAGGAGACCTTGACCTTGAGAAGCAGCATTGCTCAGTGGAAAGAGCCCGGCCTTGGGAGCCAGAGGTCATGGGTTCAAATCCCAGCTCTGCCACCTGTCAGCTGTGTGACTGTGGGCAAGTCACTTCACTTCTTGGGATTAAGGATTAAGGAAATGAGGATTAAGACTGTGAGCCTCAATTGGGACAACCTGATGACCCTGTATCTACTCCAGTGCTTAGAACAGTGCTCTGCACATAGTAAGTGCTTAACATATACCAACATTATTATTATTATTATTACTAATCACAGCCCCATCACCAACCCGTTGTGTGACCTGGGGCAAATCCCCGGACTTCTGTCGGCCTCATTCTTCAACTCTACAATGGGAATAAGCTACTTGCTCTCCCTACCTTATAGATCATGAACCCGCTCTGAGATTTAAGAGATGCAAAGTAGCGTGTCTAGTCGAAAGATCCCGGGCTGGGAGTCAGAAGGACCTGGGTTCTAATACCAACTTCACCACTGGTCTGCTGTGTGACCTTGGGTAACTCACTTCACTTCTCTGTGCCTCAGTTACCTCATCAGTAAACTGGAGATGAAGACTGTGAGACACACGTGGGACATCCTGGTATCTACCCAAGTGCTGAGAACAGTATCGGGCACATGGTAAGCGCTTCATAAATGCCATTATTATTATGGATATTCTTCTTTTTACATATAGTTTTCTTCTTTTTACATATAGTTCCTGAACTGACAAAAAGTCTCTCTAGATATTGCAGTTGTTAATCCCCTCTTGACAGGTAGACATAACCATTCATTCGATCGTATTTATTGAATACTTACTGTGTGCAAAGCACTAGATATCCTATCCAATCTACTACCATTTTATTCTGACCTTTGCTAGAAATTGCTACAGATATTTAATAATAATAATAATGGTGGTATTTGTTAAGTGCTTACTATGTGCAGAGCACTGTTCTAAGCGCTGGGATAGATACAGGGTAATCAAGTTGCCCCATGTGAGGCTCACAGTCTTAATCCCCATTTTCCAGATGAGGTCACTGAGGCCCAGAGAAGTGAAGTGACTTGCCCACAGTCACACAGTTGACAAGTGGCAGAGTAGGGATTCGAACCCATGACCTCTGATTCCCAAGCCAGGGCTCTTGCCACTGAACGACACTGCTTCTCAATTTAAACTGGGGGCTAGGGGGCTAATAGAAATGTGTTGTGGTAACCTTCTTCACACATGACAGAGGTTCAGTGGTTTATTAAATTATTAGCATCAAGAATTAAAGATCTGTAGTAATCTTGATGTGACAGATTGTCAGTGAAAGCTTTCGGTGTCCTAGTGCTTAACATTCTGTAAACGTGAGTATATTCGGCACAGCCATCTAATTTGACTAAGGTTCATTTATGATTAAGTCCTTATTTTGCTAATACTCAGGGTAGAGAAGAGTCAATGGAGTGAGTCAGATTGGTGTTTCCGATGTTAATTCAGGAGAAGGGACAGGTTGGCCTTCTTGCTTCCTTCCTTCCTGCCTATTCATTCTCCAAAATCAATTCAAATCAGATCAATGCTCAGTTGGGCTCTTCACAGAGGTCAGGCCAAAGGGAAGTGGCACTTTCATTCACAGCCTCCTTTCGTCTTTATTAAAGGGGAAATAGAAGTTGTCCTCATGAGATATGGTGGAAAGACCTGGGACGCCTCATTCCAGATTCATTTACCGTGGCTCACCTCATAATGAAGTCGATGGCAATCCACAAAGCTGAGGTCAAAACAAACAGAACAAAACAAAACACTCGGATCAGTTCTCTGAACTCTCAGGAACTGGAATTGGATCAGATTCTGGGATGTCAAGAACGAAGGGCTTTGAAAACCACCTTGCTAATTTTTGGGGTCTCTTTATAGAAAAGTCAGTGGAGGTATCTAGACTGTGACTCCGCCTCGAGACTGTAAGGGGGTGTGGGTTGAGAACGTGTCCACCAATTAAGTATTATGGGAGGTCTGGGTTCCTAGCCAACTTAATAAAGCATTTAGAGAAGCAGTGTGGCCTAGTGGAAAGAGTGTGGGCCTGGGAGTCGGAGAACCTGCCTTCAAATTCCAGCTCCGTCGCTTGTCAGCTGTATGACTTGGGGCAAGTCACCTCACTTCTCTGGGCCTCAGGTACCTCATCTGAAAAATGATTTCCATCCTACTACCTCTAACTTACCTTGGAACTGTGTCCAACCTGATTAAACTGTACCCACCCCAGAGCTTAGAGCAGTGCTTGGCACATAATAAGTGCATAACAAGCACCATCATTATTATTACTCTCCTCCAGTATTATTATTCGCCATACAGTAAGCACCCAATAGATACCTTTGATTGACTGGTTGGTATTTATTGAGTGTTTACTGTGGTGGAGAGCATTGTGCTAAATGCTTAGGAGAGTAGAGTATGATAGAGTTGGCTTACAATCCAGTGGGGGAAGAGAGACATTAAAGTTAGTTAGGGAATAATGATAATAATATTAATAATGATGGTATTTGTTAACGGCTTATAATGTTCCAAGCCCTGTTCAAAGCTCTGGGATAGATACAAGGTGATCAGGTAGTCCCATGTGGGGCTCACAGTCTTAATCCCCATTTTCCAGATGAGGGAACTGAGGCACAGAGAAGTGAAGGGACTTGCCCAAAGTCACATGGCTGACAAAGGGGGGAGTCGGGATCAGACCCCACGACCTCTGACTCCCAAGCCCCCGGTCTTGCCGCTAGCCATGCTGCTTCTCTATGTGCATAAACTTTGTGGGACTGGAGATAGAGTGAGGAGCAAAATCCTTAAATGGTACAAACTCACTTCATTCAATCATTCATCATAAATAAATGAAATTCCAGATAAGTACATGAGTGCTGTGGGGTAGGGAGGGGGGATGAATGAAGGGAGCAAATCCTGATGAAGCAGAAGGGAGTGGGAGGAGAGGGAAGGAAGGCTTCATCAGGGAAGGTCTCTTGATGGAGATGTGCTTTCCACAGACTCAAAAGCACAGGCGATACAGAAGGAAAGTCAAATGGCGTGGGGAAAAGAAAAGTTAGTCAGCATGATATCTCGGTGATACGAGGATCCGAAGGTGAGCGGATAGGAGGCCTGTGGCTTAAGTCATCTGTTCTTTAAGTTGGTTGCACGACAAACTATAGTTCAAGCGAAGAGAATGGCTAACCACAGGATAGCGAACAGCTGCTCCGTGGGGATCTAAAATGGGGAAAGCAGAAGTAAGAAAGGTCAGAGACCTAATGAAGCAGAACATTAAATGCTGCGGCAGAGCCAGGGAAGTTGGGATTTAGCAATGTGACCTAGTGGAAAGAGCCCAGGCCTGGGAGTCAAATTCCACTCTGGGTTCTAATTCTAATTCCACTCTGCCACTTGCTTGCTGCGTGATCTTAGCAAGTCACTTCACCCTGTTAAGCACTGGGGCGGATCCATGACAATAGGTTAGGATGCAGTCCCCGACCCATCCCCGACCCACACAGAACTCACAGGTATCGGATCTCTCTTTTGCCGATGAGGACCTGAGACCCAGAGAAGCTAGGTGAGTTCCCCGAGGTCACACAGTAGGCAAGTGGCAGAGTCAAGATTAGAACTCAGGACCTCTGACTCCCAGGCACCTGCTCTTTCCACTAGGCCAAGCTTACTGCTTAATGCGATTAAGGAGTTGGACTGCTGGGAGAAATGAATTCTCAGAATAGAAAATCAGCTCTGTTTAGGATCATCCAGAATGTCTATTCCACCCCGAAATAATATATGCAGTTGCATAATCTCTTTGCCTCCATAGGGTACGAGAAACAACTAAATCTATCCATGTCCCCCGGGGTACTCCAAATGGTGACAATAATGTTAATAATGTTGGTATAGGTTTTGATTTCATTAAACACTCAATAAATATCATTGATTAAACAAAAAGCACTATACCTCCAAGGAAATACTTTTTTTGTGTTACATCATTCCTTAAGTTCCCTGTGACCTGAAAGGCCCTACATTAATATTTGTCAGTTCTCATATTTTGACTCAAAGATTCATTTTTTGTTTTTTTCTCCTTGAACTTTCTCCCACCTCACCGCACTTTTGCACACTTGGATAAATCATTGGTAATAATTGTAATAATAATGATGATAATCATATATTTGCTAAGCACCACATCTCTTAAACTGTATTCTTCCAGGTGCTTAGTATGGTGCTCTGCACTCAGTGGGCACTCAATAAATATGGGTGACTGATATAATTTTAGTGACATTTGGTAAGTGCTTACCTTGTATCAATCAGCGCTCTAAGCGCTGGGTCAGATAAAAGTTTCTCAGATTTGACACAGTCCCTATCCCTCAAGGGGCTCACAGTCTAAGTAGGAGGGAGATCAGGGGTTGAAACCGCATTTTACAGATGAGGAAACTGAGGCACAGAGAAGCAAAATAACTTTGCAAGGTCAGACAGCCGGGAAGGGACAGAGCTGGGATGAGAATCCAAGTATTCCAAATCCAGGTGCTGTTAACTCTAAGCCACGCTATTTTCCACTCTGCTTGTTATTGTTGTCTTAAGCTGTCCAGTCGTGTCCAACCCCTAGCGACACCACGGAAACATCTATCCCAGAATGCCCCACTTCCATCTGCAATCGTTCTGGTAGTGGATCCATAGAGTTTTCGTGGTAAAAATCCAGAGGTGGTTTACCAATGCCGCCTTCCGCACAATAAACTTGAGTCTCCGCCCTCGACTCTCTCCTGTGCCTCTGCTGCCCATCAAGGGTGAGTTTTGACTTGTAGCAGATGGCCTTCCCCTCGCTAGCCACTGGGCAAGCTGGGAATGGACTGGACAGGCCTCTGCTTGACTCTCCCTCCTGTAGTCGAGACAGGTAGAGGACTGGAAACTCTCCAGAGCGTCCGCTCTGCTTAGCTGTCTTATATTCAGGCTAGGAAGCTACGTGGATATATTTACCCTACCCTTATCTCCTAGCAGACTCCAGCTCACTTTGCATTGCTGAGGTGATAGCTTAAAAGAAACAAAAGAAAACTCTTTTTGTATAGTAGGTGGTAGGTTTATGGACTATGTAAAAACAGGAAATTGTGGAGACAGATAATATCAACGGGGTCAAGAAGGCTTGAGCTAAATTGATGAATAATTGGTAGATAATAGGTCATTTAAATTAAGTGATGAGAATAGATGAATATGGGATAGTAAGTAGATGCCTTATGGCAAATGAAGGTGGATAACTACTACCAGGGGTGACAGAATTACCATTTCAAATTCAGGAGCATTTAATTCTATTTTGATGGAGTGACAACAGCAGCCCAGTAGCCCGGAAAAGAGCCAATGGGAAAGGAATTGAGAAACAGCATGGCCTAGTGGAAAGAATGTCGGCTTGGGAATCAGAGGATCTAGATTCCAATCCCGTATCTGAAAATTGTTTGCTATGTGATAAGTCACTTTATTTTCTGTGTCTCAGTTTCCCCATCTGTAAAATAGACATTCAATACCTCTTTATTCTCCTATTGAGATTGTAAGCCCTGACTGGGGCAGAAGAGGTATTGAATCCCCAGAACAATATTACTTGCAGTCCCTCAGCCCTCCAGATCTCTGATTCCATCTCAGAGTCGAATCCATGGACCCAGAATCAGAACCCCCGTCAAAGATTTTCTCTTTATTTTCTGGTATTCGGTAAGCACTTACTACGTATCAAACACCATCATAAGCCCTTGGGTAGGCACAAGTCAAGTTGTACACAGTCCCTGCCCTGGATGGGGCTCACAGTCTAAGTAAGAGGGAGAACAGGTAACCCCCATTTTACAGTAGAGGAAACTGAGGGACACAGAGATGAAGTGACTTGCCCAAGGTCACATAGCAAGCAATTGACAATTCCGTGCTTCCTCCCTCCACTCTCCACTTTAAAGGCAGATCCCAAGAGAGGACAACCAATTGACATTCATCTAATCAGTGTGTCAGAGCCATGGGGATTCAACAATTTCCATCCAATCAAATTTGATTTCCTGAGACTCAGCCTGCCCGTAATTAGTGTTACTGTCTTTAAAATCTGATGCCTTACCACCCAACCAGGGCAATTTCCCTGCTTTCCCATAGAAATGGTATGCTCCCACATCTGAGTTTTGATAGTCCCGTCCTTTCCCTTCTTATGTAAATGCAAATGAGTGTGTGGAATTAGACATCAGAATTACCATACTGATAAACCATTGATTTACTGGCTTGATAAAATAGTTGACTGAAATAATATTTGTTTCCCATTCATAATTAACACATTTCTTACATTTGATAGCAATGCTTTGTTGAGTGAATATATGGAGATACTTACTCTACACTGCACCCCCATAATACTTAGATTAACTTAATTATGTTGAGCCACAACAAAATGTTTGGATAAGCTGTTGAATCCAAACAGATTTTGCATTATCTAACCACCGTGTAAATCCCTTGCAGTCAATATCCACGAAAATCTGTGTAATGCATCCCCTGATTTTGTACTTTAGCATCTTTCCTCCATGAATTAAAACATTTATACACACGCATTGAATGTCATTAAACCTCTGTGGACAGAAGAGGTATTCAAAAGAAAAATTTCATTTGACGCAATCATTTTATCAGTGCCATTTATGAACCACTTGTTAAATGTGAACCCCAAACTAAATTTTTTGCAAAAGTAGAGCAGAAGCACACCTTTCACTGAGATGGAAGGAGACAGATGGTGACGATTTTCAAATCAAGCAGAAGGAAGAAAACATGATTGTAGTAGATAGTTATCCAACTATGATGGGATGAAATAACTAAATGAATACATTCAGTCATTCCCTATACAAGTACAGATCTGCACGCTGTCCAGCATACAGAGGTTAGAAATAAACTACATAAACCTAAGCTCAAATGCAAAAGGTAAAGAATAGATCCACGCCCACATTCACCAACCCTAAGCAGAGTTAGAAATAGAATCTAAGTCGTGACTTCCAGACAGGTGGTGCCCTCCCTGTAATCTCTGTTAAACACTGTCGATCCAGGTTCTGAAAAGCGATCAGCAGGTGCTTTTTGGCCCTTCGCTGGAGGAAAATTCTAGTGCAAAGAGAATAAGCAGCACCCTGGAATCAAGTCATAAGTCTGAAACGAGACCAAAGCTAAAGGCCGGGCCCGTGCAAGCCGATGTAATATCCCAAATCAACTGAAGGAAATGATAGAAGGGGCTCAGAAGCACACAGAGGGATGACACAGTTTGGAAGACAATGGAAGACACCCGATTTTCGACATCAAATGATCGGGCTTTGGTTATTGGCATTTTGAGGTCTCGGTTTAGTGATTCATTTCTAAGGTCAAAGGAAATGGGGCTTCAGAGAGAAGAAGGAGGTAGTGATCTGTAGACTAGCTCAAACACGATTTGTGGGGACGTGAACAAGGAAAGAAAAACTTTCCTCAGTTGCTACAGGGTCATCTCCTAGTTATAGGGGCAGCTCAAACATGGTGGTAAAAATGACTTTCCAGAATAAAGAGTTTATATGAGGGCAGTTTCATAAATTTAAAAGAGTCAAGAGTCAGTGTTTTTTTTTCATTTTACTTGAAATATTGCTTTGAAAAATTCTTAAAGTTGCAGAATGCAACACTCTAAAAAGTGACAGTTGCAAGGATAAATGTTCAAGATGACTCTGATTTAGAAACAACTTTGGTCATTTGTGAAGTGTTTACTATGTTGCAGACACTCTTCTAAGAGCTGGGATAGAGACAAACTAACCAGATTAGACACAGCCTCTGTCCCACATGGATCTCACAGTCTTAAAACTCATTTCATAGATGAGATAATTGATGCACAGAGAGGTTAAGTGACTTGCCCAGGGTCACACAGCACATAGGTGGCAGAGCCAGGATTAGAACCCAGGTCTGGCATCTTTCCCCTAGGCCACAGTGCTTTTCCTAATTCATTATATTTTGACCAGTTCAAATGGACTCTCCATTAGCGTCTTCTGTGTGTCTTCAAATACAGGTGTCAGATCAGGGGCAAACAAGCATATATTTCCTCAGTGATGTTTTGTCTTTCTGAAAATGTAACGTTCTAATAAGTTACTCGCCCAAAGCCCAGCTTGCAAATAGTACCTCCTAGTAATACTGCTTTTTTGCAGAGCATTTCCTATCAATTAAAGTTTTAGGGTGTCTCTCTTTGCTCTCGTAGAAATGACAGTTCCCATAGCCACAGTAAAAGGAAATGAAAAGGTCAACTGGAATATTATCAATCTGGTACATTAGGAACCCTTGGCAAAGAGAACCAGTTTTTATTAGAACTCATTCCCAGGTAGCCAAAAACTCTCTTTAAGAGTCTGACTCCAATTGGTAGGATTTTGAGAGTTAAAGGAAGCTGCTGTTTCAAGCTTCTGCACTAAACTAACAATCACCTGAAGTGCATTCTTAGCCGTTAACATTAAAACTATTGTCTGAGCTCTAATCACACTGATTTTTGTTCTTGCCAACCACAGTCCCTACTGCTCTAATTGCTTGAAACTTCAAATCACTCCAGTCTCATTTTCCTAATGAAGAACACGGTGAACTTTTCATTTCCCCAAAACAGGCTTACTGACCTTCCTGGTTTCTAGACTCCCCTGTTACTTTCTGTCCAACTTAATCCACCAGATCACAGCCCATCCAAATTATGGAATCCACTGAAGAAATCTTTCTCACCTCTGGAATGCCTACCTTAATTTCCCTGTAAGGAAACATCCTATTTAAAATAAATGATAGCTCTTAATTACACCTTAAATGAACTATCATAATGGATCAATGATACTCTTCCCTATTATTATATAAGCTCATTAAGGGAAGGGGCTTTGTTTTTCTGATTTTTGTAAACTCCTTGAAGGTGGGCAGCTGTTGTGGTATTTTATTTTTGTTTTATGCTTTTAGTGCATGCTCTCAAGTGCCTGTTTCAGACCAATTATAATAATAATAATGATATTGGTGTTTACTAAATATTTTTCTGTGCCAAGCTCAAGTTTGGGGTAGATAGAAGATAATCATACTGGACCCAGTTCTTGTCCCACATGTAAGTTTAATAAGGAGAGGGATTTGTCATTTTACCCCTATTTTACAGATGATGAAACTGAGACACAGAAAAGTTAAGTGACTTACCCAAGGTCACACAGCAAATAGCAGAGCTGGGTAATGGTTCGGTGGAAAAGGCCCGAGCTTGGGAGTCAGAGCTCATGGGTTCAAATCCCGATTCTGCCACTTATCAGCTGTGTGACTGTGGGCAAGTCACTTAACTTCCCTGTGCCTCAGTGACCTCATCTGTAAAATGGGGATTAAGACTGTGACCCCCCATGGGACAATCTGATGACCCTGTATCTCCCCCAGTCCTTAGAACAGTGCTCTGCACATAGTAAATGCTTAACAAATACCAACATTATTATTATTATTGTTATTAATTCTGATCTTCTTATTCCCAGGCCTGTGCTCTTTCCTTTAGGTCCGCTGTATCCATTGAGCGAGGATGGTGATGATGAGGATGTTATTGTTTTCTAAGAACCTAGTAAAGTATGCTCTCAACACAGGTGCTTAGTGAATTATATAGTAGGTGACAATAATCAACATCAATGGCATTCATGACACTCTTACTATGTATGGAGCACTGTAGTAAGTGTTTGGGAGGGTACGATACAAAAATGTTCTTACCTGCTTTCTTTTCTCACGATGAGCTTACTGTCTAGATGACTACACTAGACTGATGTCAAAAGATGAATTGTATTTTGGTTAACCCTAAGTTAACATATTATCGCTTCCTTATATGCAATATTTCCACAACCCACCATATTTCATTTCCTAAAGACAAGCCTATGACCGTCATAAGAAAAACAGGGAATTCAAAGATTTTTTATTGGGTGGCATTTGTGGTGAGCCTGCAACAAACTATCTTATTCGTGACTGCGGTCCAATGAACAACAACAAGGAAGAGATTGAAGAAGGCACTGATTCGTTCACACAGTCATATTTATTGAACCCTTACTGTGTGCAGAGTACTTGGAAAGTACAATTGGGCAACAAATAGAGACAATCCCTACCCATCAGCGGGCTCACAACATGATGGGCTCTACCTGGGACAGGTGATGGTGGGCCTGTAGGGACGGAGCATGAAGGGAGGGGCGGCCTTCTCTCCCTGTTCTACCCAGTAATGGATCTGGACCAATTAATGACTGCCACGTAGAGCCCACAGCCGTGAGGCCTAAGGCAGATAAAAGGCGGTTGTTTTAAAGGGTGAGGAAGCACCTGGAGCAGAGGTAAGAAGAGAGGGAGAAGTATGCAGAGGAGAAGCAAAAAGAAGCAGGCAAGAGAGTAGCAGTGAAAAATGGCAGAAGACTGCAGTTCTTGGAAGCAGAAAGAAGAGTTGGCAGAAGGGGCTCTCTGGGCCAGCAGACTGGTCCTGGACCCTCAGTTGAGTGAGCGCATGGGTGGCTCCCGTGCATGCTGGTAAAACTAAGCAAAAAACTTTCCATAAGAATGTTGGTGGTGTGGTTTGACTCTACTACAGTTCACCAAGACTCCTCCAGTCTAGGTTGATATGAACCGGGGGCTGGCAACAACAGTCACTTAAAAGGGTTGGATCAAGATAATTATAATTTGACTGCAGAGATCTAGAATCTGTAAATATGGGCTTAAAGAGAAATTCTGAGTTATCTATGTAATTTAGGTCAGAGGATAAACAAAACTAACGTGAAGCATCCCCAAATGTCTCTAAACATCAAAATGATAAACCACTTAGAAAAATGTTAGGCTTCTTTGAACAGATTAAAAAGCAAGCAATCACCTCTTATCTGAGTGGTAATTGCTATAGATTAAGGAAATTTAAAAAGTTGACTTTATAAAGATCCTAGAACAATAGGAAACCATCAGATTATGAAAGAATCAAAAAGCTCAACTTTTGAACAGGTTTGAACAGTAGAAGTTTCAAGTTTGTATCAAGTACTATAAAATGTGATGAATGGCAAACTAGGGATTTTATTTGTTGGAATTTTTCTCCTCCTCATGAAATAGTTCAAAAATGGATTAATTTAAAAACAACCAACTCTTGATTATCCATGTTAATAAGGAAAAGAGGTAATAGATCATTGAAATCCTCAACCAATCCCCAAACCATTTAATCAATGAGAATCTCAATATCCTGCCTCAGCCCACCTTTTCAAGTATTGCTAACAAGTAGTAAAGCTAGTTAATTTGCAGCCCACCTCTCACTCTTCATTTCAAACTCTCCGATAATGGTAGTGAGAAGCAGTGACGTGCCAATAAGAAGGCAGGTGGAGAGAGGCAGAGGAGAAGCGAGAGGGATAATCCTGACGATGAATAAGCCACCCCTGGATAATCAATAGCTGAGTCTATTTATTAAATGAGGAGAAGTGCTGACTTTCATTACAAACCTGTCTTCCTCTGATAGGTCAATGTAGTGTTCAACTGAGTCTCTTGGCTTTTGGGGTTTTCTGAAATCTATAGAGGCTGCTTAGGAAGGCATTTTGGGGAATAAATACACTGAGGGCCATTTCTTTTGTAGTCTCATTAGCATAGATGTTGAGGCTCACTAGCATAGATGCTACAACTGCTCTTTGAGATGCATGCATAGTCAATTTAGTGTGAATGGGTTCAGAAGGTGAGCTTCCTCTTTTTCGTCTGCTCCCTCTGCTGCCTCTCTGCCCCACCCTTCACTTCCCCTTAGCTAAGCCTCCTTTTCCCCCCCTTTCCCTCTGTTCCTCCCCCTCTCCCTTCCCCTCCTCTCAGCACTGTGCTCATCTGCTCATTTGTATATATTTTTATTACCCTATTTATTTTGTTAATGAGATATACAGCCCCTTGATTCTATTTATTGCTATTGTTTTTATCCGTCTGTCTCCCCGGATTAGACTGTAAGGCAGTCAATTGGTAGGAATGGTCTCTATCTGTTGCTGAATTGTACATTCCAAGTGCTTAATACAGTGCTCTGCACATAGTAAGCGCTCAATAAATACTATTGAATGAATGAAAGGTGTCTCCGTAAGGGATCATTCAGCTAATTCCAGAAGTGTTTTGTGAGTATGTGAAATAAAAAATCCTTATTGATAAGCACGTTGAAGTAAGTAATTAAGCAGATGGTGAGGATCACTTCTGAAAACGTCAAAGGCGTTCATAAGAGCAGGGTAGACCTAGGGTTGAGCTGGGGGAGAGTCAATCTACATACGGGAGTCGAGGAAGGGATGGACCCTGAATATCACATCCCCTCCCCCAGGTTACCCCACCCAAGTGGGTGGGTGTTTGGGCGTTTCAACCCCAGGGAAGTTTCAGCCTTCTTGACCTCATTGGATAATTCTTTAATTGTCCAACTAGTCCCAGTCATGGTCCCTGCCCCGCAAGAGGTTCACAGCTTTAAGAGTTAAGAACAGGCATCTTATTCCCATTTTAAAGATGAGGAAACTGAGGCACTGAGAAGAAAAGTGACTTTCCCCAACTCCTACTTCAGGCCAGTGGCAGAGATGGGATGAGAAGGTGGGTCTAGTACCTCTGTCTTGAGCTATTTTCATTTAGGTCAGGATCTCTCCCCCGTGATGGGGATGGTGATCTCAATCTCATTCAGCCAACTGGATTACATGCAGACACCTAGAAAAGTATCTGGGAAATGGAGAGGGAAGCAGCATTGCCTAGTAGAGAGAACATGTGCCTGGGAGCCAGAAGGACCTGGGTTCTAATCCCCACTCTGACACGTGTTTGTGTGAATGTGGGCAAGTCACTTAACTTCTCTGTGCCTCAGTTCCCTCATCTGTAAAATGGGAATTCATTCATTCTATCATCTATTGAGCACTTACTATGTGCAGAGCACTGTACTATGCACTGGAAAGTACAATTCAGCAACAAAAGGAGAAAATTCCTGCCCATAACAGGCTCAAAACAAATACAGGCAGTTATGACTATGAGCCCCATGTGGGACGTGAACTGCATCCAAAGGGGTTTGCTTGTATCTACCCCAACGCTCAGTACAAAGCCTGGCACATAGCACTAAAATGCCACTGGAAAAGAGAGGGACTAGATCGACTTCCCTTGGAATCATCAAAGACTTGAAGAAGAAACAGAGGGCCACCACTGAAAGACAAGTGATGCTACAATAAGACAATAAATCTTTTCCAATAGTATTTAAGCATCTTGTAATTTTGTGTGTGTGTATATATATATATATATATATATATATATAAAACACAAGATGCTTAATATATTTATTATTTAGAAAGTCTATTGGACTGGCAAAGCCTGCAATTAACATCACAGTAGATAAGACCATTGTTTCCAATAGAATGTCATGTTGTTGTATTGCACTCTGCACACACCAAGCACTCAATAAATATGAGTGAGTGAAATGCAGTTGAATTTTAAGCATCTTGTAAAAACAAACAAACAAAAAAACAAACCCTAATAATCAGGTATGTGGAAAAGCAGTCGAACTGGGAAAGCCATGATACCTAGGTTCTTGGATAGGTCTGCCTTTATGGCCAGCTGAATGGCCTTGGGCAAGTAAATTCACCTCTCTGGGTGTCAGGTTCCTTCTCTCCAACATGGGGATGAGATACCAGCTCTCCTTTCTCTCCTTGATTCATTTCATCTTATTTACTCAACACTTACTGTGTGCATATACTAAGTGCTTGGAAAGTACAATTCAGCAACAAATATTGACAATCCCTACCCAACAACGGGCTCTGTACTGTACTCTTACTTTGGAAGCTCCCATGGGGCAAGGACTCGGTACAAAGTCAGTGTTAACATATACTATTATTATTATTTTTATTACTACTGGCATAGCCGTCTTGCATTCAGACCAAAGGAAGACACAGAATGCATATATCTGAACCCCAAATTGATTCTATCATCACTGTGTCTAGAAAAAGTGTAAAAAAAAAAAAAGAAAAACTAGGGGTATCTGCTTGAAGAAAATAGCAGCACTGTAAAGTCCGAACCTTTCTGTACTTTGTCTAATCAACTCCGACCACATCAGTATGCCTACTACTCTAATAAAGTGTCATGAATAATCTGAAGGCTATGAATGTAGCAGTTCAGATTGGAACTGCAGAGTGTGAGAAATTAGTTCTGTTAAAAAAAAAAATGTACACTCCGAAGACCAAAAATTCAACAGCGATTGGATGGCTTAGGTATTTTTTTCCCTTTGGGGGCTCAAAAATTGTGTGCTGAATTTGCAAAGTGCATGGTAGCGTTCAGAGAGTATAATTTGAATCAGCATTTTGAGAGCAAATATGCACACAAATGTAAACATTTATCTGCTAAAGAAAACATAAAGAAGACTAACGAGAGAGCTCCATCTAATAGAAAACAGGCAGAGTTTTCACCAGCTCTCTGCATCCCACACCATTGAGTAAAAGTTCCTTTCACTTGGGTTCATGCCTCTCTACCAACTTGTCTCACATTATGCACTTGCTCTCTTCAACTGCTACTCCCCAAGGCCCTGTCTTCATTCCTCACATCCAACTTTCTAATTGTACCTCACTCTTGACTCTGCTCGTTGATACAGTTACTCATCCTATCCCACCTAGATTACTGCACGGGCCTCTTTGCTGACCTCCCAGCCTCCTGTCTCTCCCCACTCCGGTCCAGACTTCACTCTGCTGCCCTGATCATTTTTCTACGAAAGTGTTCAGAACATGTCACCCCTCTGTCACCCCTCTCTCAAAAATCTTCAGAGGTTGCCCATCCACCTCCATCTCAACAAAAACTCCTCACCACTGGCTTTAAAGCACTTCTCTTCCTTGTCCCCTCCTACCTCACCTCTCTTCTCTCTTTCTACAACCCAGCCTGCTCTCTTCACTCCTCTAATGCAAACCTTCTCACGGTGCCTCAGTCTCGCCTGTCTCACTGCCGACACCTGGCCCACATCCTGCATCTGGACTGGAACCTCCTCCCTCCTCAAATCCAATGGACAATCATTTGGCCCTCCTTCAAAACCTTTTTGAAGGCCCCTCTCCTCCAAGAGGTCTTCCCTAAACCCCACTTTTCCTCATCTCTCACTCCCTTCTGGGCCGCCCTGACTTGTTTCCTTTGCTCTTCCCGCCTCCCAGTCCCACACAGCATGTAGGTACAACACTTGTGTACATATGTCATTTTATTCATTTTTATTAATGTTTGCCTCCCCCTCCTCTAGACTACAAGCTTGCTGTGGGCAGGGAATGTGTCTGTTTTTGTTGCACTGTACTTTCCCAGGTGCTCAGTACAGTGCTCTGCACACAGTAAGTGCTCGATAAAGGAGTGATTGAATGAATGCTCCCTCCAGCCCCTCCTCAATCACACTGTTTCACCAGCTTGGAAATCCCTCCCCATGAACATCCAGGGAACTCAATGTTCTCCTTATCCTTAAAGCCCTTCTGAAATCTAATCTCCTCAGGGAGGCCTTTCCTGACTCATTTTGATCTCCCAACTGCCATTTCAACAGATCTGTGCACCTCAGCACTGAAGTTCTCAACACACCTGCATCACTGTGTCAGTTATTTTGTATTTTACCTCATATTCATATACTCTATCACTTAGTCATAACAATAATGAAACAGTAATAATTGTAGAATTTGTTAAGCACTTACTATGTACCAAGAACTGTACTATAAGCGCTGGGAAGTAGACAAGATAATCAACTAGGAAACAGTCCCTGTCCTACATGGTAATCCCAGTCTAAGTAGGAAGGAGAACAGGCAATGAATCTCCCATTTATAGCTGAGGAAACTGAGGAACAGAGAAGTTAAGTGACTTGCTCAAGGTCACACAGCAGGTTAGTGGTGTGTACGGGATGAGAAGCCAGGTCCTCTGACTCCCAGGCCTGTGATCTCTCTGCTAGGTCACACTTCTTCTCCTCCATATTTCCTCCTACCCCAAATTGATTTTGTCTGTCTCTGGTGCTACCCTCCTTGAGGGCAGGGATCACACCTACTAATTTTATTGTAGTCTCCCAAGTGCTTAGTACAGTGTTCTGTAAGCATTCAGTACAGCACGTGCACAGAGTAAGCACTCAATAAATACGAGTGAATGAATTAAATGATTGGTTAGTGGATTGATAGGCTTAGTTTGGGGAAACACTGGAAGTTGAGTAAACAGATGGGTGTGTTTTTTCAATTTCTATCAATCTGCCACATCAACTGAGTGCTTACTGAGTGTTAAGCACTGACTGAACAAGGTGTTTAAAAGGGTGTCACAATAGCAACACTCATGTAGTCTGTGCTGAGCCTTTGCATTTAATGGTATTTGTTAAGCACTTACCATGCGTCAGACACTGTACTAAACTGTAGAGTAGATAAGCAGGTTGGCCACAGCCCCTGTCCCACAATGGATTCAAAGTCTCAATCCCCATTTTACAGATGAGGTGATGGAGGCACAGAGAAATGAAGTGATTTGCCCAAGGTGACACAGTGGTGAGCTGAAATTAGAACCCTGGTCCTCTGACTCCCAGGCCCGCGCTCTTTCCACGAGGCTGAGCCACTTCTGTACTGCAAGTGAAAGATTCATACCCGAAAGATGTGGTTAGCCCTCTGATTGTGCATTTATTGTTGTCATCGTACTGAGCAAATTGAATGCAAGCATGCAAGGGAAGGGACTTTTTTCCTCACGATTTGCATTTCAAAGCATCATCATTTATAGCAGCCTCGCTCCCTTTCTCTTCATCCGAGGTAGTCTTAAAAACCCAAAGGCCACAAAATGGCACCGTGGCCCGCGACTGGATTAAAGAGTGACCCAGTCAACCGGCACAAGGAAAACAGACATCCGTTTTCTTGATCAAATGAAATGATCTTGAGCATAAAGAAAAAGCATGAGAAGTATTTAGTGTGATTAACATATATCTTTGTGATGTGTAATGGAGGAATCTATTCTCCATTCTCCTATTACCTTCGATATGAAGTGTATCATAAATAACATCCCTGTTAGAAATGTATGTTATTTGTGAATGATCCTTTTAAGGAAGAGAGCAAAATCCAATCCAGATTAAGCTGTTGGTATGAAATGTTGCAAGAGAGAGGGGTAAGCACGAGACGATGTATGAGAATTCAGGGCAACGCTTTGAAAGAGAAAGATTTTCCACTTGCCTCTGCACATCTCAGTACTTAGAGAAATAAAAGCATGGTTACCTGCGTCTAGTTCCATACATCAGTCTTTAAAGGGCTTGCGATCATCTTCAAAAGTAATCTATCAAGGTAATAACTGCCCTGAGAAAGGTTAGGTCAGATACGAGAGCCAAGACAAATCACGGTTCAGTATGATAAAAGAGTGAAGAAGACTACAACTCTGTTAGTGATCAAAAGGAAGAGAGAAGTGGAGTTGGGTAATTTCTGGAAGTACCTGAAGAGTGTGGCTGCGTTATAGTTCTGGTTATAGAAATTATTGTTTATTGTGCGGGGGTAAGGAACGGTAGGGTGAGAGAAAAGGAACTGAGGTCAGACAGGGCTTGATAGGGCTCCTGGTAGGATAATCCCCTACAGACCCAGCCTTCGATTTGGAGATTTCTGGAGAGGAAGGTTATTGGGATGTCTCCTGCTTTGGGGTTCACAGGTAAAATGAGGGAAATCCTGTCAGCAGTGGATAAGGGGCTACTGATGAGCTTTGGTCAGCTAACTGATGGAGAAGACAAGGCTTTTACGTTTATATACAGAAGAGTGCATTTAAACTCCTGTGTTAATCTGTTTCTAGCTGACTCGTTTCTACTTTCACACCAGTTTGGGTCCATAATGATGATGGTATTTGTTAAGCGCTTACTATGGGCGAAGGACTGTTCTAAGCACTGGGGGAGATATAAGGTCATCAGGTTGTCCCACGTGGGGCTCACAGTCTTAATCCCCATTTCACAGATGAGGTCACTAAAGCACAGAGAAGTTAAGTGACTTGACCAAAGTCACACAGCAGACAAGTGGCGGAGGTGGGATTAGACCCCATGACCTCTGACTCCCAAGTCCGGGCTCTTTCCTTTATGCCACCCTGCTTCCATTTGCCTAGAGTTTCTGTGCCGACCAAGGAGAGATCGCTCGCCTCCCTAAGGATGCCATCCCTGCCTCCAATATGGCCGTGGCCAGCAAAAACACACCTCCCTAACTGTAGGTGTCCTGGGGAATCTAGGGAAGTTTGATGATAATTAATAATAATAATGATGATAAGTTGTTGTAAGTTCCTTGGGGGCAGGAAACGTCATTCTTTATTGTTGCACTTTCTCAAATGTTTAGCACAAGGCTCTGCACACAATAAGTGCTCAATAAATAAGATAGAATGAATTCTTCAAGGAGTAGCTAAGCAATCATGTACTAAACAATGTAGCAAGCACTGAGGTAGCTACACATAATTAGGTTGGACACTGTTCCCGCCTCATAATCAATCAATTAATGATGAGCACTTAGTGTGTCCAGAAAGAGTCTCTGGAAACCAAAGTCTGGAACCAACGACAGTAGCCTGAAGTTGAGCAGAATGACAGGACCGCTCACTGACCTATTTCACCCACCGATTTGAGTTTTGTATTATTTTAAATAGTTCTATTGTTTACCAAGGCCTATGTTGTTCTTGAGAAGCTGTACAGAAGCAGTGGAGAAGCAGCGTGGCTCAGTGGCAAGAGCCCGGGCTTGGGAGTCACAGGTCATGGGTTCCAATCCCAGCTTCGCCGCTTATCAGCTGTGTGACTTTGGACAAGTCTTCTCTGGTCCTCAGTTCCCTCATCTGGAAAATGGGGAGTAGAACTGTGAGCCCCACGTGGGACAACCTGATCACCTTGTTTCATCCCAGTGCTTTGCACACAGTAAGCGCTTACCAAATGCCATCATTATTAATATTATTATTACTTTTCCAGCACTTGGTATAGTAGTGCATTTCACCCAGGAAACCGGTCAGTAATTGAATTTTCAATCAGCCAGGATTCAGTCACTTGCCCCATCAATCTGCTCGGAGGTTTAAGTGACCGGTTAATGACTCCATGCCTGCTTCTAAACCTAAAGCGTTTTCCCATCCTTAATACCACTTGCATCTTTCCAGTGAGAATCAGTAACGGAGAAGAAAAATGCACACGGATTTGAATAGGTTACTTATAGCTGCATGGAAATCAGACAAGCTGATAATTACCACGGAGCATATCAATGCACAGTTATGTACTGATGCTGCGACGTAGGAAAATGTATCCTGCCTCATGGGATTGTGAAGCTAATTAGCACAGGGATACATCTGCTCAGTGGCTCTATGAAAATGTCAGCTGAGAATCACCGATGTTGTTTTCCACCTTTCAGAGCGAAGGAAAAAACACACACATGCACACACATAATAATAATAATAATTATGGTACTTGTTAAGTGTTTACTATGTGCCAAGCACTGTTCTAAGTGCTGGGGTAGATGCAAGGTCATCAGGTTGTCCCACTTGAGGCTCACAGTCTTCATCCCCATTTTGCAGATGAGGTCACTGAGGCCCAGAGAAGTGAAGTGACTTGCCCACAGTCACCCAGCTGACAAGTGGCAGAGCTGGGATTCAAACCCATGACCACGACGTGCTCAAGATCACCCAGCAAACAGTGGAGTGAGGACTAGAACCCAAGTCTTTCCGACTCCTAGCCTCGTGCTCTATCCAATAGGCCACACTGCTTCTCTTCTGCATTCCTCTCTTTCTAGACTTTTAGATCTTTGTGGGCAGGGAAAGAGCACAGAGAGGGGAAGATTTGGCAAACAGGGTCTGCTGCTTTGAGAAACAGCGTAGGCCACCACACCTGCCCTCCTGCCATCAGAAGCAGAGAACACTGTGTCACTGGTCCGGGGGACTCAATGGGCAGATCTATCCCTGAAATCAGAACATGGCACTTGGCAGACAGATCTGCCTACTGATCAACTCCTGCTTAGGGGAACCAATCACTGCTCTGATTGGAAAAAAAAAAAATACCGAAAAACCAAAATTTGAGCAACAAAGGTTTCCTTGAGGTCTTTCATTCATCTGTGGGATTTGTAGGTTAGCAAGGTGCAGACTTACCACGTAACCCAGCCTAGCTCACCATCAGAGAAGTCATGCTTTAAATGGCTACTGTCTAAAGAATTCAAGAGATGGCAGGAGTGGCAGGAGAGGGATAAATGGAGTTTTAAACTAGAATTTTCTAGTTTCTGGAATGCTTCGCCAGGGCAAGCAACACAATAATAATAATGATAATAATGATGATGGTATTTGTTAAGCGCTTAATATGCGCAAAGTACTGTTCTAAGCCTTGGCGGGGGGCGCTACAAGGTAATCAGGTTGTCCCACATGGGGCTCACAGTCTTAATCCCCATTTTACAGATGAGGGAACTGAAGCCCAGAGACGTTTTGACTTGCCCAAAGTCACACAGCTGTCAAGTGGTGGAGCAGGGATTTGAACCCATGACTTGTGACTCCCAAGCCCGGGCTCTTTCCACTGAGCCATGCTGCTTTACAACCAAAGTATCCCTCCCTACCTGCCACTGCAGGAGTGGGGAACTTGAAACCAATTTTCCTCCTTGCTTCTTCTCCAGCACAGTATCTTGGATAGAAAAACTTTCTACCAGGACAAAGAAAGAACATCAGTGAAAGAACCTTTTCATACACAATGCCATTATCTAACTAGAAGCTGACAGTTAGCAAGGCATTTTAGGGAATGTAAAAACCATTAGAGGGTTAATAGCCAAATTCTTTGGGCAATATTTCTGCTAAGCTCTGGGCATAATACTTGTACTTCCTATTGACCTACGTGGGAGCAGGGTACATTTCTCCCGGAGTAAATTATGCTGGGAGACTTAGAAGTTTATGGCAGGTTAACATCAATGAAAGAAAGTAGAATGCACATTTCTTTGTCTAAATCAGTATATCTGTCCTTGGCCAACAATTAGCTAGCTCGATTTTTAGAGTGCTTTTTCTCTGAAGAGCTAAATGTGTTGATGCATATAATGACATAATTGAAATGTATTTTTTGAAGCAAAGCTAAGGCCCTCCGGATGCACCTATATTCCTTGGCCATTCAATCAAGTAATCAAGTTGGCATTTGCTATTTAAGGAGTGACAGTTTTTTATTATCAAATAAATGGGAATGCGAATCAAAGTAGCGTTCTCAGTAAGGCAAGAGCACACAGATGAAGTTGGGATAGGTATCTGCCACACAGCTATGTGATGTATCACAAACCTTTGCTATCCCAGGGTGTCAGAACTGTGATTATCTCTCAAGTTTTCGATTCAAAGTGGCAGGGAGATATCTGACAATATCACAGTTTTTAAAATAACAGATTAAAGAGCAGTACTGCGCAGGAATGGAGAACTTGAAAAGTAATGAAAATGTTAGTAGAACATCATATCTAGATGATATTGTCAAACAAAACTAAACAAAATAAAAATTTGGACTTTTACATTAAGAGCAGACATTTTCCAAGACCCCCCCTTTGGACCATTTGGTAAAAAAGTTTTCGAACGAGTTTGCCACACAGTTGAAATTAAATGAAATACAACGAGACACTAATCACATCAAGCACCGTGGATTGCACCGAGCCTCAACTAAATGCTTCAGGTTTGTTTTCTTTTTCTTAGGAATACAATGCTGAAATCTCACACCATAAAAATAAACAGCAATTTATCCAAACCGACACAAACTAAAGCAGGAATCTTTTATTCCTGATCAATTATCTCTTCTCCTGCTCTAGTCTCCAAATTAGTCTCACTCGGGTTTTAATGAAAGGAAACTATTAATGTCAATTATCAACTAGATACACCCTTGTATAAAATCACAAAGGATTGTAATGAGGCATGATAAGCATTTGTAAGGCAACAAAAGGCTCTGTGAGACCCTAGATGGTTGAGTATTTTCTATTGTTCCTGGTTCATTATAAATGAAGCAATAAAAATAAAATGTTTAAGTATGGTGATTACAGAAACTGATAACATGAGGCTCACACTAAATCTCAGTAGATCATTCAGAAGGAAGAAGCTTTTGACATCACAGAATAACAAGCGTGTATGATTATCAAGCCCAAACTTCCCTTTTTTCTTTCTTGTTCCTCACCCAGTCACTCAAGGGGCCTCATCTTCTCCCACTCCCCGAGACTCATTAGGAAAGGGGCAGAATTCGACTTCCTTATTGCTCCCTCTTTTCCAATATGTGTGTGTGGTTCTGCGTCTATGTGTATAAAAATCAAGAATAATGGATATCCATTCTCGCTAATGGTTACACTCTCCTTTTCATCATCTTCCACATTCTAAGGATAATTCCCAGTAGTTCTGATGTGAATGAGATGGCTGGCATCACCATACTAGGGTTATACTGACTTCTCTACCTGCTGACGGTGGAAGAGGAATCTTTTCATCCATTCTTTTGATCGTATTTACCGAGCACTTATTAGGTGAAGAGCATGTACTAAGCGTTTGACAGGGGACAACGTAAACAATAAGGAACACATTCTCTGACCACAGTAAGCTTACAGTCTAGAAGGGGAGAATCTGGAAAGAAAGTTGAGGATATAGAATTGAAAAGGAATCAGTAGGAGATCCAAGATCTTTCACCTACTCTTCTGGGAATGGTTCCCTGGCTAAGTTTGCTACAAACCACAGGCCAGTTTTGGACCATCTTGGAAGACCTCATCCCTGCCTCCAGGAGTCCTACCCACTCTGAGTGGAAATTTAAAATTTAGAGTTTTTAAATAATGAGTGGCTACGGAACCATACGTACATAGTTACATTACTGACTGTTCTTAAAAAAATGTTTGAATTATATTTTTCTGGCTGCTTTAAAAGTTTTATATTTGCTCTGATTTTCTAAAAGTTCTCTGAAATTCATAAAACACTGGCTTAATATGCAGTCAACAGTGACAATGCCCTAATAAACATCTTTGCTTTCATAGACTATCTGCATATAAAGTGGATCCCTTTTTGTTACACCAAAATGGAAAATTCTGGGTTGATTATATGCAACTATGCCTGGTTAACACAAATTGGGCATTTCAGCCTTTGAAATATAATTCACTGTGATCAGAAAACGAATGTTTAGCACACAGTGATACAGCATTCAAGGATCTTGAGGTTCTACATGTTTGGGCTTGCATCTTCCGGAAAGATGTCGATTTTCTCATTGAGCCCTTACTGTATTCAAAGCACCTGTACTAAGCCCTTGGTAGAGTACAATATAACAACAAAGAGACACAGTCCTGCCCAAAACGAGCTCACATTCTAGATGGGGAAGCAGACATTAGTAATAATAATAATAATGTTGGTATTTGTTAAGCACTTACTATGTGCAGAGCACTGTTCTATGCACTGGAGGAGATACAGGGTAACCAGGTTGTCCCACGTGAGGCTCACAGTCTTCATCCCCATTTTACAGATGAGGTCACTGAAGCCCAAAGAGGTTTAGTGACTAGCCCACAGTCACCCAGCTGACAAGTGGCAGAGGCGGGACTCGAACCCATGACCTCTGACTCCCAAGCTCGGGCTCTTTCCACTGAGCCACGCTGCTTCTCCTTTATTTATACTATTTGGTATAAATAAATAGATGAATGAATAAATAAATTACTGATATATGCAGCTATACACAATGCTACCCCCTTGCAGCATGATTCAATGGAAAGAGCCCTGGCTTGAGAGTCAGAGGTCATGGGTTCGAATCTCGGTTCTGCCACTTGTCAGCTGGGTGACTGTGGACAAGTCACTTCACTTCTCTGTACCTCAGTTACCTCATCTGTAAAATCAGGTTAAGACTCTAAGCCTCACGTGGGACAACCTGATTACCCTATATCTCCCCCAGTGCTTAGAACAGTGCTCTGCACATAGTAAGCGCTTAACAAATACTAGCATCATTATTATTATTACCTGAGGTTCCAAGGACTCTTTAATAAAGCTGCTGTCATTCCTGCAGAATAAGCCATTTATTAAGCTGGGTGAAGAGAGGCTGCCTTATCTTTGAATGTTTTGCATATTCTGGGTGGGTGACCTGTGGACCCTCTTTCAATTTTCTTGTCGTGCCGTACAATGGCCACTTATACCACCGTCTTGGCTTGCGGTGACCTGAATGATGTTGGGCTCGCTAGCGGTTAGGGCGCTGCCCTTTGTATTCTATCTTGTCCAAAGGGGTGCAGTAGACAGATTCATAGATGGTAGTTTTTCCAAAAAATCTCCCTAGCTCGAGTCCAGTCCTCTGTGCAGCAAATATCCTCTTCCACAGCAGAACACTGAGTAGGCAAACCAATCATGCCCAGTGGCTATTTGCCCATTTCATTAGATCTGAGGAGGCCCTGGAGCTCCAGCTGCTGGGCCTAGTTTCTGGCTGCTGGGCATCCAGAAAAATTCCTGGAATCAGTGGGCGTTGATTCTGAATGATTTCCCTACAGGAAAACAATGCTTCTATCTCCACATATCTGCACCGGGCATAATGGTCTGAAACTGACATTTGACTTGTTTTATTTCCTGAGAATTTGTCAAGGCTAAATGAAAGGGGCGAATAGGTAATAGCATCTATTTTACTAACTTCCATTTGACTACCCCAGAGGAGAAATAACAACTAAAGAAGCATGGGCCAGTGATTTTCAGAAAGTCAATCAATCATGGACATGGCTGGGTTTTTGGTGGGTTTTTTTTGGTTTTTCTCTCTGCCTTATTCAATCTGTTATCAGAGTTTTCTACTAGAGGAGGATATAAAATAGATGCAAGAGCAATCCTTCTCTAGTTGAATTCAGTTGATTTTTGTTGAGTGTTTTTTTTTACTTTGCTTGGTTTTCAAGGCTTTGACAAGAAATATCAGGACCTTATATAGGTTTGTAACCTACAGAAAACACATGACAGAAGCACATACAATATGGCTAATCACTTCAGGGAGGAGGGAACCTTGATTGTGCCAGAAGGGGAATGATTGCTGGGTCTGAACTATCAGTGGTGAAGGTCTCTGAATGAACAACCAGGACGTCATATGAGGCAGATGGGCCAAATGGGAATTTTGCAAAATAACTGGCTAATGAAGGGAAGTGAAGATGGCAGAGGCTTCCTGAGTTCTGTCAAGATGCCGTGGTCGTTGTGGCTTTATGGAGGTGATGAACAGCAGCAGGGTCTAGTGGGAAGAGGATGGACCTGGGTGTTAATCGCTGCACCACTCTCTGTCTTCTGTGTGACCTTGGCGAGTCACTGAACTTCTCTGTGCTTCAGCTGCCTCATCTGTAAAATGGGGATTTTTAAGACTGTGAGGCCCACGGGGGACAGGATCCGTGGTCAGTCTGACAAACTTTGCACAAAGCAAGCACTTTCATTCATTCATTCAATAGTATTTATTGAGCGCTTACTATGTGCAGAGCACTGTACTAAGCGCTTGGGATGAACAAGTCGGCAACAGATAGAGACAGTCCCTGCCGTTTGACGGGCTTACAGTCTAATCGGGGGAGACGGACAGACAAGAACAATGGCACTAAACAGCGTCAAGGGGAAGAACATCTCGTAAAAACAATGGCAACTAAATAGAATCAAGGCGATGTACAATTCATTAACAAAATAAATAGGGTAACGAAAATATATACAGTTGAGCGGACGGGTACAGTGCTGTGGGGATGGGAAGGGAGAGGTGGAGGAGCAGAGGGAAAAGGGGAAAATGAGGCTTTAGCTGCGGAGAGGTAAAGGGGGGATGGCAGAGGGAGTAGAGGGGGAAGAGGAGCTCAGTCTGGGAAGGCCTCTTGGAGGAGGTGATTTTTAAGTAAGGTTTTGAAGAGGGAAAGAGAATCAGTTTGGCGGAGGTGAGGAGGGAGGGCGTTCCAGGATCCAGGACAGGCGGGAGGACGTGACCCAGGGGTCGACGGCGGGATAGGCGAGACCGAGGGACGGCGAGGAGGTGGGCGGCAGAGGAGCGGAGCGTGCGGGGTGGGCGGTAGAAAGAGAGAAGGGAGGAGAGGTAGGAAGGGGCAAGGTGATGGAGAGCCTTGAAGCCTAGAGTGAGGAGTTTTAGCACTTAACAAGTACATTATAATTTTTGCATTTCTGTGCATTTTGTGAGGAGCTGGAACCCTCCCTGCCAATTGACTTATTGCAATCCCCAGCTCTGTGGAAACAAGATTGGAAGGAAGGAGAGAGTGTGGGAAGGGAATGTGTTTATCAACTGTTATCTCTCAAGTGCTAAGTCCAGTGTTCTGCACAAAGTAAATACTCAATAAATTTGATCGATTGATTGATCCGCCTGTTTGAGATCCATGTGATAGGGAATGGAAGAAAATGACTGTGTTCCCCTGGACTTTAAGTTTATTGTATTCTCCCAAGCATTTAGTATGATACTCTGCACCCAATAAAGACTCAAATATGATAGGTTGCTCGTGTGCAGTTAACGTGCACATCACTGGAATGGTGAATATTCAGTGTGAATTTCCTTGCTCAAGGTTGTGCAAGAACAAAACCCGCACGTTACGGGACAAACAAGCGCCCTTTTGGAGAAATACAAATCTTCCCGCCTAATTCAGTGAAAGAGACATGGATGATCTCTGATTTCTAGGTCGTCTACATGTGATGTGCCTATCGTATGATAAGATGTCATTCGTTGTCCGTGTCAACCTACAATTTTAAAAAGAAGTTTGCTCTCCACATTCTTGCAGCTCTTGTTGCTCCCCTTTTCTTCCTCTTCTTTTGCACATTTTAAAGAATAATGTTCTCTCTCAAGAATATAACAAGTGGAAAAACGACTGACATTAGGCATAGTTGATTCTTAGGTTTTTAGGATGATGATGATGTTGATGATGATGATTATTATTTACAGGAATAAATTGACTTTTGTTTTTAAATTCCCTATAAAATAAAATTTCTCCTTTTCCTAAATATTGCATAATTAAATCAGTTCAAGATGCCTTGAGCAGCATAGATGAGCTCTGTGTGAAAATGTGCATATCTTAAAAAAAAAAAAAGTGAAGTACCCATAAAACAATTTGAAGCACAGTGATGGTTTTAATTACTGCACATTGTGCATTATGATTTAAAACTATTTGAGCAAGCCGTATTTTAACAAGCTTTTGAATTTGTGTGTGATCAGATCTGAGGCATGTGCAAAGACCAATTTAAAACCGTTCAAGCGCTACAGATTCTAACATGGGGAATGCTATTCAAAGAGTAGCAATGGAGAATTTGAATTTGTGATGTGTTTGCTTGAATTTTCATTCTTCACAGACGTGATAACAATTAAAATTAAATTGCTAAGACATTCATCATAAGCTGTACAGTCCTCTCTGCTCCTGGCAGGGTGATAACATTCTTTAGATTAAGGATAGGACATGTCCCTGAAGGGATGATGGAATGGATAGATTGAGAATCTAAGGTGATTCCGTCTTGCATACGTATGTTAGGGAATTAGCAAAAATTATAACTCAAGTGTCTGTCAGGTGAAATGTCATTCTTCAGGTTATTGTTTGCTCCATGGGAAGCGGCATGGCATAGTGGATAGAGCACGGGGCTGGGAGTCATGGGTTCTAATCCTGGCTCTGCCACATGACCATTGTCTGACCTTAGATGGGTCAATTAACCTCTCTATGCCTCAGTTACCTCGTGTGTATTAATCCTCATGGGAACTAAGAGTGTGGGTCAGGGACTGTGTCCAACCAGATTAACTTGCAACTCCCCAGCGCCTAGAACAGTGCTTGGTACATACTAAGCACTTTACTAATAGCATATAATAATAATAATATTGCTCCACGGTGACTCCATGAGACAATGCTAACGGCAGAGTAAAACATCTCCAGTGACATAACACTGGCAATCCTGACTGGTTTTTCAGCCAATTTCATGGGACTGGATATACAGAATTACTTCTCACTACAAGTAGCTCTGAGAATCTACTGAACTGCCAAAAAGAGGTGCCCATTCAATCAGTCAATCCATCAGGGGAATTCACTGAGCGCTTACTAAGTGCTTGGTAAAGTACAAAAGCATTGATAGACAAGAAATCTGCTCACAAATACAATTACAGTCCATAGTTGACCATCCCAAGATTGCCCTCCTTGTTCTTCCCAAGTCTCTGATGAGACCTGAAAGTTTCCAGTCAGAGGTGGAAAGTCCCCAGGTGGCTTTCTGATTGATTGATTTGGAGCCTCTCCCCTCCCAGTCACTGTTTCCCTTCATTTAAAAAAAAAAATGCTATTAAGCACTTATTTGGTGTCAAACACCGTTCTAAGCATTGAGCTAAAGTTAATTAAGGTGGACACCGTCCTTGTCCCTTGTGGGGCTGACAGTTTAGGAAGGAGAATAAGAGAACTGAGACTCAAACAAATGAAGTGACTTGCCCAAGGTGACACTGCAGGCAAGCGGTGGAGCTGGAACCAGACCCAAGTGCTCCTGACCGACAGGCCCATGCTCTTTCCACCAGGCCCTGCTGCTTCTCAAAAAATCAAGTAAAATAAGCTGGTTGTGGGCAGGGAGTGTGTCTGTTTATTGTTAGATTGTACTCTTCCAAGTGCTTAGTAGTGTGTGTTGCACACAGTAAACACTCAATAAATACAATTGTATAAATGAATTAATGAAAACCTTACCTCTCCAAGTCTGGTTGCAGCACTGAAAGGCTGGAGTGAGCAATGGACAATCAATGGGATGGAATGAGCAATGACACCCATCCCCATTGCCCTCACCCATTGTTCATGATGTTCAACTCTCTCCTCAAGCACCCCGTTCTCCAACCTCCACCTTCCTTTGTCCCTAGTGTCCTGGCCACTTACTTTATTGAGAAAATCAAAACTATCAGGCTTGATCTCTCTAAAATCTTCCTGCCCCTTCCCAGTCCTTCCCTCCTCCTGCCCCACCTTGAATTCTCCCATTTTTCCAGCCGAATCTCAAGAGATCTCATGCCTCCTCTCAAAATCCACCCCCTCCGTCTGCACATCCAACCCCATCCCTTTGCACCTTAACAAAACACTTGACATCTCCCTTTTTCCCTCCCTAATCACCATCTTCAACTGCTTGCTCTCCATTGGCTTCTTCCCCACTGCTTTCAAACATGTCCATATCTCCCCTATCCTAAAGAAACTTTTCCCTTAACCCCGTGGCTCCCTCCAGTTATCGTTCCATCTCCTTCTTCCCATTCCTCTCCAAACTCATTTAGCTACTCATCTACGCCTGCTGTCTCAAGCTTCTCTCCAATTCTAACTCCCTCCTATCTGGTTTCTGTCCCCTTCAATCCCCAGAAACCCTCTCAAAGGTTACAGGTGATCTTCTTCTTGACAAATCCAGTGGCCTCTACTTCATCCTAATCCTCCTTAATCTCTCAGCTGCTTTTGATACTGCGATCACCCCTTCTTCTGGAAACATTATCCAACCTCGACTTCATGACACTGCCCTCTCTGGGTTCTCCTCCTATCTCTGGGCTCCTCCTCTGTGGCCTGCCCCCTAAATGTGGGGGTCCTTCAGGGTTCAGTTCGGAGTCTCCTTCTGTTCTCCATCTACACTCAATCCCTTGGAGAACTCATTTGTTCCCATGGCTAGGCAGATGACTCCCAAATCTCCCTCTTCAGCCCTAATCTCTCTCCCACTCTGCAGACTCACATTTCCTCCTGCCTTCAAGACATCTCTTCTTGGCTGTCTTCCCATCACTTCACATTCAAAATGTCCAAAACAGAACTCCTTATTTTACCAACCAAATTCTGTCCTCCCCTTTACTTTCACGTCACAGTAGATGGCACCACTATCCTTCCTGTCTCACAAGCCCATCAACTTGTCATCATCCTTGAGTCCTCTCATTCAACTCACATATTCGATCTGTTACTAAATCCTGTAGTCCAATCTCCACAACATCACTTAAATCCATCTTTTCCCCTCCACCCAAACCGTTACCATGTTGATCCAACATTTATCTTATCCCTCCCTTGATCACTTAATCAGCCTCCTTGCTGACCTCCCTGCCTCCTGTCTTATCCCACCCTGGTCCCGACTTCAGTCTGCTGCCTGGATCTCTGTTCTACAAAAACAACCAGATCCTGCTTCTGCACTCCTCAAGAACCTTCAGGGGTTGCCCATCCACTTCCATATCAAACAGAAACTCCTTATCTTGAAATCACTCAATCACCTTGCCCGCCTCCTACTCACCTTGCTATTCCCCTAATTACAACTCAGCCCACACTCTTCGCTCCTCTACTGGTAACCTACCCACTGTACCTCGATCTCGTCCATCTCTCCGTCAACCCCTTGCTCAAGTCCTCTCTCTGCCCTGGAATACCCTCCCTCTTCATATCTGACAAAAAAATTACTCTCGCCTCCTTTGAAACTTTATTGAAGACTCATCTCCTCTAAGAGGCCTTCCTTATGTCCCTTTTCTCTTCTTCCACTCTCAACTGTGTTGCCCTGATTTGCTCCCTTTATCCACCCCTCCCTCAACCCCACAGCACTTATGTCCATATCTGTATTATATTTATTAATGTTTGTCTCTCCCCTTTTAGGCAGTGAGCTTGCTGTGGACAGGGAATGAGCCTGTTGTATCATTACATTATACTCTCTCCATAATTTGGGGTTTTGGGATGTGTCAGTTCCATCCCCATTTCTTTTTTTTTACTGGAAATTTACCTTGGTTCCTGCACGTAGGACCACCAACTCAGATCTTAAATGCAATGTGGGTAAAGGTTTATTCAAGAAGTAAAAATGAATTCTGAGAATCGCTTCATGATTCATGATGTCAAAATCAACCTATCCATGGCTTCTAAAGTCAAGGAGATCATCTGGACAGACCCTAAATCTCGATGACGGGATATAAGGTCGTCATTCTGTGAAAGGTTATCTTTAAATGGATAAATCTAGAAAATAATACATGGATCAAAATGAAGGGGCTTTAGGCAAGAGACTGAAGGGCAAGTTTGAAGTCCCTGAACTTTTTCTGAAAACCTTCTCTCATTCTCTCTCTTCCCCTTTTTCCCCTCTTCCTCCCTCCCTTTTTGTCTCTTAATCTTTTTTGTCCTCCCTTTTTCTTGTCCTTCTCCCTGCCTTTGTCTCTCTCTGTCTCTCTCAGTCCTCTGTCTTCTTGTTCTCTGTGGAATCATCAGGATTTGTGCTAAATGGTCTTAAAAACTGTTCCTTCTGAGACTACTTTTGAGGCTGTTTTCCTTAACGTACCAAACTCGGGTCGGTGTTGTTCCTTTGAAGAGCAATTTTAGCTCTCTAATTCCTATGAGTAATAGTAGTGAAGTTACTTCTCTTACTGTGAAAAGCAGTGTTGCCTAGTGGAAAACGCATGAGTCTCGGAATCTTCTACCAGTTCTGCAAATTGCCTATTGTGTGTCTGTTGTGTTCCCTGCCCACTAAGAGCAGTTTCACTGAAGTTTTAATGTGAGAGATCTTCACCACAACTCTGCTGTGTGGCTTTGGACAAGTCACTTAACTTCTCTGTGCCTCAGTTACCTCATCCGTAAAACAGGGATTAAGATCGGAGACCTATGTGGGACATGGACTGTGTCCAACCTGATTTGCTCGTATCTACCCCAGGACCTGGGAGATAGCAAACGCTTAACAGATACCATTAAAAAAAAATATTTCACTGATATCAGTATTGCAGCAGCAGAATTGTCTGGAACACAGCTGAAGTTTTTAATAGTTATTTTTCTTGCTATTGAGAACCTAACATAAAAAATGTATTATTTTTTTTTTTGGCTGCTTGAGGAAATAATGTCAAACTTCTCAGGCCTCAGAGAGAGTAATGGCTTAGTAGTTTGGGAACATACCTTTTTAAAAGCCTTTGAACACAAAATAAATTAGATCAATTGTATAAAGGTTGCACTAATGCCAACTCAATCAGATGCAAAGTGGGAATTCAAAAAAAATTGCAGAATAGACACTTTACCTACCAATTAGGATTTCGCTGGGCCGAAAATGAATGCTCGTAGATATGCATTAATCTCTTACCTTCCTGAGCTAGATGTTTAGCTACTGATGACCTCATGGTTCAGCAGTGAGTCTGGAGAGTCAAGATTCCCTAGTGGAAAGAGCTTAGGATGGGAGTCCCTGCTCGGAATGACCTTATACACAAACAGGGTAAAACAAATGCGCAATATGAAATATGCCATCATCTACTGGAAAAAACTTGGGCATCAGAGGAGCTGGGTTCTAATCCAAGCTCTGCTACATATATGCAGTGTGATCTTGGGGAAGTCACTAAACTTCTCTGTGCCTTGGTTCCCTCGTCTGTAAAATAGGGATTAAGACTCTGAGCCCCAGGTGGGAAACGGAGTGTGTCTGACCTGATGATCTTGTATCTACTCTAGTGTTTAGTACAGTGCATGACAGTAAGCAGCTAAACTCCATTACACACACATACACAAACATACCCACACACTTTACTTGGCTTAAAGTGATATATACTTCAAATAAGAGCTCTGTTGAGCATTCCCAAAATACTTCCATTTTTTTTCTCCAAGAGGTTACTCCATCTACCAGCCTCAGCATCTCAATAATTGATTTTCTGTGAACCATCAGTTTGAAGAGCTCCATCCACCAGATTTGGAGTATAGTGATATAGATTGCAGTGATGGGAAAGAGTGGGGAAAGACAGATTTTGAGTGGGAAGATAAGTAGTTCTCTTTTGGAAAGATTCAATTTGAGGTATTGGTGGAACATCCAGGTAGAAGACAGGAGAAAATGGGAGATTGCAGAGAAGGAGAGACATCAGGGGTGGAGATAATAATTATAATAATTTTGGTATTTTTAAGCGCTTACTATGGCGCTGGGGTAGATACAAGGTATGAGAAGCAGTGTGGCTCAGTGGAAATAACCCGGGCTTAGGAGTCAAAATTCATGAGTTCTAATCGCGGCTCTGCCACCTGTCAGCTGTGTAACTTTGGACAAGTCACTTCACTTCTCAGTGCCTCAGTTCCCTCATCTGTAAAATGGGGATGAAGGCTGTGAGCCTCACATGGGATAACCTGACTACCCTGTATCTACCCCAGCTCTTAGAACACAGTGCTCTGCACATAGTAAGCGCTTAACAAATACCAACTTTAGGTTTTCCCATGTAGGGCTCACAGGCTTCATCCCCATTTTATAGATGAGGTAAGTGAGGCACAGAGAAGTGAAGTGATTTGCCCAAGGTCACACAGCTAACAAGTGGTGGAGCTGGGATTAGAACCTAAGATCCTCTGACTCCCAAGCCTGGCCTCTTTCCACGAAGTCACGATGTAGTCACAATCTCTGTCTGCCTGTTTCCAACCATAAATTTGGAGATGTCCCTCCTTACTCTTCCTCCTTACACCGTGAGCCCAATATGAGACAGGTATCTAGTAACGACCCCAACACTTATTCCAGTGCTTCATGTCAATGAATACAGTGCCAAATTTCCTGGAATGTCATGGCTACCCAGTAGCCCTGCATGGATAACTAGTTAAATGTTCACTCTGGCTATCACATTCTCCGCTGGGGAGCCATCCCTGTGATCAAAAGCCTCTTGAAAAAATGAGTGGACAAATTCACCCAGGAACACACCTTAAACAACGAAAACTATCCACATTCCAGAGAAACAGCGATCGTTCTCTTAAGCACAGTGGACTGGTATTTTAGGTAACCTCAAGGAGACTGTGCCAGAAAGTGAATGCATTTATAAAACAGATTTTTGGCTGGACCCGGTAGGTAACAAGTATCTGAGAGCTTTGATTTTGCTAAGTGAAAATCGCTGGTGGTAGAGATGTGTGCATCTATTCAACATGACCTTTGTAGACCTCTTTTCTTTTAAAGGAGCACCTCAAAATGCACTGGAAAGGACTAGAGCGTGGCTCTTTTTTGACATTTGACCATCACCTCCTAGTTTACTCTAGGTTTGAGAAGGGAGGGCAGCGGGATCTTGAACCTGGTTCTGGGGTCTTCTTGCTCCTGTGGCGTTATTGCCTGGATACATGGAATCTTTCCAAACCTTACATTTGCTCCTCTCAGACCCCATCCAGCCTTTAGGGATATTTAAAGCTGTTTGGTTCTTTCGTTGGTGGTCTTTCGTACCACAACAATCACAAACCAATCTTTGTTCTCTTTGTTCGGAAAGGCACAAAAGTTGAACGAGGGAAAGCTGGAAGCCTCCAACAGGCTTCCGATATAGTGCACAACATCCCTGCCTTAAAGCCAGAGCACAATGGAATAAAAAGGAAAACATAAAGACAGACACAATGTTCAACAGCAGGGCCTCCTCAGAAGAGTGTGACAGTAGGAAGTTTCCCTCCTCTCCGTGTTTTACATAAGGCAATCAAATAGTGAAAATCCCTTAAAACTAAGCAAAGGTCTCCCAGGAGACATTCATTACTTACGCAGCAAGTCATCTTTTCATTTTATTCTAACTAGCTCCTAACTCGGGCCAGCACACAGCAATATTTATAAGACTGCAATTGACTGGAAACACATTCAGGTTTTCCTAGAGCAAGAAAGGATCAGTCCCAAAGACATCCTGCGTTTGTTGTTTTTTTTTTTAATCACCCATCTTCTTCCCCTCAGCCCCATCACATTAAATACACAACTGTAGCCCTCGATATTGTAAGCTGCTTGTGGAGGGAGATCATGTTTGCCTAACTATTGTATTCTCACAAGTACTTAGTATAGTGTTCTACACATAATTAGCACTTACTCAGTAGGATAGATTGATTGTCCATTACCACAAGCATTATCATCATCAGTAGTCTTTTCTGAGTACTTCCACTGTTCAGATCAATGGGCACGTACAATAAAACAAAGTAAAACAGAAACATTTCATTATAGGCTACTTAACGCAGGAATTAATTCTTCTGTCTTTGGGTAGAACCTCTGAATTGGATATTTCCAGGATGGATTGATTGATTAATTGATTCCAGGTGTAACTTTTCTTAAAGACTTAAAAACATAGTCCAGAATATCTATTGAGTGTCTACTGCGTGCAAAGTGATGTGCTAAACGATGAGAATTTACTGAGCACTTAGTGAGTACAGACTCTTGGGAAGACTGTACCTAGCATTTCTGCTTTACATGGATTTGCATTAAATAATCTGAATTGAACCCACTGGAACTATTAGGAATGTTCTTCCCATAACACAAGTCTGTTCGGGCCGAACATTCCTCATGCTTTGGCTCAAGTAGACGTGGACAGGCGAACACGTGTGGTATTGGTGAAGATATGTTGCTGTTAAACTTCTACCTCAGCCTTACTGCTCCGTACCATATAGTACTTGGAATTTTTCTGTGTTTTTGCAACTTTACAGGATTTAATTGAGTGAAATAATAATGTTAATAATGTTGGTATTTGTTAAGTGTTTACTATGTGCTGAGCACTGTTCTAAGCGCTGGGGTAGACACAGGGGAGTCAGGTTGTCCCACGTGGGGCTCACAGTCTTAATTCCCATTTTACAGATGAGGTAACTGAGGCACCGAGAAGTTAAGTGACTTGCCCAAAGTCATACAGCTGACAAGTGGCCGAGCCAGGATTCGAACCCATGACCTCTGACTCCAAAGCCCGGGCTCTTTCCACTGAGCCAAGCTGAAAGTGTGAATAGCATCTTGTGGGCTGTGTATAGAGGAGAAGCAGAGTGGTCTAGTGGAAGAGCACAGGCCTGAAAGTCAGAAAGACTTGGGTTCTAATGGTGACTCTGCCACCTGTCTGCTGTGTGACACTGGGCAAGTCACTTACCTTTCTGTGCCTCAGATCCCTCCTCTGTAAAATGGGAATTAAGACTGTGAGCCCATGTGGGACATGGACTGTAATTATAATCACAGTGTTATTCTTAAACACTATTTGTAAGCACTCTAATATGCTCTGGGGTTGAATCAGTATAAACTCCTTAATCTATATTTATGTTGTCATCCCTCACTAGACTGTAAGTTCCTTGTGGGACGGGACTCTGTCCATCAATCTGTTTTATTTTACTCTCCCAAGTGCTTAATAAAGTGCTTTGCACACAGTGAGTACTCCATAAATCCCATTGATTGACTGACTGATAGGATACAATCCTAGTCCCGTAAAGGGCTAGTGGTTCAAGAGGGATTTTGATTGTCGGGGGTGTCGTGCTTTTCCAAATAAAATGGACAACTAGGCATATAATTAACTTATGGATTTCACATCATCCCATCTGCAGGGCACTGACACTGGACTCTCTTACTCTTCTACTGCTAGAAGGCAGAGTGGCCTCATGGAAAGGTCTGGGAATTAGAAGACCTGGAATTTAGTTCCAGCTTTATCACTGGCCTGCCGTACAATGCTAGGTAAGCCACTAAACAGTTCTATGCCTCAGTTTCCTCATCTGTACAAGGGGGATAAATATCCATCTCCCTCTCTCTCCAACTGAGACGCAAATATGCACAATCCTTTGGCATACATTGTAACATGTATTCAATCTATATCATAACAATAATTCTTATCATTATGGATAACTATCCACTGGTCTCAAAGGTGAAACTACTGTCAGGGAGATTTTTCTCTACATTTCCAAGCATGATGGATAAGTCCAGGATCCACCAAAAGGATCAGAAGCATCGTTCTATGTTTTCAATTCCCAGGCTGGTCAGCCCGCCGAGGGGTTCGGGCGTGTTTTTTATTTGCTTTGTTTGTTTGTTTCCTTTGGCAGACAGACAGACTTTGTGAATAGTCCCATCTGTTGTCCCAGCAATTAGCTGAATTGCATCTGGATGATCTAGGCATTTATCCAATACCAGAAAAGCCTTCATTGAGAGTTCTTGATTTTGAAAATAAGATTTGGTGTGCGGGGAATTTGCCAACTGAATCTAGGCCATAAAACTGCCCATTCATCCTTGGACATTTCTGGTTTTCAAAAGACCCAGGGAAGTTTATCGAAGCATTTTAAGTCACAAAACTTCTTCGAACTTCTCTTTGAGCCGCACCTCCCTCTGCGTGTACACACCTAGCAGATACCTTGACATTGGCATATTTCCTTGCTAATGGTTTTTATTGTTTCATTGTAGAAATTCAGCTAAAGCCGGAGAGATATACGTGTAGATTATCTAAGGGGTACATTCAGTTTCATGCCCGCAGGACAAAATTAACTCCTCACCAGTCCTTTTTTCTGTCAAAAGCCAGTTGCATTTTTGAAGGTTTTTTTGAGCCAATTCTTCTGTTACAATTATTAACAATAACCATCATTGTTATTATTATTGCTAATAATTGCAACAATAATAACAATGGTATTTCTTAAGCATTTACTATGTGTCTGGTACAGTCCCTGTCCCATCTGGGGCTCACAACCTCAACCCTCATTTTACAGATGAGATAAGAGAGACACAGAGAAGCTAAGTGACTTGCCCAAGGTCACACAGCAAATAAGCAGCAGAGTTGGGATTGGAATCCGTGACCTTCTGACTCTCAGGCCCGTGCTCTATCCACTACTCCATGCTGCTTGATGTTACAGTGATGGAGACTGTCATAATACAGTTCCTCCACTCAACTAGCAGCTTCTTAAGTGTACCAACTACCAACTCCATTGACTTTCCCAAACACTTAGTACAGTGTTCTGCACACAGTAAGCACTGAAGAAATGCCCATTTATTGACTAATTCTCCAGGGTGAAGTCAGAAAATAAGCTCACCTTCTCTTTCTCCAGTTCCCTTATCCTCTCATTCAACTTCTTCCCGTTCCACTCAAGCCAAGCTCATTTCCTGCTCAAGTAGAGTCTCAAGCCAGAAGACTAGCAATCTTACCCCAGTGGAAACAAAATGGGCAGGGATGATCTTCGGTCCTGAAACTTGAGGAACGAGGACCTGCACAGAGGAGTTGATTTTGATGACGGGGGCTCGCACAAGTCCTCTCAGAGTCTCCGGTGTTGGAGAATGGGTTCCAACTCAGGTACTGAGTGCAATGAATGGGTGAAAGGGAAGGGGTGCAGCCCTCTGCAAAACAGACATAAAGCCCAGGATGGGACGCTACTGACAGAATCGGGACTAGAAGCTAGGCCTCCCGAAAAAAGAAAAAGGGATAAAATTAAAAGAAAAAAAATAGACGCAGTTAGGAAAAAAAAAATGTCCCGTGGAAGTCTCCTTTCAGTTTGTGTCATGTTTGGAATAGGATATTCTAGAAACATTCTAAAATCTAGGACAAAGCAAGAGTGAAGACTGGAAACCACTAGAATTTGGAGACATATATCAACGACACCGAGAAAAGAACTAGATGAGATTTCCTTGTAGAAGTAATAACAGAATTCAGTAAGATTTCATTAGATTTAGCTTTTTCTCTGTCTCCTCTATTAGAATGTAACCTCTGTGTGGTCAGGCAACATATCTCGTGCTTCTATTGTATCACTGCATGTATCTGCTTGTATACAACCCAGGGCTGAGTACAGTGTCTGCCACATAGTTAAGTGCTTAACAAATACTATTATTATTGTGAAGCAGCATGGCTCAGTGAAAAGAGCCCGGGCTTGGGAGTCAGAGGTCATGGGTTCTAATCCCGGATCCGCCACTTGTCAGCTGTGTGACTTTGAACAAGTCACTTGACTTCTCTGGGCCTCAGTTTCCTCATCTGTAAAATGGGAATGAAGACTGTGAGCCCCACGTGGGACAACCTTATGTCCTGGTCTCTCCCCCAGTGCTTAGAACAGTGTAAGCACATAGTAAGTGCTTAACAAACGCCGTCGTCATTGTATGTCAAGTGCAGTGAATTGCAGTATACTACATTAACTATGTTCAATCAATATCAATTAATCTATGGTAGTTATTGACCGCTTATAACATGCAGAGTACTGTACTAAACACTTGGAAGACAACAGTGCAATAGAGTTGATAAACAGTATCCCTGTCCAGACCACTACTATTACTGTTCTTGATGCTACTATTTATTAATTGCCTGCAAGTCCAGTACAGTGTCCATACCGGAGAACGAGTACTGAAAACCCTCTTCTAGTATAGATCGCAATTTCACTCCCACCATTTTTCTTAGATTAGTCTGGCTGTGAATATCGAGTTTACAGTCCTAAGGTCAGACTGGAAGTCACAGTGGATTTCTGACAGACTTTGTACAGTGACGTCGTCAGAGTATTCACCGAATCTTTTCTCCAGCTCTTGGCCGGCTATGGCTAAAAGCCAGATAGTTGCATACCATCAATAACCTCTATGGCTTGTTACGCTGATTATGTTTTACTGGCTGCAAAGAAAACAGGTGGCTAACAATTGATGTGGGAATCTTTTTCAGTACTAAATAACAAATGTCAACACTTCATACCTAGGCATGAAAGGAAAAAAAGAGGGGAAAAAAGTCCAATTTTCTCAGCTTGTTTGAAATGTATAAAAAAGAGATATATTCTCTGTATGATGGAATCTTCTAAGACCGGATTCTTGGGCTGTGTAATCCCCACTGAAAGAAAGTGAGGAAAATAGCCCTGTGTTTCCACAGAGGTTTGAACATGAAGACTGCATTAATTAGAGTTGGGATAAGCTCCAGAGGTTGATGGGTTCAATTCAGAATGGAGTTTATATTCCTTTCCAATCTACTTCGATCAAGAAAACTGGGCTGGAAAACTAGTTCCAAGACTGATTAGTTTTCTGGTGAAAGCTATAGAGGTGACAGTTTGGTAGACTACTTTTTCATTCTTCAGTAGAAATACTATGAGCATTTTCTGATATGGTTGCAATGCAGTATATGAAGTGACTGGAACATAATAAGTAAAAAACAAAACGAAAATGTACCAATCTCTCTGCCTTCAAGTAACTTAGCCTACAACTAGACAGATGGATATAAAAGTAATGACAAAGAGAGTGGCTTTGCCAAAATATTAAATGTATAAATGAATAAACATGTATACAACAATGCTGAGAATAGGCATAAATAAATGTATGAGTATGAAAGATAAATGATTAGTTTAGAAGATTTGTTGTTTTTTTTAATTGGTATTTGTTAAGCGCTTACTATGTGCAGAGCACTGTTCTAAGCACTGGGGTAGATACAGGGTAATCAGGTTGTCCCACGTGAGGCTCACAGTCTTAATCTCCATTTTACAGATGAGGGAACTGAGGCAGAGAGAAGTTAAGTGACTTGCCCACAGTCACACAGTTGACAAGTGGCAGAGCTGGGATTCAGACCCATTACCTCTAACTCCCAAGCCCGGGCTCTTTCCACTGAGCCATGCTGCTTCCCTACTGAAGGCATCCCTTCCTCGGATGCTGTGTAGTGGTGAAGAGGTTCACAGAAGATGGTGGAATTTTAGGAAGACTTAGAAGGTGGGGAGGGGAAAGATGCCAGTCTTGGGAAACAACAAGAGTATAAACTGTAGATCATAAGAGCCCTGTAGACTGTAAGTTCGTTGTGGGCAGAGAATGTTTCTACCAACTGTGTTACATTGTACTCTCACAAGCACAGTGCACTGCACCCAGTAAGTGTTCAGTAAATACATCTGACTGATCAGAAGATCGGACACTAAAAGAGAGCCCCATCTTCTTCCCGATTAGACTGTGAACCCATCAATGGGCAGGGATGGTCTTTATGTGTTGCTGAATTGTCCATTCCAAGCGCTTAGTACAGTACTCTGCACATACTAAGCGCTCAATAAATGCTATTGAATGAATGAATGAATGAATGAATTTAAGGCTGTATCAATCAATCAATGCTATTTATTGAGCTCTTCCTGTGGGCAGAACATTGTACTAAACATTTGGAGAGTACAATAATGGTCACAACAGAATAGTGTTTGGCACATAGTAAGTGCTTAGCAAATACCATAATTTATTATTATTATTATTATTATAGAGTTTGTAGACACCTTTCCTGCCCACAAGACTTTCTATGGTCAGGTAGTGGAGATTACCATGCTCCCTATCTTCAAACCCTAGTAAAATCACATCCCCTACAAGAAGCTTTCCCTGAATAATTTCCTATCTCCTCACCTAATTTTACCTCCCTTCAGCATATGCACCTATGTCTGTAATCCTTGAGTAGGGTGAAGCACTATGGCCTAGTGGATTGAGCATGGGCCTGGAGGTCAGAAGCACTTGAGTTCTAATTCTGCCTCTGCCACCTGTCTGCTATGTGACCATGGGCAAGTCTCTTCACTTCTCTGGGCCTCACTTACCTCATCCATAAAATGGAGATTAAGACTCGTAACCCCTTGCTAGATGGGGACTGTGTCCAATCTGGCAAATCTGTATCTACTCCAGCACTAAATAAAATGCCTGGCCCATATTAATGTAGTAAGGGCTCAATAAATACTATTGAATGACTTGCTTAGCAAATAGCACAGTAATGATAACATAGGAGTAATGATGGTGCACATATGTACCTCTTTGGCTGGGAGGAGAGTGCTGCAAATGTCCTTATCTGTGTGTTTTTCAGGAACACAGACCCTCATATTATCAGAGAACTGACTGCTCTTCAACCTGTTCTAATGTTCAGTGTTTTCCAACATGA